>NC_092500.1:25517777-25821624 GCF_047511675.1 Marmota flaviventris | reverse complement strand
TGAGCACAGAATTAGTTATGAGAATCCAGTTGAATTAAACCATATAATACAAAACATTTTTAATGTTATATTTGATAAGATTCTGCAAAAATTGTGATTAAGGAAGTTGCCTTTTGGTGTATTAAAAATAGCAGGATTTTGGAAATGAAAAATTAATGGTATGGGGCTGGGATTGTGGCTCAGTGGTACAGCACTTGCCTAGCATGTGTGAGGCACTAGGTTCAATTCTCAGCACCATAAATA
This sequence comes from Marmota flaviventris, assembly GCF_047511675.1. Classification (NCBI taxonomy): domain Eukaryota; kingdom Metazoa; phylum Chordata; class Mammalia; order Rodentia; family Sciuridae; genus Marmota; species Marmota flaviventris. The sequence goes on along the minus strand of NC_092500.1, from coordinate 25,821,381 downwards.
AATAAATAAATAAATGTTCGTTGACATCTAAAAAATGTTTTTTAAAAAGATTAATGATATGTATATATGTTGTGACTATCAATAAAAAAATATTTTCTGTATTTGAGAAAAAAAAAAGCTGGGTACAGTGACACACGCCTGTAATCTCAGCAACTCAGGAAGCTGAGGATCACAAATTCAAGGCCAGCCTCAGCAATTTAACAAGACACTGTCACAAAATTAAAAATAAAAAGGACTAAGGAAGTAGCTCAGTGGTAAAACACCCTGGGCTCAATCCTTTGTACCAAAAAAACCAAAACAAAACAAAAAAAGTATATGCTGGGCACAGTAGCCCATGATTGTAATCCTAGTGACTCAGGAAGCTGAGGCAGGAGGATCACAAGTTCAAGGCCAGCCTGGGCAACTTGGTTAAACCTTGCCTCAAAAGGACTGGGGCTAGAACTCAGTGCTAGAGTGTCCCTGGGTTCAATTCCTAGTATCAAAAGAAAAAAAAAATTGTGATTCAAGTTCTCTGTCTGGGTTCACATGATTGAGGCAAAAAAAAAAAGATAAATATCACCTTCAGTCCTTCTGTAAAGCAATGCTCTGTAAACTGTAAAGTGGTATGCATGTGGTGCATAATATATATGCATATATGTCCTTTGTTAAGGACCGGCTGCAAACTCAATGGCACTCCCAGGTAGCCTAGGTATATAGAAAGCAAAAGCATCTAGGTTTGCATAAACATACTCTTGATGTTCGTACAACAAAATTGCTTTAGGATGAATTTTTCAGAATGTATCCCCATTGTGCAAACAGTTCAAAAGTTTCTCTCTCCTAATGAAACTGCCAGTAATCTCATACTGGCTTTTAAGAAATCTTTAAACCATCATGTTTTCGTGTTTTTCTTGTTCTAAAATACTCAGAAGTTAAATTTATTGCACAATGTTAATAATTCTGTTGGGTTATGCTTTTCTTGATACATATTACTTTTTCAAATAGTACTTAATCACCTGATTTTTTTTCTTTTAGCTGCCTCAACTTCTATGTGTGTTAATAACTTCAAATATTTTGTGGAAAAAGAAGGTATATTATATATAAATAAAGGACACTGACAGGATGGGAAAGAACACGGCCCCTCTGTGAGGCAACATTTGTGGCAGTCGCATTTCCCTTTTCCTGTAGCACCATCACCCTCAGATAAATAAATAAAGCAGAGGACTTTCATTTCCAGCCAGTTGTCATAGCAACTTTTGACTATCCAGAGAGGAAGGAATTCTCATATCTTAAGACCTGACTCCAGAAGAACTAAAAAGACACAAAGACTAAAAGGAACATTAAAGAATGATTTGCAGGATGTGATAAAATTGGATATCTGTTATTCAGAACTTTTCCTGTAAATGTGTATACTTTCTCCCCTGACATATTTATATTTCCCCTTATATATTTCAGAACTCAACAGCAATAGACTAATAATAGCTGCCATTTATCACTTATACATGCGAGGCACATAAAACACCACATACATTATGTTTTTTAATACTCACAACAACACTATATAAGTGTGGTACTATTTTTGTATGAATTTTACAGATGAAGAAATTGAGTATAGACGAAGTAATTCATTCAGTCACACAGTAAGTGCTCATCCTCTCAGCCTTCAATACAACTGAGCACTTCTTAAAACATTCTCTGCTTTTCTGGATTTCCTCTTGCATTACTGACCAAACACTGCTGGCAGTGTTGGTTTTGCCTGATCTGTAAATGCCTAGCCCTTGCAGTCTTCTCCTTCCAGATGATGTCTTCCTTTCCTAGGGCTTTAAATACCTTCCCTGTGCTGATAATTCTCAAATGTATAGCTCCTGCCCAAACACCTCACATGCACTCCAGATGCCTGTACATGAATGCTTGCTTGATACTTAAATTTTTAATACGTATTTCAATGGTAATAAAGCTAAAACGGTTCTATCCTTCCATCTTCCCTGTCTCAGTAAATGTCAGCACTGTCTAACCCAAATGGTCAAGCCCAAATCCTGAAGAATCATGTGATTTCTCCCTTCCTTCACCCCCTATTGCTAATGTTTAAACAAGCCATGTTAGATTTATCCATGAAAGGGCTATCACCTTTTCCTGGACCCATAACACCAGTGACTTTCTAACCAAGCCCCTTTTCTACCCTCCAAAGTGTAGCCAGAGTGAGTTTTTTGAAAGGTTAAGTCAGATCATGCTAGACTTAAAGACTCCAATGACTCCCCATCACTCTTAGGATACAATTTGAACTTCTATCACCTAGAAGGCTTTGCATGATCTACTTCCTGCTTCCTGCTCTGGGCTGCTACAATTGTTCCCTTCCATCATTCTGCTTAAGCCACCATATTCTTTCTTTCTGTCAAACACACCAGGATGTTTTGTTTGCATTTGGATTTTGCAGTAAGAATGGTATCAAATTTCTCAAACTCTCCTCAGCTCATCTTCCTAGCTGATTCAGCTCAATATCATCTACTTTAGAGGTTGCCTTACCTAGAGTTGCCACTGGTTGAGGCTCTCAGTCTATCTTACCATTTTGGGGTTGGTACTAGGGATTGAACTCAGGGGCACTCAACCACTGAGCAACTCCACCAGCCCTATTTTGTACAGGGTCTCACTGAGTTGCTTAGCTTTTCCTGAGGCTGGCTTTGAACTAGTGATCCTCCTGCCTCAGCCTCCCGAGCTGCTGGGATTTACAGGCATGCACCACTGCACCCAACTCCAATACTTCTTTTTAACTCCATCCTTCGTGATGGAAGAAAGTTAACTCTATTCCCAAAATATGGCACCTTTACATTTGAGAAAACAGCAAAAGTAGGAAGGCTACTCTCACCTTCCTCTACATCTTCTCTCTGAAAGCAGGCCATAAAACCTTCATTCCAGAGATGCCCGCCTGATCCCCAGAGTAAAGAAATGTCCTTCTCTGGAGACCCAGGGACACAGAAGAATCTGAACAGGACTTGCTAAATTTTCCCCATTAGATCATATCCTTTAGTCCAGCTGTTTTCCTCCACAGTGGCCATTCTACATCATTCCTGCACATAAAAATACACAGGCATTAGTCAGCTGCGGCCCACACCTGTAATCCCAGTGATCTAGGAGGCTGAGGAAGGGGGATCACGAGCACCTGGCCAGCCTGGGCAAATTAGTGGGACCCTGTCTAAAAATTAAAAGGACTGGAGATATATATTTCAGCAGTAGAGCACCCCTGGGTTCAACCCCCCAGTACAAAACAAAACAAACCACAGTGTCCCTGTTCCTTTGGGTTTTGATTTCTGAGGACAGCTGAGTCACATAAAACTTATATTGAAGGGCTAGGGGTGGGTGTACCTTAGAGTGCTTGCCAAGCATGTGTGAGACCATGGGTTCGATCTCCAGCACCGGGAGGTGGGGGGGACTTATATCGAATACATTTTATGCATCTCTCTTGTTAATCTGTCTGGGTTTTTTTGGGGGGTGCTCAGTCACAAGCCAAGCAATGAGTGAAAAAAAAAATTTCTTCTCTTACATGATTTTTAGTTTTTTGAAATGGTTTCCAGCTTTGTTATTTTGTTCTAATTCTAGAATGATGCCCGAACCCCCCAAATCCTGGTTTAGGATGGGGGTGAAGGAGATACACTGTGAAAACGGAATGGGAAATGTTCACAATCAACACCAACATCTTTCTCCCACAGGTTCTTTCAACTTTGGGGGTGGAAGATAAAAAAAGAACTGTAAGGCTCAGCTTTCACTACCTCAACAGTGAGGACTAAATTCCTTGAAAGAAGAACTCAACATATTCTCCATCAAATCCTTCCCTACCATTCCAAGGTGCTGGAAATTAAGTAGTTCATTTCAAGCAAAGAATGTTGCTGTTCTAAAATGTGAACTTTGAGGTTTGAATTGACAAACATAAAAACCCATTGCCTCTCAACCTCAAATCTTCAGTTATTGGCAATAAAATTGTACCTAAAGTAACTTAGGAAGAAGGACACAGGATGACCCAAACCTGACGCTGGAGCGCAAAAGCTAACCTGAGCAAATTAATAGCTGTTTCTCACAGTTGATTGCTCCACATTGACCCCCAAGTTGGCTGTGAAGTTCAGTCAGTTCCCAGGGGACGGAAAAACATTGCAGGGATATTTTCCCACAAGGAATATACTTCCAAATTATAAAAGTTTCCAAGGGCTTGAATCTCAAATATCTCACTCTACTTCTGGCACCCAAAAGAAGCATGCCAAGGTCTGAGAGAAATAAATTGTTGTAATTTGCATGTTAGTTGGCTTTCAGTAGTCTTGGCTCCTGAACCTTTTAAATGTCAAGGATTTTAGCATTAAAACACTTAGCTTTCAACACCCTAGAAACTCGAAATGCTAATGTTTTTGTTTTGTATTTTAACTAACAATTCTTCAGCTGAAGGCTTTCATCTTTGAAACACTTAAATTCCTAATAAGTAAAAAAAAAAATTGCAGGGGGTTTGGAGAGTTTGGGCCATAATGACAGGCTGAAAATTAATTTTTACTCTTGACCTTCATATTGATTTGCTGTGACCTTGCAAAGATGATTTATCTTCCTGCCGTTTTAGTTTTTTTCATTATAAGACATAAAATAAAAGAAAAAATAAAGATACTGACTAGAGACAATGGACCCATCCAGTGTGGTTATTTGTAGATGCACTCATATTAAATCCAATCATGTAAATGCTATTTTTAAACATCTTTCTAATTCTGTACTGTATGATTTCTAAGTTTCATACAAAGAAAACAATTTAATTTGATACTCTGTCAAAATCTAATATTATATCTGCACTGGTCTTTCAATTATTGGAGTGAAAGAGCCTTAGTAAAATTGAAATAATGAAATCTTCAGAGTTCATTTCATCTTTTCTTCTACATAGATCCATTCCTCTCTACTCTGTATAAAAAGTTTTCATTACTCAATGCTCTGCTACTTTTACGCCTCTGGCCTTGAATCTACAAACACCACAATTTTATATAAACAACATTTTATGTAAGAAGAAATATAGACACCAAAAACATTAAAGCTATATAATTTCTCTAGTAAGCAAAGAATAGAAATTAAAATTAGATCACTCTTTGGTTAGTCATTTGGAAAATATTAAAATTAAGGTTGGCAAATATTTAAACATAAAAATTTTTAATATTGACTAGGGTGCAAAGAAACGGATGTTCCTATACCTTAAGCAGGAGTATAAGTTGGTAAAATCTTTTTGAGGACCGATTTGGCAAAACCTAGCACAAGATTAAAATTTTACTTGAACAGCATGGTATTACATAATACACAAACAAAATGTTAAGTGTCAATGGGAATGTAAAGCCACCGGAACACATAGAAACTGTTAATAAGAATGTAAGCTGGCACAACCACTTTGGGGAAAAGAAATTGGCATTATCTGATAGGGCTGAGGATATGCATGTCTCATGACCTAACAGTTCTATTCCTGGGCATATATTCAAGAGAAATCCTTACACATGTGTTTATATCCACATTGTTTTTAAGACCAAGAAAGCAGAAATAGCCCCAATTATCCATTGACAATACAACAAACCCAGCGGTGAAAATGAATGAATTCTAGCTACACACATAGACGTGGATGATCGTGTTACTCAGTGTACTGCCTACAGTGACCTCCTTGACTTTTGACCCCAACCTAACCTTGTTTATCTTTGAAGACTGAATATCTGAAGGCTAGGAGTCCCTCTTTCGGTGGCCTAGCCAAAACCATTGATATCTAAGATGGCAGCCCGAGTGAGTGCCAGAAAACCTCTGACTTCATTATGATCTCATCTGCATGCTGAATGACACACCCCTTGTACCATGACAGTTGACAGTTGCCATGGCAACGACAAGAAAGAACCATAAAAGGAGTGAAAAGAGATGGCGCACAAATTCCCAGAAAATCTCAGCCCGGACAAGACGTGAATAGTTCTCCCCTTTATTACCCACGTCTCCCCTCATTTCATTTCTCCTAAGTCTATTACTTCCCCAAACTCCACAGGTTGAGAAGTTGATTTCCAAGACCATTTTATGCTTCTCTTATTCTTGGCCAGGTATAAACCTTTTTTCACTGCTCAAGAGAAACTTGGTCTCATTTATTGGTCGCATAATTCCAAGAGGGAAAAAGGACCCAGTTTGGGGTCAAAATTGGTAAAAATCTCAGAAATGTCATGTTGTGAGGAAAAAAAAACGGGTTGCAGAATGATCTACAGAGTATGACTGGAAGTCATCCAGAATATGTCACCCCCAAAAGTGCTTCTTTAGCATATGTATTATTTTGAGCTAAAAGCAATTGAGAAACAGCAGGCATAGGTCAAGCTCTTATCTCCCCTTCACCACCTAAATTCAGTATAAAATTCCCCTTTTATAAAGCAAATATTCATTTATAAAGGAAATTCACTGTTTGAAAAAGGTGTCTCCTTACCAGTAAGTGAGCTACAAGTTTTATCACTGACTCTTATCTTCACAATAAGAGAACCCTTATCACCATACATTTCCTTTCTTCACTTTCCCTTAAATTGTCTCCCCCTCCCAGAAGCCCAAACCACTCTTCCTTTGTTTAGCATAAGATGGTATATAAGTCTCAGTCATCTAGACTCATCCTCAAGTCTCATTGCTTAATGAAACTCCTGTGTGAAGTCTGTGACCAGAACTTTGTTTTTCTCTTACTATGTCTTTTATCAGCCTGATTCACAGGTTCAGCCATTGAACTTAGGAGCACAGAGAAGAAAGGTTTTTTCCTTTCATACAATTCCATTTGTATTGTTATGCCAGATTCGTGGGACCCCAGTAGACCTCCAGGAGCCAAATCCGATGCAAGCACACAAGAGTCTGTATTGCAAGCTCGAGCCTGGACTCACAACTGTTCCCGATGCAGCGGTCCCAGGGAGGAGTCCCGGTCCTTTGTTCAGTGAGATTTTATAGGTTTTGGGGGGATACTCTATGCGTCACAACATCACACAGCAAATCATTCCATACCCTGGGAAAATCAAACAACAACTCTTAACATTCATTAGCACATTCACTGGCGGAAACAAGTTGGGTAGGGGTGATTGGTTAGTATAAGGGGGGGGGGTTCCTTTGAACTGATTGGTTTAGGCCACGAGGGGTGTACGTGTTATCAACCACCATAAACTACTGGGGGGTCATCTGGCATCCCAGGTATTTTCACTGTCTCATGCTGATTGGAGGTTGCTAGGGGGGGTTGCTATGGGTCCTCACCTAGCCTGACTGAGTCAGGGATATCTGGCGCCCCAGATCTCTCCTGTTATTTACAGACAAACAACTCAGCAGAGTGGGTATGTGCCTAGAAAGGCTATGTGGGTTTTTCCAAGGACAAGGGTCACACCCCCTTCCTTAGGACAGGCCTTGAGGTAGAAGCTGCTATTATTTATTTTTAAAAATGGAGTCACATCAGTTTCTCAGTATGAGATTCAAAAACAGGCAGAACTAATTCATATATTGTTTGGGGAAACAAATACATGCGATAAAACTAAAAGAAAGGTAAGATAGAGAAAGTGAGGACAGTGCTTACTTCCTGAGAAGGACAGAGCCAAAGAGAGGCCTCATAGGGGAGTGTTTTCATAAACTTGGTAAAGTAAGAGGTGTTTGGTTGTAAATGTGTGGGTTTTGTTTGTTGGTTTGTTTTTGGTTTACTTCATAAATATTTTGTATCTAGTCAATCTTTAATTAAAGCAATTTAAAAACACTACGTGTCCCAAAACCAGTTAATAGGAATAGGATTTTATTTATGAAATTCCTAACCTATTATGTATATAAATAGCAACGAAAAATGTCTATAAGAACACACACTGATATATCAATCATTCTTATCACTTAGTAATTGAGTGTAGGCTAATCTTGCTTTTGATTTACTTTATTATTTGTTTTGCCTGTATAAAGGAATTGTTTTCTTTTTTACAGATAATGTTTATGTGATCAAGTCCCCATAAAATCTCCAGATACCAAACACTTCTGATTGGCAACACCTCATGTGTATCATCATACATTATTTCTGGGAGGAGTTAGGGCATCCACAACTGCACTGGGAAAACATAACTGAAAGTTTAGGCTTAGAACTCTGCTCCGCATACCTCTTACCTTAGTATTTACTTATGTGTTTATCTATCTACCTACCTACCTACCTACCTACCTATCTGAAGTACTGGGGATTGAATCCAGGAGCACACTACCATTAAGCTACATCCCTAATCCTTTTTTTTTGAGACAAGACTTCACTAAGTTGCCCAGCTGACCTCAGCCTCCTGAGACTTAGTTAATTGTAATTTGTATCCTTCATTGTAATATCTAAAACCATTAGTGTAAAGCTTTCAAGTAATTATTGGGCCTGAGAGCAGTCTTGAGGGTCCCTGAACTTTGGAGTTGGTGTCAGACTTTGCTAGAATGACCCTGACTCATTGTGGTCTAAGAACAGGAAAGGTGAGAGGCCAAGGGTTGATTTGATGAATTTGTGATTGCTGGATGGCCACTGAGACACCTAAGACATGGCACCACAGATGTACTAAAGATAAAAGTTACCAATGGAATTTAGAAGTGATGGATCCACCTCCCAGGAAGTTGGCTCAGTGGAAACACAAGGAAATGCAAAGTAATGAGAAATAAGTGAACTATACAATTTCTTGATTATCTGTATAGCTAAAATTAAAGAAGAATGTTGGCTGGTTCTTGACGCTGGTGCAAGTTCGGATCAGTTCAAGTCCATGTGTCCCACAGCTGATTAGAGCCCTGGGCCAGGACCATTCAGCCAGGGTGGAGGATGAGGCATTGTCACCCCAGGGCCCCTCTGTCCTCTTCATCAGTTGGCTGATGGAGGAATGGGTAGGTAAGGGTTATACCACAAAATTTCCTTTTAACTAAAGGTAGTAAAAAGCGTTCTCCCTACAATTTGAAACTTAGGGGCTGGCCCTGGTTACAAAGCTGGGGAAAAAAATTAGAAAACAGAGTCAATGCTCAAAAAGACATATGGTGAAGAGAATTGTGGTCACTGCCACATTTTAGACTAGATCCAGTTTTACTAGGCTCCAGTTCCATTCTCTCCCTTTTGCCAATTTGGTTTGTATGGCCGACCCTTCAAGTATCTAAGCTACTCCAGTGTCTTTCCAGTAGATTTCCTATTTGCCTAGACATTTTGAGTGAAAGTTGTGTTGCTTGCATTTAAAGGTAATCAATAAATAATTGGCCAAGTAAGAAATGTGGTATTACTTTAATCTCTCCCTTATATCTCCCATTCAGTCAATTACTAAATCTTGTTTTACTTCTTCTTCTTTTTTTGGTACGGGGGCTTGAAGCCAGGATCACTTAACCATTGAGTCACATCCCCAGCCCTTTTTATTTTTTATTTTGAGACGGGGCCTTGCTAAGTTGCTGAGGCTGGCCTCGGCCTCGTGAGTTGCTGGGACTCCAGGCATGTGCCACCACACCTGGCTCATGCTCCCTCTTAATACCACCCTGATCCAGCAACTGTGGCCGCTTCGTCCATCTGCACCTTCATTGCCTTAGTTCAGCCACAATCCTCTTTTGCTCCCCTCCCCCTTTTATTGCAACAGCCCTTTTACTGACTCCTATTAATTAATTCATTCATTCAATAGGTATTGAGTGCCCAGTATATGCCAAGCACTTCTTCAGGTGCTAAAGAAATAAATGATAAATAAAACATCCCACAGATAAAATAAAAGGTAAATAAAACATTCTTTAGGTAGTAAATAAAATATTCTCTATTGTTGTAGAAGAATACGGTTCATAGACAAGCAAATGCAGGGTCCAGTGTCTCACAGTGATAAGTGCCACAGAGAACCTGAGGTCTGAGGTTGCAGGAACAGACCCCAATCATGCCTTGCTATTCACACCCTTGGGTTTTTCCCTCCTACATGACTCAGGCTCAACTTCATGACATGCTTTAACCAATGTGAAATTAGCAATGTGGCATAAGTAGGAGCTGAAAATTGCTTACATATGGGACTTGCTTTCTTTTGTTTCTGAGAGCCCTTCTGCCATCATATGAACAAGTCCCCAGCTGTCCCAGCCATTTCCGATGTTTCAATTAACATCCCACACTCAAGAATAAGGTCATCTATGCTATCCAGCTACAGCCAAGCCAAGCCAACCCAGGCTAGAACGTTAAATAAATAAATATTCGTTGTTTTAAGCTGTGGGTTTTGATACAACCTGTTACATAGCAAAAGCTAACTGATAGAGCAATATAATGGAATAGACAGTGATGGGAAGCTGCTACTTAAATGAGGAAGCAGGGGCCTCCTTGAGGAAGTGATGTGTGTGTGTGTGTGTGTGTGTGTGTGTGTGTTTTCTGGGGGTTGAACTCAGGGGCACTCTACCACTGAGCTATAGCTCCAGTCCTTTTTTAAAATGACTTTTAAATTTTGACATAGGATCTTGCTGAGTTGCCAAAGCTGGCCTTAAACTTGCTTGCAATCTTCCTACTTCAGCCTTGGGGCTTGGAGGTGCTTACAGGCATATGTTACCACAGCCAGCAGAAATGACATTTGAACAGAGAGCTGAGGAGAAGGACTGAATCACGGACTGTGTGAAGAACAGCATTCTAGGAGGAAGGAACAGCATTTCAGACATGGTTTTTTCTAAGAAATTACAGTAGCCTTCAGGCAGGGGCAATGTTTGTCACTTGAGATACAGGAAGGCCATCAGAGTGTCTTGAATTCAGTGATCAAGGCAAAAGAGTGACAAGAAACGAGGTCAAAGAGGTAGCTGAGGATCAGTCATATTCTGCTGTTGCAAACACTGCTGAAGTTAATCATTTTTTTTACAGATATTTTGTACAAGTAACATTTAGCTATAGGTTACATTCATAGGAATTAAATGATAGGGGTGGTGATGTGACTCGGTGGTAAAGAGCTTGCCCAACATGCATAAAGCCCTGGGTTCAATCCTCAGCACTGCAAAGAAAAAAGTAAAATAAAAAAGATACTTTCCCATGTGTATATATGAATACATGACCCGTTTAACTCCACCTCATATTCAAACACAAGAATGGGATCCTAATTAGAATAAGTTATACTCCATGTATGTATAATATGTCAAAATACATTCTACTGTCATGTCATGTATATCTAAAAGAACAAATAAAAAATACCTTCCGTTTTGCTTATTTTTTTTTTTTTAGGTAAAATCAGAGAGAATTCTGCATTAATTGATAAACATAATTGTATTCATTGATATAACATTAAATGATTTTTTTATTTTTGAAAATAAAGTCACAAATTTTTAAAAAAGATACTAAATGAAATAGCAAAAAAGACTGTTCTTTTGTATTTTGATAGGTGTTTCCAGATTGCCTTCCCCAAGGTTATAACAAGTTACCATCCCACTAGCAATATGTTATTTGCAATTATCAAAGAGGGTCTTATCAACCTCTTTGGTCTTTGCCAATATGATAGGTGAAAAAATTGGCCTTAATTTGCATGTCCTTTACCATGAATGAGGTTCCACAATTAGCCACACACTTCAGAGGTGTTAGTATTTCTTTTCTGTGAATTGTCTATTTATCTTCTTTGCCCAGTTTTCCGCTAGGTTGTCAATCTTTTTGTAATTCTTCACATGCTGGGACAATGACGCCTTTGTCTATGATTGAATCACATTTGAAAGAATCACTCTGGCTGCTGTGTAAAGAACAGAAAGATAGGGACAAGGACAACAAACCTATTAGGAGGCCACTTTAATGCTTCCAGGTGGAAGAAGATGTGACTGGGGTTAGAAACACAGAAGTAGAGATGGCGAGAAGTGGGCAGACTCGGGATGATATCATAATAATATCTCATACTTATTGAAGGTTTTGTTCTGTATTGGGCACTGTGGTAATGGCCTATAAACTTTTTTGCAGGGGGGATTAAACCTAGGGTTCTTCTCTCTCTGAGCAACATCCCCAGCCCTTTTGAGTTTTTTATTTTGAGACAGGTTGCTTTCAGGCCTTGCTAAGTTGCTGACTCACAATCCTCCTGCCTCAGCCTCCTGAATAGCTATGGGATTACAAGTGTGTGTCACCACTCCTGACCCTAGAAGCATTTTCTCATTTTACTTTCCCAGGAATTCTGTAAGGAAGGTATTATTTTCTCTCATTTACAGAAGCTGGTTAAGTGCTTTTGACTTCAAAGTTCAGGTCCTTTTCTAGGCAGCCACACTCCCTATGGTCCCCTGCAGCCTGTGAGCCTAACATCTATTTTTTTTGAGTACCTTTATTTTATTTGTTTATTTTTATGCGGTGCTGGGAATCAAACCCAGGGCCTCACACATGCTAGGCAAGCACTCCACCACTGAGCTACAACCCCGGCCCCCTAACATCTATACTTTCTGCACCTAAGTGATCTTACTAAGATGCAAATCTGTTTTTGTCATTCTCTTTAAATGCCCTAGACTCGTTCCCTGTGATGATCAATTTGATGTGTCAACTCAACTAGGCTAAAGGATGGACAAATAGGTGGGAAAAGATTATTTCTGGATGTTCTGTGAGGATGTGTCCAGAACAGATTAGCATTTGAACTGGTAGACTGAGTAAAGAATACCCACACCCTGTGCAGTGGCACACAACTGTAATCTTGGCCTCTCAAGAGGCTGGGGTAGGAGGATTACAAGTTTGAGGCCAGCCTTGGCAACTTAGTGAGACCCTCTATCTCAAAAAATTAAAAAAAAAAGGGCTGGGGATGCTGCCCAGTGATAGATCTCCTTTGGTTTAATCTCAAATACCACCAAAAAATAAAAAATAAAAGATCATCCTCACCAATATGATTGGTGATGGACTAGAATAACAGAATGATGGAGAAAGGGCAAATCCACTCTTTTCCTGAGCCAGCACATCTGTCTTTGACTGCCCTGGGACATCAGAGGTCCTGGTTTTAGGCATTCCGATTCTTAGACTTTCACCAGCTACATATACACCCCCAACTCCTACTCCGCAGCCTTTGGGCTCCCACGGGAGTTACATTACAGGCTTATAGCAGCAGATCATGGAATTTCTTGGCCTCCATAACCATGAGAGCCAATTTCCATAACAAATCTCAGATATAGAGATATATATAGATGCATTTGCATGCATATGGAATTGGTTCTGTTTCTCTGGAGAACCCTGGCTAATACGCTCTTTAAGCCTTAGGCATTCAAAGTCTACAGACCTTTCAAATCTGGCCCTGGCTTACTGTTGCTGCTCCCCACTCCCCACTCCCACAGATAACCCTGTCCCTCGACATGAGCTGCTCAGGTGTGAGCCCATGGACCTCCCGGGCTTCAGACCTATTCAGTGGCCTCATCAAGAGCATCCTTCCCTGTCCCACTTCCTTTCCCAGACTAAGTCCCACTGGCCCTTTAGGCTCAGCTTAGACATGAACTCTTCTGAGAAATTGCAAAACAATCCACCGCTTCAATAAAATACCAGTTAAGTAGCCCGTGTGTGCTCTCCCAACGCATCCCACACTCTCCCCTTCACAGGAGTTATCACACTGTAGTGCGATTACTTATTTTCTAGTCTGTGTCCATACTCCCCACACAATCCCTCCCAACTGGACTATAAAACCATATTGTAGCTGGAAGCAATATTAAGTTTCTTTCTTAAACATGTTTTTTTTTTGGACTGGGGAGTGAACTCAGGGGCACTTGACCACGGAGCCACCTCCCCAGCCCTATTTTGTATTTCATTTAGGGACAGAGTCTCACTGAGTTGCTTAGTGCCTCGCTTTTGCTGAGGCTAGCTTTGAACTTGTGATCCTCCTCTCTCAGCCTCCCAAGCCACTGGGATTACAGGTGTGCGTCACCACACCCAGCTGTGTTCTTAAACATTTCTGTACAGTGATTTTAAAAGGTTAAAAGATTTGAGTTTAGTTAAAAAGTTTTACATTGCACTGGGCACAGTGGAACATGCAGTAATTCCAGCAATTCTGTAGGCTGAGGTAGGAGGATTGCAAGTTTGAGGCCAGCCTCAGCAATTTAGCAAGACCCTGTCTCAAAAAATAAAAATAAAATGTCTGGGGGTAAAGCTCAGTGGTAAAGTGCCCTAGGGTTCAATCCCCAATACCCCACCAAAAACTGTTTTCATTGCTCGCATGTCAGCATAAAATGGTGAACAATGAAAGGCTCTTTCTCCCTACCCCACAATCTCCCATTCTTTAGTTTTCTTTCGCTACAAGTAGCCATTGTAGTTTCTGTTTTTCCTTCTGAAAAATGTTTACGTATATTCGAGATTATATGTGTACGTATATGTGTGTGTGCATTCATGTTTTCTACAAACATTTCACACCATCTTTCCAAGTTGATACCCGGGGACCCATTTCTTGGTGTGTGTGCTGCTGTGTGTGTACATGATGAACTACATTTTGTTCACTCTTGCATTCCTCATGGCCCCAGCACAGGGTCCACCATATGGTGGGGGCTTTGTGAGACTGTCGAATTGAACTGAACTGAATTGAACTAAGAAGTGGATGATAGTCAGGGCTGGGGATATCCAAATGACTAACAAACTCACGAAACAGCTTTACCATCATTACTCAGTAAGGATATGCACATTAAAAGCAGGAGGATTTTACTGCCCACCCACTACAATGGCTAAAATAAACAAAATGAAACATCCAGCAACACCAAGTGCCAGAGAGGACGTGGTGCATCTGGAACTCTCAAACGCTGGTGGGATGGTAAATCCATACAGCCAATCTGGAAAATTCTTTGATGATAGCTGAAGTGAACACAGCAACTCTACTCTTGGGTATATATCCAACAGAAATGCTGCCTGTGTTTACCAAAAGTCACCCCAAGTACAATACCTGCCAATCTCAGGGTGCATACATTCCAAGACCCCCAGTGGATGCCTGAAACCTCAGCCCCAGCCCTGCGTGTACGATGCGTTTTTATATACACATGTGCCTATGATCAAGTTTAATTTATAAACTATAAGAGATTAATAATAATAAAATATCATAGTTAAATGATATATTGTAATGAAAGTCGCATGAATGTAGTCTCTCTCTTGAAAGAGTCAGAACAGATTAATGTTTTGGGGTCACAGTTGACAATAGGCAACTGAAACCATGGAAACAAAACCTGGCTAAGGGGAGACAACTGAATCTCCAGTGGTCCCCCTAATGCTTTTGAGTGCCTGGGAGTCAGAGTCCTACCATTTTAGGGCAATGACTACCACAGGGGAGTAAGCTGGGAGTAATTTATGTTCAAAATGAGGTGAGGTGAAGCCCCCAGCTTTTGTAGTAGCCACAAAGCTAAGGCAGAGCCATTCTCTGAAATGACTCTGCGCTCAGCTCATGTTCCACCTGGGCAGGCGGCTCCAGTTGAAATGACAGGAGCCCTTTGAATTAAAGTTCTCTGAATTCCCTGCCTCCTCACAACGAGACATGGTGAAAATGGAGTCAACCGGGGACTCAGTGTCACCATCTCCGGCACCAGATGGCTGAGGCCTATCTATAGGACAGCTGGTGTCTGCGGAGACACATGCTGGCTACAGGACCAGGAGGTGGTCCCAGCAGTCCCCCCGCCCCTTGCACTGGATCTGTAATCACCAGAAGTAGGTAAAAGGTGTTTGGCTCCGATGCTACATCCTCACTCCTATCTGGCCCAGAGCCCCAAGTACTCACCTCTGAACCCTGGAATCTTCCCACGTGCATACCCCACACCTCCTGGAGCACATGAGTGTGTCTCACCTGGTCATTGGGAGTTTATTTCTTCAAGTGTGTTTTAGGATAGTAGTATGACCTCAACCCTCGGATGTTAGTGGCTTAATGTAATAAATGCTCGTTCCTGACCTTTGTCACAGTCTCACCAGGGTGCACCAACCTGCCACCTTCCACAGGGTTACTGGAGCCTTCCACCCCTGCTCTGCCCTGCTCTGGGATCTCCAGGACCTGTGGCCTCTGTGTCCAGCCAGCAGGTGGGAAAAGAGTAAAAAGGACACTCGACCCCCAGCTCCTCGCCCCTGGACAGGAGCATGGCCTTCCCAGGTACTAGGTACTGGCCAGAAAATAGTGTCTGGCTAGGCTGATGTTTCCAGTAAGAGCTCTCCTCCTTAAACAGGGAACCTACATCCTGGGAACAAATTTTTACTCCTCACACTTCAGATAGAGCCCTAATATCCAGAATATACAAAGAACTCAAAAAATTAAACAATAAGATAACAAACAACCCTATCAACAAATGGGCCAAGGACCTGAACAGACACTTCTCAGAGGAGGACATACAATCAATCAATAAGTACATGAAAAAATGCTCACCATCTCTAGCAGTCAGAGAAATGCAAATCAAAACCACCCTAAGATACCATCTCACTCCAGTAAGATTGGCAGCCATTATGAAGTCAAGCAACAATAAGTGCTGGCGAGGATGTGGGGAAAAGGGTACACTTGTACACTGCTGGTGGAACTGCAAATTGGTGCGGCCAATATGGAAAGCAGTATGGAGATTCCTGGGAAAGCTGGGAATGGAACCACCATTTGACTCAGCTATCGCCCTTCTCGGTCTATTCCCTGAGGACCTTAAAAGAGCATACTATAGGGATACTGCCACATCAATGATCATAGCAGCACAATTCACAATAGCTAGATTTTGGAATCAACCTAGATGCCCTTCAATAGATGAATGGATTAAAAAACTGTGGCATTTATACACAATGAAGTATTACACAGCACTAAAAATGACAAAATCATGGATTTTGCAGGGAAATGGATGGCATTAGAGCAGATTATGCTAAGTGAAGCTAGCCAATCCTTAAAAAACAAATGCCAAATGTCTTCTTTGATATAAAGAGAGCAACTAAGATCAGAACAGGGAAGAAGAGCATGAGGAAAAGATTAACATTAAACAGAGACGAGTGGGGGGAGAGAAAGGGAGAGAGAAGGGAAACTATGGAAATGGAAGGAGACCCTCATTGTTACACAAAATTACATATAAGAGTTTGTGAGGGGAAAGGGGAAAAAAAAACAAGGGAGAGAATTAAACAACAGCAGATGGGGTAGAGAGGGAAGATGAGAGGGAAGGGGAGGGGGGATAGTAGGGGATAGGAAAGGTAGCAGAATACAATAGTCATTAATACGGTATTATGTAAAAATGTGGATGTGTAACCGATGTGATTCTGCAACTTGTATTTGGGGTAAAAAATGGGAGTTCATAACCCACTTGAATCAAATGTATGGAAGATGATATGTCATGAGCTTTGTAATGTTTTGAACAACCAATAAAAAAAAAGAGCTCTCCTCTTCAAAAAGGGGGTCAAGAATGAGGGATTGCTATGTAGACCAAGAACTATTGTGCCCTCTACCTCCCTAGAATAACTCCCCCTTTTATTCCAGAACAGTTCAGCCTTCTCCCTTTCCAAGGGAGGCTTTTAATGATTTCCTGTTTGTTAGCTTTGTAATCGCTGTGACCAAAATACCTGACAAGAGCAATTTAGAGAGCCAGGACAGTGGCTTACACATGTAATCTCAACAACACAGGAGGCTGAGACAGGAGGATCACAAGTTCAAGGCCAGCCTCAACAACATAGTGAGGCCCTCAGCAACTTAGTGAGAGTCTCAAAAGTAAAAAAAATAATAATAATAAAAATAAAAAAATAAAGGACTGGGGATGTGACTCAGTGGTAAATCTCCCCCACCACAGTACCAAAAAAAAAAAAAAAGAACACTTAGAGGAGGGAAATTTTATCTGGGCTCATGGTTTCAGAGGTTCCGTCCGTGGTTGACTCCTTTATTGCTCTGAGCCTGAGATGAAGGAGGATATCATGGTGAAAGGGTGTGGCAAAGAGAAGCTGCTCATCTCATGGTAGCCAGAACGTAAAGAAAGAGGAGCTGGGAAGACAAGATATAATTCCACAGGCACACCCCAATGAGCTAACTCCCTCCAGCAGAGTCAAACCTGCCTATAGGTACCACCCAGTCAGTTCATTCCAATTAGGGTAAACCGCTCATAATCTAATCATTTTACCTCTGAATATTTTTGCATTAACACAGGAGCTTTTGGGGGATGCCTCACATCCAACCCATAATAACTCATTGACACATGGATACATACATGGCAACACAATTAGCTGACAAATCTCTCCCTCTAGAAAAAAGGCAAGAAAGCCAGAAGTTGGATCTAAAAGCAAAACGCTCTTCCTGATAGTGTGCCAAACATTAGGAAAGAGACCAGAAGGCTGCGCACCCAGTGTCACTGCTGTTAACCACAAGGACCGGAGGCTGGGTTGTGGAGGAAGAGGAGAATGTAGCTATTTGCCTTGTTTGATTTTTGTATATTCAACTTTAAAACTAATGAGCAAAAAGGGTATTAATTGGCATTGTTATTTATATGAAATTCAAGAATAGGCAAAACAAACTGATAGTGATAAAAATCAGAATAGTGGGGCTAGGGATGTAGCTTTGTGGTAGAGCATTTGCCTAGAAGCATGAGGCCCTGGGTTCAAGCCCAGTACCAACAGTCTCCCCCCAAAATTCAGAATAGCGGTTACCTCTGGGGAAGGAGCGTGGACTGGGTGTTGACTGGGACGGCACGTGAGGCAGGAAGTGTTCATTACCTCCATGTGGGTGAGCGCTACCAGATGTACCTACAGGTAGAAACTGATCATGCAGTTAGCACACTCCATGTTCTTTGCTGTATATATGCTACACCTTGGTTTTAAAAAAGCAATCTGTGGGCTGGGGTGGTGGCTCAGTGGTAGAGCACTTGCCTAGCATGTGTGAGGCCCTTGGTTCAACTCTCAGTACCACATAAAAATAAATTTAAAAAGGTATTGTGTCCAACTACAACTAAATAAATAAATAAATATTTTTTTAAAAAAGCAATCTGTGGGCTGGGGTTGTGGCTCAGAGATAGAGGGCTTGCCTAGCACGTGTGAGGCACTGGGTTTGATCCTCTGCACCACATAAAAATAAAAAAATAAGCAAAATAAAGTTATTGTGGGCTGGGGATGTGGCTCAAGCGGTAGCACGCTCTCCTGGCATGCGTGCAGCCCGGGTTCAATCCTCAGCACCACATACAAACAAAGATGTTGTGTCCGCCGAAAACTAAAAAATAAATATTAAAAAAAAAAAAAATTCTCTCTCTCTCTCTCTCTCTTTAAAAAAAAATAAATAAATAAAATAAAGTTATTGTGTCCATCTGCAACTAAAAATGAAAAAGAAAGAAAGAAAGAAATCTGTTAGCAAATTTCCTTTTCTCTTTATCCCCAAATTTCCAGCGGCTCCTTTTTGAGAACCTGCTAGTGACACAGATAAAAACAGGCAAAACAGGATTTCTTCCCCTCCCCCTTCACAAATGAAACTGGGACTCCAATCCATCAGATGCCTGCACAGATGTAGAAAGCTGGACAGAAAGTAGCAGGTTAACATCGTCTCAAGGATCCCCAAGTTGTCACTGAAAAGAAGTGTGACATAGAAGAAAGAGCTGAGACTTGGGAGTCAGTTAGCTAGATGTCCATATTAGGGTCTGCTGTTGAGCTGTAAGAGCCCAGGCAAGTTACAGACGTTCCGTTTCCTCTTTTGTAAAGCCAGTCTCACATGGTTGAGGCAAGAGTGGAATGAAACACTTCTGCCTCAAATAGTCTTTGATGTGAGTAAGGCATAAATCCCAGGGTGAGCAACCACGGGGACAGGCCACGGGGAAAGCGCTTGCTCACTGCCTGGTGTGGAAGGAGGAGGTGCTGGGTTCCTTCCTGGCCTTTGATGCAGTAAGCAGAGGGACAAAGGGACCAGGAGACACCTCTCTACAGAAGTGCCAGCTGGCCCTCGTGATAGGTGATGGTTGGGTGATGAGTCACTAGCAGACTAGTTCAAGGCTGCTGCCCAAGTCAGATGGCCCTTCTATAGCCCTGGCTTCCCCTTTCCATGACCAAGAGACCCAGCAAGTCACTCACTCCCTGTGCTTCAGCTCCCGGATCCACCAGGCACGTGAGATAATACGTGTCAAGAGCTCAGTACACACCTGGCACAAAGTCTGTGCTCCAAAACTGTTTTTATAAGAAGTCTGGGTTTTGCAAATGTTTCCTGGTGGTCCTCACATTGCAACCTAGTCCTGACCTGGTGGCCGTGGCCTCTCCCTTCCCTGTCTGTCAAAGTCCTTTTCCTGTAGTGTCTTCATGTAGCTTCTCCATAGTCTTGGCCCTACCAGTGGTTTTTGTTTTATTTTGATCCTTTCACCAACATCTCCCAATCCCCCAAGCCCAGGCCCTGTTCTATTCTCTGCTTCTGTGAGTTTGACTTTTTTAGACTCACACATAAGTGAGATCATGTGGTATTTGTCTCTCTGCTTTTTTCACTCCACATGATGTCCTCCAGGCCCATCCATGTTGTAGCAGATGACAGAATTTCATTCTGTTTAAAGGCTAAATAGTCCTCTATTGTGTATATAACACATTTTCTTCATCCACTGATGGACACTTAGGTTAATTCCATATTTTGACTATTGTGAATAATGCTGCGATGAACAGATGAACAGGGTGCAGATGTCACTTCAGCATATTGACTTGATTTTCCCTGTCTATATACTCATTGGTGGGATTGATGAATTATATGGAAGTTCTATCTTTAACTTTTTTTTTTTTTTTTTTTTTTTGGTACCAGGGATTGAACTCAGGGGCACTCCACCACTGAGCCACATCCTCAGCCCTATTTTGTATTTTATTTAGAGACAGGGTCTAACCGAGTTGCTTAGTTCCTTGCCATTGCTGAGGCTGGCTTTGAACTCATGATCCTCCTGCCTTAGCCTCCCCAGCTGCTGGGATTACAGGAATGTGCCACCATGCCTGGCCTACCTTTATATTTTTTGAGAAACCTCCATACTGCTTTCCATGATGGCTATACTCATTTATGTTTCCACCAAGCGAGCATAAAGGTCCTTTTTCTCCACCTCCTCACCATCACTTATCTTTTTTCTCTACGGAAGCCATTCTGACAGGTGTGAGGTGCCATCTCCTTGTGGTTTTAATTTGCATTTTCCTTTTTTGTATACCCGTGGCCAGGCCAGCAGCTTTCCCTGTCACTTCCACTGCTTGCACTTTTCCCTTTTCTAACTAAAATCACAGACTTCTTCAGTTCATAAATATAGCATTAAGAAATCATGGGCTCCTGGGCTGGGATTGTGGCTCAGGGGTAGAGCGCTTGCCTAGCGTGCATGAGACACAGGGTTCAATCCCGGAAACCACATAAAAATAAATAAAATAAAGGTATTGTGTCCATCTACAACTACAATTTTTTTTTTTTTTTTAATCATGGGCTCCTTACCTTTCTCCATCTTGCACAGCAGCAATGTGTTTTCCAAGGAACAGGACTCGCAGCCCAATGGCCGCCTGGGATGAGGACTAGGAAGGTGAACTTTCTATTATGATACTTGACTTGATGCAGTTTTGAGGAGAGAAAGCCAGTCACTTTCTGCTTCCTACAGCTTCATGTCAGGTCTGTGACTTCAAGCCTTTTTAAGGCAACAGACAGGCCTGACCTACCTGGCAAATCTCCCATGGTGCGCTGCTGCTCTGAACTGGAGTTATTTAAATTCCACCTTCTCCCTGACCCAGAGGAGAACATATAACACAGTGTTGCTTGAAGCATTCGAACTAAGACCCCGATGCTGCTGATGAGGAGGATGGGACCAGTAGGGTCTGGAGAGGAGAGGGGTTTTCTCCCAGGTCGTTTACATATTGTTTAACGTATGAGAAGAAATAATAGGGATGAGGTCTTTGAACCTGAAAGAATGTCTCCAAAGTCAGTCTGTATTTTTAAAAACTCTATACAGTGTCTTCCTCATTTAAAAGTTCACTTCTCTCTGTGAAGCAAAGAGAAACCTTTAGCACCCAGAACCTTCCCTTAAGAGTCTGAAAACGCCATGTTTGCCTCTTCAGCCTCTCTTGGAGCCCACGGAGGGGCAGGTTGCCTAATGCCAAGCAATGGAATATTTTTTTCTTTTCTTTTTTTTTTTGGTACTGGGGACTGAACCCAGGGGTGCTTTACCACTGAGCCACATCCTCAGTCCTTTTTATCTTTTATTTTTGAGTGTCTTGCTAAGTTGCCCAGGTTGGCCTTGGACTTGTGATCCTTCTGCCTCAGCCTCTAAAATAGCTGGGATTAAAGTGTGCTCCACAGTGCTAGCCCTCGCCTTGCTTTTAACCCTTTCTATCTGTCATTCTCTGTCCTTCAATAATTCAACAAACATCTGAGCATCTACTTAGTGGCAGGTACCAGAAGCTCAGATAAGACAGTCAAAGTTTGTGCTCTCGTGATGTATAGTGCAGTGGACTTCTCCTAGCACAATGTCTTCAGTTGTCTCCACTGGACATTTCTGTCTGGTGTCCTCACCATCCCTGGCACAACACAGCTGAAGCCAAATTCACTCTCTTTACTCCAAAACTGATCTCCCTCTTTCTGTTCCCATAGGCTGCACTTGAAGCCAGAACTTCTTTGTCTCGTCATTCACCCTTGTTGCTAGCATATTCCATTTGAATCTAGTCATTAAGCCTACTCCTACACCAAGTGCCAGGAGCCAAAGCACATACAAAGATACATAATGGTCCCTGATGCACAGATAATCAAAATATAGTATAAAACATGGAACAATGGAGGTATGTCCATGATAGATGGGAGAAGAAAGCAACTAGGTTCTTTTTTTTTTAAATGTTTTAGTTATACATGGACACAATATCTTTATTTTGTTTATTTATTTTATGTGGTGCTGAAGATCGAACCCAGTGCCTCACCTGTGTGAGGCAAGCGCTCTACCACTGAGCCCCAGCCCCAGCTCACATCGAGGCTCTTGAGAGAGGCAGGGAAGGAGAAAATGCAGAGAGTGACAACAGATCATATTGAAACCTGAACCTTAGAAAGTGCTGATATTTAAAGGGTAGAACCGTGTCAAATGACTAGAGAAGTCAGATTATATAAGGCCTGAAAAAGTCTTTTGGTTTTGTAAACTAGGAGGTGAGCCCAGTTTGCATGGAGAGGTGGGTGGAAGGTGAAAGAGTGAGTGGAAGGTGGCGAGGAGGACTGGACTGGAGGAGGGAACATCTGTTCCAGCATCTGTTCTCCCTCCTGGTGACACTGTCTTGATTTTTCCTTTGGGTCCACCCCCTTTCATCTTTCAGAGCAGGCTTGGGCGGGTCCAGCCAATCAAATCAGCGCATGTCCATTGCCATGGAGATCCGTTCAGGGATGGGCTCCTGACCAAACCTAGGGCAATGAGAACTGCTCTGCCGGAGCTCTCAGGGAGAGGTGTTCTGGTTCTGCACCAGCTCAGAGGCCAGGCTCTCCTCTTGTCAGAGCTGGGCTGTCGCACTGGTGTCCCCGTCTCCTAATTCCTCATACCAACCAAAGCTTGCAAGTTCTTCTTCCCAACACTGCTTTTACATTTTTCAAAAACCACTGAGCCTCTGCAGCTGAATTCCCTGCACTTGGTGCTCCACACCCCACAGGCTGGAGCAAGCCTACCTTGCCTGGCATCTTTGTCCTCTAGGCTTCTCTGTGTTTTCCTTCTGGATTGCCTACCCTTTGCTTTCTACTATTTCAATCCCTTTTCATCTTTCAATGTCCCAGCTCAAATGCCATCTTCCCTGCCTCCCATTTGGCATCAATACGACTTGATGGCAGGGTTTTTTTTTTTTGGAAAATATGATTTATTGTCTAGTTCTATTACTACTCATTTTACATGTTTAGGTTTTTCTTTCTCAAATTACCTTGGTGGAATTGGAAGACAAAGCCCATGTCATAATTATGGGTATTCTGTGCAGCACTGATGACACTGCTCTGCATAGCTGACACTCTGAATTTCTACGGAATGACTAATAGACATCTCCCAGTTTGGCAGTGGGTGGCAGGAAATGGAGATGAATGTAAAGCTACAATTTAAATGATGAAAAGAGATGTTGTCAGCAGGAAAGACAGGAAGAAACATTAATAGATGCAAATAGTGTGGTCAAGAAGACAGAGAGGGAGCATGATAAATGGAGAGTCTTTGTAGAGTCAAACTTGACAAGGAGAAAAGAGAAACCCTAAGCAGCAGGATGGGGGCCACAGGGACAATCCCTGAAAACATTGGAGAGAAGAAGAGCCTAAGGAGAAGCTAAATGACATGAAGGTTTGACATAGCCAGGGACCTCAGCAGCAAGGGCATGTCTGGCTCAGAGTAGGAAGGGGTTGGGAGGACTCTTAGAAGTAGTGCTCACCAGATTTAGGACATTTCTCACTCTCTTCAGGGCTCTCCAAAGCTCCTGCAGAAGAATGAAGAAAAGTTCCCAGAAATGACCCCCACCCCAAGGGAGGTGGAAGAGCAATGAGAAATCACCCTTTACAAGGTCCCAGGACACTGCCATATTGTGATTCTCGTGAACACTTCTAATCCTTACCTTCCTTTGCGGATCTCTCCTCCTGAATTGTTCTCTTCCCTAGACCTCGAGGACACCACCTCTTTCATGTTTCTGCTCTTGGTGGACTGGTCCTTTCTCCTCAATCTCCTTTGTTGGGTTTTCTTCATCTTCCTGGCCTGTGAGCATCAACATGCCCTTGACTTTCATCCTCAAGCCTCTTATCCCCATTTGCACTCAGGTCTTGGGGGAATCTTAGGAAGATCCAGAGCTTGCAATATTTCTTATATTTTTATGATATCCAACTTTGTATCTTAAGCCCTAATTTCTTTCTTCTTGCTTGAATTCTAGATTCATATATCCAGTAACTGGTTTTTTTGGGGGTGGGTGGGTACTACGGATTGAACTCAGGGGCACTAGACCACTGATCCACACCCCCAGCCCTATTTTGTATTTTATTTAGAGACAGGGTCTCACTGAGTTCCTTAGTGCCTTGATTTTTTGCAGAGGCTGGCTTTAAACTCACGATCCTCCTGCCTCAGCCTCCTGAGCCACTGGGATTACAGGTGTGTACCACCACTCCCAGTATGGCTACTGTTTTTCTCCACTTGGATGACTAACAATCAATCCAAGCTTGACAGTTCAGAACTGAGTTTTCAACCCTCCTGCATCAATTACCACCTTCTACTTTATCTATATTCTTGGCCATTTCTACAAGTTACTATTTCATTCTACCAGTTTGTTATGGTTTCAATATGAGGTGCCCTCAGAAAGCTCATGAGTGAGACAATGTAAGAAGGTTTAGAGGAGAAATGATTGGGTTAGGAGAGCCTTAACCCAGTCCCCCTGATAGGGACTAACTGAGTGGTAACTGAAGGCAGGTAGGATGTGGCTGGAGAAATTGGGTCACTGGGGTGTGCCTTGGAAGTTTATATTTTGTCATGGTAAGGAGAGCTCTCTCTCTCTCTCTCTCTCTCTCTCTCTCTCTCTCTCTCTCTCTGCTTCTTGGTGGCCATGCCTTGACCTGCTTTCCTCCACCACACCCTTCCACCATGATGTTCTGCCTCACATGAGCCCCCAGGAATGGAGCTAGCTATTTATAGACTAAGATACTGAGACCTCTGAAACTATGAGTCAAAATAAACTTTTCCTCCCTTTTGTTCTTGTTGGGTCTTTTTGGCCACAGCAGTGAAACAGCTGCCTAAAACACAGTTTTTGTCTAAACTCCTTGAATAATCCCGGCTGCACTCTTTCTCAGAACTCACATCCAATCCATCCATGAATTTGGTCATCTCTGCCTTAGAAATATATCTCAATTCTGAAAGGTCCATCATTTCCACGACTA
This sequence comes from Marmota flaviventris, assembly GCF_047511675.1. Lineage (NCBI taxonomy): Eukaryota > Metazoa > Chordata > Mammalia > Rodentia > Sciuridae > Marmota > Marmota flaviventris. Next base: position 25,795,720 of record NC_092500.1, on the reverse strand, counting down.
CCACGCTCATCTAGCCCACCATCATTTCTCATCTGGACTATGACAACAGCCTTTTCATTGATCTTTTTACTTTCTCCTTTGTCACCTGTAGGCTCTCCCCACCAAGCAGCCTGAGGTGTCCTTCTGAAATGTTAAGTAAAGTCATATCATTCGCCCATTGAAATTCCAACACATGTTACAACACGGATGATCCTCAAAGACATTAATTTTGAACACTAAGTGAAATAAGCCAGGCGTGAAAAGATAAACACTGCATGATCCCCCTTAAACAAGGTACCTGGAAGAATCAAATTCACAGAAACAGAAAGTGGAATGGTGGTACTGGGAGAGAGAGGGAGTTACTGTTCAGTGAGGTCAGAGTTTTGGTTTGGGATGATGAAAAAGTTCTGGAGCAGGACACTGGTGTTCTAAATGTACCTGACGCCACTGAGCTGCACACTTAAAAAGACTAACATGATAACTTTTGTGTTATATGTATTTACCAAAATTTTAAAACCAACAAAAACTTCTAATGGTTTCTCATCTCAGGGTCAAATCTAAAGTCCTTACCAAGGTTTATAAGGCCCTAAATCCTTGGGCCCCTGCCCCCTCTCTGGCTTCCTCTCCTACCACTCTGTGCCAGCCATACTGACCTCCCTATTCCTCAAACACACCATGGACCCTCCTGCTCAGATATGTTATTTGTTATTCTTTCTGTCTGAAATATTCCCACCCAACCCCCAGAAGCCTGCACGGTTAGCTCCTTTACTTGGTTTAGTCTCCAGTCAACTGTCACTGTTAGAGCTGTGGTTCGGACTCAATTCTGAAAAGTCTAAAATGGTACCCCGTAGACCTCGTCCATTGTTCACATCCCTCTTCCCAAATTTATTATCTGCCCTCCCCATATTGCCTGCCCAGTACTGGAGAGTGAACCTGGGGTGCTTTACCACCAAGCTACATCCTCAGCCCTTTTTTATTTTTCACTTTTGAGAGAGTCTCTAAGTTGCCCAGGCTGGCCTTGAACTCGCAATCCTTCTGCCTTAGCTTCTGGAGTTGCTTGGATTACAGCCTGCACTACTACATTGGGCTGCCCAGCTTTATTCTTTAAAGCACTTATTACAAACTGAAAAATGTTGTTTGACTTTCCCCATTAGAAATTAATCCCTGGTGAAGGAAGAAAGGCAGAAATAAAGAAAAAAGAGAACTGAGAACATGTTGTCTGGCCTACTGATAGATCTCAGCTTCCTAGAAAGTACCTGGCATATATGGTAGACACTTACAAAGTATTTGTTGAATGAATAAATGGATGGCTTTTACCTATTCTCAGCAAGGGCTGCAAAACAGTAAACTAAGAGACTATTAGGTGACTAATTTCTGGATAAGTAAATATAATATAATTTTCTTGGAGGAGGCGTGCTGAACCCAGTTGCTTGGATTTTTTTTTTTTTGTCTTATTTTTGTAACTGTGAAAAACATGTTAATTATCAAAAACTTGTACAACACCAACAAATAAAGAAGAAAATTAAGACTATTCCACTCTGCAGTTACCACTATTGATATTAGGAAGTTTCCTTTGGTTTTAGTTTTTTGGGTTTTTTTTTTTTGGTATTGGGGATTAAACCCAGAAGTGCTTTACCACTGAGCTAGATCAAAGAGACATAAGAGGTCACTCTGCACTTGGCAAGTATGACCTTTTAGGGGAAGCAGGCAAAGTTCAACTGCCCATCAGAGTTGTCAAAGAAAATTGGGGAAATATAGGGAAGTATTGCCTAATTCTTTCCGGTCTTTCGTTTGCAACTCATCAAAGTCCACCCACATGGAACGAACCTTCAACTTTCAAGTTCTATCACACAGCCTCTCAGTGGCCTTACAGGAAACCAAACCCAATGTCTTAGAGACAGTTCAACAGAGTCTGGAGCTAAAGAGGTGGCTCAGGGTGCTGCACCAGTCAACAGAGAGAAAGAAGGCAGTCAGGAGATTTTGAGAACTTGCATGAGGTTTATATTGAATACAGAACTTTAAACAAAGTTGGGATCATACTTCTCACAGTTTTTTAAATTAATTATCCATGTACCAAAACATTCACCCTTTTCAAAAAGTATAAAATTGAGTGGTCTTAAGTATATGCACAAAGTTGGGCAACCATCACTACTAATCCCAGAATATTGTCATCAATCTGCACAAATCCCATACCATCCACAACTGCTCCTCCTCCTCTTCTCTCCTCAGAGCCCCAGAAACCACTGCTGGATTTGTCTAATTCTGGACATTTTCTTTTTTAAAAAAATTTATTCGTTTATACCAATTTGGTATATATGACAGCAGAATGCATTTCAATTCATAGTACACATATAGAGCACAAGTTTTCATGTCTCTGGTTGTACACAAATTAGAGTCACACCATTCGTGTCTTCATACATGCACTTGGGGTAATGATGTCCATCTCATTCCACTGTCTTTCCTACGCCCCACCCCCTCCCTTCTCCTCCCTCCCTTTTGCCCTATCTAAAGTTCTTCCATTCCTCCCATGCTCCCTCCATCCCCATATGGATCAGCATCCTCATTTGGAATTACACAATCTATGGCATTTTGGGGGTCTGGCTTCTTTGACTTAGCCCAGTTTTCAAAGTTCATCTATATTGTCTATACTGCATCCTCTTTTATGGCTGGATAACATTCTATTGTTAGAATAGAACACATTTCATTATCCATTCAAGTGGTTGAAAACTTTTTTTTCCTACTTTTTAGCTACTATAAATAATGTTGCAATGAATATTTGTGTACATGTTTTTTGTGTAGGTTTGCATTTCTCTTAAGTATATACCTAGGAGTACTGTAATTACTTATTTTTGTTCTGCTATCTCATTTTTTGTTGTTGCTGTTGAAAATCAGACATTTTATTACTTTTTAAAACATGTTTTTAGTTATTAATGGATTTTTATTTATTTATTTATATGTGGTGCTGAGATTCAAACCCAGGTCTTCACGTATGTGAGGCAAGTGCTCTACCACTAAGCTACAGCCCCAGTCTAAAACCAGACATTTGAAGTGAATGAGATAACTCTAGAAATCAGACTTTCCTCTTTCCTCTGATTGCTGCTTGTGACTGTCATTGTGTGTAGTGACTTTTCTGAACTAATTCTGTAAAGTCTATATTTTTTTGTTGTATGTGGCAGCTGAAGCTTAGTGGTTGGCCAATTACACTAATGGTCAGAGGTTTCTTTAGATGCCTGGAGCCAATCAGTGTACCTGTCCTCACTGCGGGGCTCCGTGTGTTGGGGCATGCTGTCCACATAGGCTTTCCACTCACTCTGCCTAAGCCTTCACCTCCTGCTTGCACAAAGCCCCCAAGGGAGCCTGCGGTGGTTTCCCTCAGCATGAACACAGCCCTGGTCATGTGCATAGCTCTATGTGTGCACACTGCTTTCAAGATTCCCAAAATTATTTTGGAGCTTTTTAAAGACCCTATGGGCATCTCACTCCCTAGCTTTTCATTTTAAGCTTTTTTGTTCACCTCTTATTTCTACAGATATTAGCTGCCACCTAAGGCAACAGTGATATTAAACAATTGCCTCTGATTATTTTTGACAAATGGCCCCTGGGGAAAAGCTGTTCATATCGAGTGACCCCTGGGCCAAGTCAAATAAAGACAGATCCCATGAGTGGGATCTTCCAAGGAACCACCAGACAGGTGACATTATGGCATTTCCCCGGGAGCAGGGCTTTTGAAGGAGTCACAATATTGTTCTGTCCCCTCTGGTGGCTGCCAGGATCCTGATTTACAATATGAGTGTGGAATGTTGATTTTTCAAGTCTAAGGCAGAACTGAGAATAGGGCAATAGAAATGCCACAAATCTCACCATCTTTTACTGAAATCCATCTCTCTCTCTCTCTCTCTCTCTCTCTCTTTCTCTCCCTCCTCACTTTCTCTTCCCCGCTCACTTTCTCTCTCTCTCTCTTGTACTGGGAGTTGGACTCAGAGGTGCTTTATCTCTGAGATACATTATTTTTATTTTTTATTTTGAGACAGGTTCTTACTAAGTTGCCTAGCACCTTGCTAAGTTGCTGAGGCTCGAACTTGTGATCCTCCTGCTTCAGCCTCCTGTGAAGCTGTGTGATTACAGGCATGCACCCCATGCCCAGCTCCATCATTTTCTCTTGAATTAACATTCTCAGGTTGACTCTGACAAATTTGCTAGTTTTCTCATTGTTTTTTTTTTTTTGTTGTTGGGAGAAGATTTTTGGAAGTCCTTACTCTGCTATCTTCTCTGATATCACCCGTAGTTTTGATATTACTTTTTAAAAAATTATACAGAATAAATTTCCCATAATCTTAAACATTGTGCTCAAATATGTCAATGGTTGCATAATTTATCATCTTATTGATATCTTATTTAATTGTTCTTTTGTATTGAAATTTTAGATTGTCTTCTATTTTTCTCTTTTTAGAAAATGCCTCATTAAATATTCTTTGATTCTATCTTGGATCATTTTCTTATGTTAAATTGAAGGAACAGAGAATACTTGCTGGGCTAAAGACTTATAAACATTTTAAAAGCTAAGTTAGGAAGTAATAGAAAGTCAGTTACAAGTAATAGAAAAGTTAATTAATAGATGGTATATTAATTGACTTGATAACCCAATTCTGAAAGACGGTAGAGATTTGATGAAATAATCAAGAAATCAGACTCTAGTTGGGAGTGGTGGTGCATGCCTATAAACCCAGAAACTAGGGAGGCTGAGGCAAGAGATCAAAAATTTGGGGCCAGCCTCAGCAGCTTAGTGAGACCCTGTCTCAAAACAAAAAATAAAAAGGTCTGGGGATGTAGCTTAATGGTAAAGCATCCCCAGGTTCAATCCTAGTACCACACACATACACAAAAACGAAATCCAACTCTTCAATTTTTTTGCTCCATATCCTCAGGATGTTGAGTTTTCATTCTTGTGCTTATTGCTTCATGGTGGCAAATGGCTCCAAGCATCACATTATCACACAAGCAAAATTCCGAGAAGCAGGATATATGAAGCCAGATAGTGAGAGAACCTCTCTGTATACTATCTTTTGATTTGGAAAGAAAGTCTTTCCCATAACCCTCAGCAGGATTTCCCTGAGGGCTTACTCCTAGGTCACATAGCCATCATTAACTGGGAGGCTAGTAAAACAAATATCTGGCTTCTCTAGATTCAACAGTGAAAGGAGAAGAGGTTTGAAATAGCTGATACATCATCAACTGTATCAGGTAGCAAATGGCACAACAGTGATGTGTAACAAACTACCTCATTGTGCAGAGGTAAAACAATTAGGCTTATTTTCAATATATACATCTTGCATCAATGAAAGACTGGCTGATCTAAGTTGAGTTTAGCTGGACTTGCCCATGACTGGGCTCAGATCTGCACTGAGTGGTTTTCTTTTTTTGTTTTAACTTGTCCTTTTAAAATAAAATATATAAAAAATACAGAACAAATGCATATCTTAGTGAATTACAAGATAAACATTTTTACAACTACTATCCAGTTTAAGAAATAGAACATTGCCAGCAACACAGATGTCTCCCACGTGCCCTGTCTCGATCACAGCTCTCCACTTCTTCCAGAAGTAATCATCATTCTTCCCAAAACAGAAATCACTTCCTTGCATTTGTTTATGGCTTATTCATTCATGCCCACATCCACAGACCTTGTGGTTTATTTGGTCTTTTAGAATGTTTGATGTATAGTTTAAATCTACATTTTTTTTCTTGCTATATCTTTCTTTCCTTACAATTTATCTGTTTAAGAACTTGGGCCTTGTAGTTGGGCAAGGTAATGCACACCTGCTGTGCCAGCATTTGGAAGGCTGAGGCAGGAGAATCACTTGAGCCCCACAGTTTGCGACCAACTTCGGCAACATAGTGAGGCCCCGTCTCAAAAAAAAAAGAACTTGGGCTTTTCAGACCTATAGAATTTCCCACAATTTGGATCTTGCTGATTGCATACTCATGGTATAACTTGACATGTTGCATTGTCCTCAGTATTTCCTGCAAATTGGGCAGCTGGATCTAGAGGACTGAGTAGCCTTAGCCTCAGTCTCTATAGGTCATATCTGGTTTTCACCATGTTAGTAGTCATTAATTCTCAAGGCCTAGAGCCATTAATTCAATTGAATTGCACAATGGTAATAAATCAATTCATTATTATTCTTCAAAAAAGACCAATTTTTTTATTATTACGAATTAATTGATATAACTGAAGTGTTATAATCTATTGCAGTCTTTTGTTTTGAAATTATAATTGTCTTATCTTTAACCATTACTAACCTCTTAAAGTTGAATTCTGAGTCATTTTCTTGCTATCTGGTATGACAAAATGTTCTAGGATAATTTTGTACTCTTTTGGACACAGATTTGGAATCAGCCCTTTCTCCAAAGGCCCTGTTTTTCTTTTAGTAAGAAGTGGCATTTCATTATCACCATCTGGGCTCCAGAGGTGCTCTATGCTAGTGGGTAAAGGGACCAATATTCCTGCGCTTTTTCAATAGGCAGAATTAGGAAATATATTTTTGAAGATAAAACACTTTATGAATTCACAGTAATATTTCCAATTCAAATTCAGGTTCACAGAGGTTTTCCTAAATTTCTTTTTTATATTAACTGTATATCCTTTTTTTCACATCAAGAATTCTGGTTCTGATTGTCAAAACACAAGAGAGGATAGAATATCCTATGCTTGTTACATTATACACAGAGAAGTTTCAAAATAATATAGAGAATAACCACCAACAACCATAATAACTGAAAACACTTTTTAAAAATCTTGCCTCTCATCCTTATTTTGCCTCATTTTTAAGTTGTACTATGTCTACACTGTCTAGTCATATAATCATTGCATACATATTCTCTTCCTTTTTATTCTAAGTTTTTTTTTTCTGCAAGTAACTATTTAATGCTCCCTGTCAGTCCTTATGCTAGAGACTCTCTACTTATGTTGGTTGTCTGAGACTTGCTCACTAATAGATTGCTCAGTAAGTACTTATAGGGACAGTATTCCCTAAGTTCTCACATGTCCACAACTGTCTGCCCAAGTCTTTTATACTTGAATGTTACATTTTCTTGCTCCTTGAGTATCCTAAATATGCTATTCTATTTTCTTCTGACCTGAAGTATTATAATCAAAAAGTCTAATGGGACTCTTCCTTTCCTTATAAGCCATATGTTGTTTATGCCTTGATGTCTAAAGAATCTTTTTTTTTTCTTTAAAGTCCAGAAATTTTACCAGAATGTGTCTGGTGTTGATAACTCAGGTTTAATAGTCTGATATGCATAGTGAGCTCTTTCCATTTGTACTTTAAAATCTATTTTCTTTCAAAGGTTCTTATTGAATTATAGAATTTATTCATTCCTCTTGGTTTAGTTCTTTTTTTTACTTTCTCTCTCTCTCTTCCTTTTTTTTTTGGATGTGGCGGGGGACAGGGTCTTGCCAAGTTGCTGAGGCTGGCCTTGAACTTGAGATTCTCTGCCTCAGCCTCCCAAATTGCTGAGATATTAGAGGTGTGTGCCACTGCACCCTGCCCTTTGGTTTTCTTATTCAGAAACTTCTGTTGTTCATATGTTGGATCTTCTTTGCCTGTACTTATTTAATAGTTGTATAAATCTTTATCTCTGTCCTCTGCCACTGAGCTACCTCCCCAGTCCTCAGTACCCCTTTTTTAAAAAAAAATTCAGAAAGAGTCTTGCTAAGTTGCTGAGGATCATCTTAATTTGCTGAGACTGGTCTCAAACTTGCAATCCTCCTGCCTCAGCCTTCCCAGTTTCTGGGATTAAGATGTCTGCCACCACACCTAGAAATTTAATTTCTTATTTATGAATTATAATTATACACAATGGGGGATTCGTTGTGCCATATTTGTATATGCAAATAACATAATTTACTCAGTCTTCTTCCCTGGGTACCCTTCCTTTATTTCCCCCTTAATTTTTTCTTTTCTTTCTTTTTTTATACTGGGGTTTAAAATCCAGGGTGCTCTACCACTGAGCTTCATCCTCAGCCCTTTTTATTTTTTGTTTTGAGGCAGTGTCCCATTAAGTTGCCCAGGCTGGCTGTGAACTTGTGGTCCTCCTACCTCAGCCTTGGGATTCACTGGAATGACAAGTGGCCACTGCACCTAGCTTACTTTCTTTTTGATTTAAATATTTTTTTCTATTTTCACTTCTATTTCTCTTAAGACATTATCTACTGTGCTTTTATTCACCAAGTTCATTACAGTTTTCATTTATTTTATTTCTTTTTTCCTTTTTGAGTTCTGCCACTTATGAGCTTTTCTAATTCTCTTTTAAAAAAAATATTCTTTCATGTTTTGAAAATTTTTCTTTTTAGTGCAGTTTTTAATAGAACATTATGATTTTCTTTTTCTTTAAAGCAAACCTTTCTGGCCTGCTTTCATTATCTATAGTAATATTATTCTGTTTCTTCTTTTTTTAAATTTTTTTAGTTGTTGATGTTCCTTTATATATTCACTTATTTATATGCAGTGCTGAGAATCAAACCTAGTGCCTCACATATGCTAGGCAAGTGCTCTACCACTGAGCTACAACCCCAGCCTCTGTTTCTTATTCTTATTGTTCTTAACTTTGAGATTTAACCTTAATTCTCCCCCAGCTTTCCAGTACTGTCACACTTCAGTGACTTGCACATGCTAGAAAAGCACTGTAGCCTTGATATTTTTTTATTGCTCATTTTTATATGAATTTAGTTTTCTTAAACTTATTTATGAGTATTTATTCAGGTAATATTTTAGAACTTCATGGGTACCTATTCTGTTGTGTTTCATGTAGTGCAAAATATAACAGCAGCTCCTTTTTGTAGGATTTCCTGGTTACACTCACCTCATCTGCTGTTATCTGGATCTTCTTTCCTCTGTCTCTGTGAAATCTATTCTGCCAGTTTTAATTTTACTCCTGGTGGCATCCTCAGGGAAGGGCCCTGACCTAGCAGGGTTCCCATGAGAGTCTATGGGACTCAGTGTGTCAGGCTACTGAGACCTTCCTGCAGGCTCCCTGCCCCTGCACTCACCTGCTAACTGGAGTAGACAATTTCAGCTTCTGGGCCTTCCAGTGAGTGCCTGTTGGACATTTGAGGCTTCCCTGTTCCCAGGTTTGTTAAATACCCCGTTGCTTTCCTCTGCCCTCTCCTGCCCAGACGCTGAAACCATGCAGGTGGGTGTGGCTGTCTAGGGTCTATCTTCAGTGACTTGTATTTCAGGGTTCACAGGGATACTGGCTCACCTGGTTTGTTGGAAATGTCCCTGGATTTTTGGTTTTGATATTTACTTGTTATGACTATTTTTTTGTGTGGGAAATTAGGCGAGTCCCAATCACTATTTTGCTTCTCCATTTCCATCTTCCCAAATCTATGTATTCATTCTGGAGCTGGGGTTTCAGGGGCAGGATCACACAGAAGAAGCTCTGCTTATGGTGAAAGAAGAAATGAAACAGAACATCCCCAAAGCCAGAGGAGGCTTAAACCTCTGCATGCAGCACACACTTGTTAACATTCCATTGGCCAAGCACAGCCACAATGCCAAGTACAACAGGGATAAGAAGAAAATATACTCCTCTTCTAATGGAGTATATTCAAAATCATGCCAACAGCACAAATTCAAGGAGCACTGAGGGATGAGGAAGAATAATGCAATATTTCACACCAACCGCGCTTGATCCTAACACATTTTCTAAGTCCTGCTAAACTACTTTCCAGAAGTGGCATGTTAGTTCCAAGCTCATCCTTGGGTAACAGTGCCCACCACCTCCTCATTATTGAACATTTTGAAGCTGTTGTTTAATAAGTAGAAATATCTAAGGATAGTTTAATGTTTAGATCACACTTCTATTTTTGTGAGGCTTAATGCTTTTTCATTAGTTTATTTGCCATTTGTCTTCCTTTCTTAACTTATCTGCTTACCTCCTTTACTCATTTCTCTTGTGGCAGATGGTGTTTTTCTTATTGATTTATAAGACCTCATTCCATATTAATTTTTTAATTTTCATCTCTCACAGTTCTTGCCCATGTTTGTTCTCATTTGTCATTTCCCTCTTCTATTCATGTTGGTTATGTTTTTATGACTCTAACAAATAACTGAGGAAATAAACTTTATGAAGAGGAAAAGTTTCTTTTGGCATCCAGTCCTCGAGGTTTCACTCCATGATTGGCCCCGATGCTGTGGGCCTGTGGGGCAGCAGCACTCATCATGGGGGGAGCACAGGGCAGAGGAATTTTGTTCATCCTATGGCTAGGAGCAAAAGAGAGGAAGAGGAAGAGGCTGGGGTCCCAATATTCCCTTCATAGGCACACCCTCTACAACCGGAAAACCCCCCACTAGGCTCTACCTCTTGAAGTTTTCTACCACCTCCCAATAGTACTGAGCTAGTGACAGAGCCTTTCCCACACAGGCTTTGAGGGACATTCCAAATCCAAACTGTATCAGTATAGATTATCTAATTATGTATAGCAAATCACCTTAGAACAGTGTTCTAAATGATTTTTTTTTTTACTGTTACTTACAAGTCTATGGGTAACATATGTATCTGATAACCTGGGCCAGGCATGGCTGACCTTAGCTGGGTCACTCATCTATCTGTTTCAGTTGGTAGCACGGCTCAGGAACCGTTGATCTAGGATGGAGTCATTCAGATGATGGCGTCACTCAGATGATGGCTTTTAGCTTCCTGTCCACTGGTGCAATGGGGATTAATGGGTCCTGTTACTACCATACCTTTTGATTATATTTACATTTTTTATACATTTAAAATGTTTGTATATTTAAATTTATCATTTAATGTTACTTATGTATTATTTTTATACTTAAAAAAAGTTCTTCCCCAATCCCAAAGTCTGATCGATATTCATCTAAGTTTTCTTCTACATTGTCATTCTTTCCTCTATGACCTTTTGCTTTTTCATCCACCTGAAAATGATGGATGTTAAGTGTAGGAGAGAAAACGTAGCATCAATTGTCACCAGATTTGTGGCTGAGATCCCTATAACAAAAGGTAGATTAACAAAAACAGGTTTTATATGAAATGGGAGCCTTCATAAATGAAGCCCCAAGGAAATGGGGAAATCTGTGTATTTTTTGTGGAAAATTATGCAGAAGTGTGATGGGAAGACAAGAGTGTAGGATCAAATGGCAATAAACTGAGAAGGAATCTAGTGTTTGTTCAGATTCTTCTTGGCCTCTTTGTGTGACATTGCTCCCCTTGCAGGTGTGGGCAGGACATCTGTCACTTAAAGGTCTTCGAAGGTGAAGGGAGGGAGGAGGTCAGTGAGTGACATTCCTAGGTTTTATGGCCTGCTCCAGGGGAGAAGGGGCGGGCGGAGTGTCACACACTCCTGCTTCTGCACTGTTGCTGATTCAGTTTCCTTCAGCTTAAAATACGCAGGACACCAAGGTGCTATAGTTTGGTGCATTGCGTTCAATGTCCTGGCATAAATGAGAATTTAATTGGTTGTTTCTCCACATCTAGTTAGCTGATTATTCAAGCTCTATTTATGGAATATTTCCCCCTCTTCCTGTGGATTGGTGATACTATCTTGATCACAGAGTGGATTAAAATATTGGCTTTGTTACACCAATGTGTCTTGGGTTCTTGCGCTGCCCCAAGCAATAGTCAAGGGGAGGAATGGTGAGGGTTGAGGTGAGATCACCACCATTATGTCTGTCATTTAAGTTCATACTATATAACCCTCTGAAGCCCAGGGCTCCAGCTCAGGTTCAAAGGAGGGATGCAGTTGGTGGTGGGGGATCAATTTAGACCTCTTAGAAGGCAGAAGGCTCTACGTAGAAGGAAAGTGTTTAAGAAGATGCATCCTGACTTAGATGGATCTGCGACTCCAGAGAGTCCCAGAAAGAGTTGAAGATACAAGCTTGACAAGAAGAGACACTCTGGGCTTTCTCCACCATTATCTGAGGTATCTACGACACACCTACCAGACCAAAGTCCTAGAGGGCCAGGTAGTCATTCCTCATGTGGAGGAGCTAACTGTGGTACAAAACAGCAAGCTGCAGTCTTTCACCTGTGGCAGAATATCTAATATTTATTGATTTTTCTTTGAGTAACAGGTTTAGTGAAGATTGTCAGTTCTCTGGGGGATAAAGATGAAATACGGGTGTGTGCTTTTTTCCTCCAATAAAATCTACCAATTATACTCTGCGGAACCTCCCTTTCTCACTGGTGAGTGGGCTCCATTAGCTTTATATACCCCATTCTGATTCTATAGGTTTCATCATTTTAGTTATTAAAATGATTTCTCTCTATTGGGCTTTCTTCAATTTAAAATTTTAATCTATATTGAGTGTGAATCTTTTCCCTTCCTCCAGACTAGACTAGAGGCTTTAGAAGATTTGGAGTGTAAGAATGGAGACATGGCCTACTCTCTCCTTCTTTCCTATCCTGACCTCCCCCTGCCCACCTCCTCTGACTTTGGGGAAAGAAGAGGAAAGAGAAAGTCAAATATGGCCTTTTGTGATTGCTTGTGGCCAGACTGTGGGCCTCCATGGCTAACAAAGTGGCCATAGGACCTGCCCTGGCATCAGTACCTGGCAGCTCCCTTGGTTCCTTGGGAAACATGGATTCCTCTTCCAGGTGCTTCCCGGCAGATGGCCTTGGGTAGCATGTCACCAACGCATACCTCCCTTTGCCCAACAGATGACTCTTCTGACAAGTCTGCAGTCCCCAAACTCATCCTGTGAGAAGGAGGATACGTCCTGTACCTTTTAGCAACCCAGAGCTTGAGAGACTAATCCCACTCAATTCCTCACACCACCCTGTTACATCTCTATCTTACAGAAACTTCCTTCTGACCCCAGTGACAGGTCCCTGCAGATCTCAGAGATGGTGACTGCCTGACTCCATACACTAGCCTGGATTCTTTAGGCCCAAATGCCTCTAACATCAAGGTTGTATTACATTTATTTTGACTTGTTGAATTATGAAGCATTTACCTCACTGTAAGATCTTAAGATCCAATGGAGAAATGGAGTCCCTTTTCTAAGACCACCCACCAAATCAGCACCACATTCAGATTCAAAGGTAAATGGCCAGAAACCATGGCCCAGGTTTTCCCAATTGGGATAAGCTTGCTCAGGATTCCAGGAAGACAGGAGCAGAGTACCTAGGCTTTGGTGTCATATGGCTAAGTCTGAGGCCTGGGTGAGCCATTTCCACACTAGGTAATCTCGGACAACTTTCTTCGCTCCTCATTGTTAAAGTATCCTCAACATATGGGTAATAATAGTATCAATCTTATAAGGTTGTTACAACGATCAAATGAGATTGTAAAAGAAAAGTCCAGTGTCTGGTGGCTGAGGAATTCTCATTTATGACATTCTGAACAGGAGAGTATCCGTAGGCCACTGCTGAATTCATATCTGTCCAAATGTCATTGTCTTGCATATGGTAGAATCAACTGTTATTGGGGTTAATTCCCAAGCAAAGGATCATGCATTGCCTGTGATGATCAAGATCCATTTGCTGATCATTCGGCTCAGGAGGTGGGACAGTACCCAAGGGGGAATGAGGCTAAGTCTGAACTGGCTGATGGGTGTACACTCACATTAATTTGCAACAAAATACAAAATAGATCTATTGTTCATTTTCTGGTGCTCCCACCATGTCCTGGAGAACCTTTAAAATGTTGTTTGATGTTTCTCAATGGTTAAGCCACTGCCTGTGACAAACTGTCAAGTAGTGGTGGGGCATCAATTCACACGAAAGGAGGACAAAGATGATAAAAGCTGACCCTTTCAAAAAGCCTTCGTGGGGTGCTCATTAGTCACGTTACATCCGCTCTCATGCCACCCTCTGGGGTTCCTGTGTCACACTTATTTCTAGATTAATAGCCCAATTAGAAACCTATTGACTAAGGTTGTACTAAAGGCAATGACCCTTCACACTGGAAGCTGGTAAAATCTCCCTTAAAACCCAAGGCAAGTGGCATTTGCACTCCCATTCCTGGACACGCTCTGCCCCCTAGTGCTCAGTCACACACTTTTGCACCAGCAATGGAGCGGCTCCTTTGTTTTTAAAATTTTCCTCACGGGACATGAACAGAAAGGGCCTGTCACCCCCACGCCCCATCTCTTCCAGCCCCTGTCTTCCGTCATTCTGCTCCCTGAGAACAACCCACCAAAGGGTTCTGCTATCGTTTTGGCCCATGTGTCTGAAGTCAGGCTGGCACTGCAGTCTGACTCTGCATGGAAAAGTGCTTTTCAGCGGCTTGGCAGGGATGAGATCTCCATGTGGGAAAGGGAAGGAAATGCATGATCTCTCTGGGGTCTCTTGAGTGAGCCTGGAAGTAGCACCGTGGGTGGTCACTTGACAGATCCTGGGCCCTGGTTTTCCTGTCTGCAGGAGGAGGGGAGCAGGCTCCGCGACAGCATGCTGTCGAATAGAGGACCTCAGACAGTAGGTGTGGAGACAGGGACCTGGGTTTACATTCCAACTTTGGCTGTGGAACCTGGGACTATAAAAGCACCTTCCTATCCTTGAGCATCTTAATAAATGGAAGCAATGGCCTTCCCTGCCGGTCAGTCCCCTCATTGTCTTGTAAAGAAAAAGCTGGTGGCCCACGGGTACAGCAGTGCTTCCTAGCTGGTCCAGAGGTTGTCTGCTTGACAGAGGGAGGGAAGGATACCAGGATGCAGGTTCCTGGGCTCCACCCAGCTGCCTAAATCAGAGTTAAAGGCTCTTGAGATGGGGAAATTGTCCCAGATTCTCCAAGTGAGTCCAATGGACCCGGGGTCCTTACAAGGGAGGAAAGAGAGGCAGAGACGTGGTGGTGGAGGTAGAGATTGGAGGGATGGGCCATGAGCCAGGGGGAAGGTGGCCTGGAGAAGTTGGGAATGGCAAGGAACAGATCCTCCCCTCTGGCATTCATGGGAACTCGAGCCACCAACACCTTGCTTTTAGTTCTTAAGATCCATTTTAGGACTTGGGACCTCTAACCCTGTAGATAATAAACTTGCTAGTATAAGGTACTAAGTTTGGGGTAATTTGTTACAGCAGCCCTAGGAAACCAATGGTGAGGGGCATGGTGAGGGGTGGGGGGATCATAAACCTTCATTTTTGATGGATTCCTGGTAGGATTCTCATGCACACTACATTCTGAGGTGTAGTGGAAAGGGATTGAGCACCAGGAGGTTTGGATTCAGTCTAGTTTTGGTGTCAAGAGCTATGGGACGTTGACAAAGTCACTTCACTTTGCTGGGCCTTGGGTTCACTATATGTAAACAAAGATTTACAGGCATGGGGGAGGGGAACTCTTCCTGCTGTAGCATTTGGATGGAGAGTTGAAGAGAAAACAGCGATACTCTTTGAAGAGTAAAATCTGCCTGGCATAGGTCTCACTATAATCCAATCTCCCTAAAGGAAGGGATACCGTTAATTATTCTCACAGCACTTCCTGTGTGCCAGGTCTTGGGCTAAGCACTTCACTTCTATGAACTCTCATCCGTAGATTCTCTTGGTACAGCAATCAGTCCAATGTGCAATTAATAATTAAATGCTTTGGGGAGACAATTTCTAACCAGGAGTCTGATCAATAAGCTAGTAAGGGGGGCTGGGGAGTGGGCACCGTCTTTACCTAATGAAGGGGGTGACTCCCTGTCTCTGCTATGAAAAGAAAAATGTCACAAACATTACATGCAGCCTGAGGGGTATGGATAGAAGGGGGAAGGGGCTGCTGTTGCCAGGCAACTGGCTCATCACTAATCATGTGCATAAAAGCTCTGGGTCTGGTTTTCAGCACAGCTAGTGGGCCTCCTCCTCCTCCTCCCTCACCCCGCTCCCTACAGCTCCCTACAGCTGGCCTTCTGCACTGGTTCCAGACAGACTTCCAAACAAGTCCAGGTCCCCCTCCATTCCCCAGGGTTGGTTCTGTTGCTAGAAAGCAAAATGAAAATAAGAGACTCCGGGTGTCCATCCCAGACAAGGGAGGCCTTGCACCCCATCCCACCCTGGCATTTGAATAAGCCATCACCCCAGAGGTTCACTAGATTTGAGGAAAATCCTTTCTGACCCCTCCATTCAAGAGAGGCTCTTGTTGTTTGCTGTGTGGATACTGAGCAAACATGTGGGTCCCTGGGCTGGCTTTTGATGTGCTCTGCAAACACTTCTCTCTGGATACAACCAACTGTCCAATTAAGCAAGACTCAACCCTCTTCCCCTGGGGATTTGTTGTCTTAAAGAGCCAGGACCCAGTTGTGACTGGAGAGTTTACACAGCACATGTCATCCAGAGAAATAGCAACCCCATGGAAACCGAGGTCCCGGGGGACGCAGCCATCTATCGGAAGAGCATGGCAGAGGGCTGCTTCATCTGCGGCTGCTTCTGGAACCCACAAGGCTCAGGAAGAGCCTGTATTGGGATAAGAGTTTGTATCTGTTTCCTTCTAAGATATTGAGGGTCTCTGGAATAGAGAACTGCTTTTAGGCTTGTGGGGACAAACACTATGTTTGGAATGTGAAGCCGGCGTCATCAAAGAGCTACCTTTGTTTCAGAAGGTTATTTCACAAAGAAGTTAATACAGCATTAGCTAAAAATATAGGTATTGCCCCAGAATACGGACTGTGCCAACCTATTTACCCTCTATAGTTAGGAGGTTGGTGTTTTCCTGTTGTGGCCAAACACCTCATGTTGGAAAAGGAACCAGGTCTTCTGAGGAAATCCCTGAAGGGTTGGTGCCACCCCTGCAGGCCCAGGCAGGTGGGGCTGCTCCTGGAAGGGTTTGATGCAGGAACATAATTCCATGCCTATCACTGTCCCCTTTTCTCTCTGTGCTTGAACCACAGTCACCTCAAAACAAAACCATCGCTCTTTCTCAAAACAAAACAAAACAAAAAAATATTAGGCCTTTGCACTGGACCCTGGGTGCTCCTACCTCAGATATCTGGATGACTTGAGTCTACCCTGACCATCACCCTGGCTAAAACAAGACCCTCCCCCACATTTATTCTCTCTATTTGCTGTTTTTAAATTTCTTTAAATACCTAGCCGCTTTCTTTCTTGCTTCCTTCCCCCACTCTGTCCATCTGTTTGACAATCACTTGTCCACGCATACGTTTTATCTATTTATTGCCTATTTTCTTGACTAAGACACAAGCTTCATGCAGGTAGGACCTTGTCTGTTTTATTAACTCCTGCATCCCCTGCCCCTGCCATTGGGCCTGTCACAAAACCAGCCCTCAGTAAACATTTGCTGAACATTTACTGCTTACAGCCTCAGGCCCCAGGTACCCAGAGCCTTACTCAGGAAGCAACTGGTGCAGCGTGTTTCTGGTGGACCCTGTGGATACGTTTTGCTTATCTGAGCCATACACACCGCTACACTCCTCCCAATTGTTCTTTTTAAAGCAGCAATAGTGGAGTACTTTATATTTCCTCTATAGCTTTCTTCTTCTTTTTTTCTTTTTCCTGCTGTATTGGGGACTGAACCCAGGGGTGCTCTACCACTAAGCTATATTCCCAGCCCTTTTCATTTTTTATTTTGAGACAAGGTCTTGCTAAGTTGCTGAGGCTGGCTTTGAATTGGCAATCCTCCTGTCTCAGCCTTCCAAGTTGCTGGGGTTGCAGGTGTGTGTTACCAAGTCTGTCTCGTGTGTGTGTGTGTGTGTGTGTGTGTATACTGGGTGCAGTGGACTTTAGTGATGGTACATGACAGTAGGGCTCCCTAAGCCCCTCCCCTTCTTCAGGGGTCTGGGATGGAAATTGGGAGGGAGATTCTTGGTATGTTGAGGGACTGAGTTAGGAGCAGGGCCTCCCCAGCAGCTGAAGACCTCGCTATTCCTCTGTGTTCTTGCTGGGGTGGTGGTCCAGGGGCTCTGATTCCTTGGAGACCATGTGGACCATGAGATCTGCCACCTTGTTGCTGTAGCCAAATTCATTGTCATACCAGGGAATGAGCTTGACAAAGTGGTCATTGAGGGCAATGCCAGCCCCAGCATGGAAGAGTCACAGGAGACAACCTCCATGTAGCCCAAGAGACCTTAGGGGGCCCTCCAATGCCTGCTTCACCACCTTCTTGATGTCACCATGATTGGCAGCTTTTTCCAGGCGACAGGTCAGATCCACAACTGACGTGTTGGGGTGGGCACACAGTAAGCCATGCCAGGGAGCTCCCCATTCAGTTCAGGGACGACCTTGTGCACAGCCTTGGCAGTGTCAGTGGAAGCAGGGATGATGTCTGGCCAGCCCCACGACCATCATGCCACTGTTTCCCAAAGAGGCCACCCATGGTCTTCTGAGTGGCAGTGATGGCAAGGTCGGTGGTCATGAGTCCTTCCACAATGCCAAAGTTGTCATGGATGACCTCTTGGATGCTGGGGGGGCTAAGCAGTTGATGGTGCAGAAGGCATTGCTGATGATCTTGAGGGGGTGGCCATACTTCTCATGGTTCACACCCATCACAAACATGAGGGACACCAGCAGAAGGGGCAGAGATGATGACCATTTTGGTGCCATTCTTCAAATGAGTCCTAGCCTTCTCAATGATAGTGAAGATGCCAGTGGATGCTACAGCGTATTCAGCACCAGCATCACCAGATCATTGGCTGTTGGCGGGATCTTGCTCCTAGAAGATGGAGATGAACTTTCCATTGATGACAACTTTCCCATTCTCTGCCTTGAGGGTGCCATTGAACTTTCCATGGATGGAATCACTGGGACATGTAGACCAGGTAGTTGAAGTCAGTATACGGGTCATTGATGGAGACAATATTCACTTTGCTAGGGTTGAAAGCAGCCTCCATTCACTCCAGCCTTCATTATTATGTGTCAGGGATGTGGCTGGCCCTGCCCTGCACAGCAAGAAGATGTGGCTGTCTGTTGAACATGGAGGAGCAGAGAGCCTCACTTTTGTTTGTTGTTGTTGTTGTTGATGGTGGTGTTTTTTGTTTGTTTGTGGTGCTGGGGATTGAACCCAGGGCTTTGTGCATGCAGGGCACACAATCTACCAACTGAGCTATATTCCCAGCCCTGAGAGCCTTACTTTTATATCTTGAAGATCATTTTAGTTTAGTTAAAATAGAGTTTCCTCATTCTTTTCTACAGCTGAGTAATATTCCAACATATGCATATAATTTATTTATTTTTTCTAGGTAGACATCCTCTCATTTTTGTTATGAAATATGTTGTAAATAATATGTATGTATGTATGTGTACACACACATATACATATTTATATGTATACATATTTTGTGTGTGTGTGCTGCTGGGGATCAAACCCATAGCTTCCTGCCTGCTAGGCAGTCATTCTTCTAACTCACTAAATCCCTAGCCCACAAATAATCTTTTATATATGTCATATCATACATATGCGGCCATGTAATTAAGTTCCTAGAAGTCAAATTGCAAGAGTCCAGGCTATATTCTCTTGCAGTCTGTACAGCTATTACCAAATTGCTCCCCACAGAAATTGCACCCACAGAATTATTGTTCCCACCAACAATTCAGGAGAGAGCTTGATTCCTCACGTCTTTGCCGAACTCTCTTTTATCTTTGCCAGTCTGATAGTTGAAAGTGAAATTGCAGCGTAATTTTATTTTTTCATTTTCTTATTGTGAATAAGGTTTAATATCTTTCCATCTAAGAGGCATTTGTATTTCCTTTCTTCTGAATTGCCTCTTTTTCTATTAGATGGTTAGTGTTTTTATAAAAAAAAATCAATTTATAGGAACTCTGATGTATTAGGAAAATTACTTTTTGGCTGTGATGCGAGTTGCAAATATTTCCCCTTAGGTGTCATTTGTCTTTAGATAAAAACCATTATGTGTCTTCTGCCTTATGGCTTTTTTAGTCTAATTTATTCATCTGTGTATGAGTGTGTTTGAGACTGTCACTTTTTAATTTGCTTTTTAAACACTTTGTCATACGTCATTATCCACTGAGCAGTGTTCTTGGAAAGTGCATCTTTTATTAGTTACATTTGAACTTGTGCTTCCCCGATGGGGTTTCAGGATACACTCTCCACTCGTGATGAATGGAGGTTTCCCTTATTTCCTGAAGACCCTCATGAGATTTGGGAAGCACCCAAGCTCTGATCACCCTCATTCATTTATGTTGGCACTGATAAATCGCAGTTTCAGGGAGTGACACATTTCTGACTCTTTTTCAGGATTCTGGAATGTACCACCTGCTTTAGTCTTTCATCATCTCCCCATTCATTACAGGTACAGAAGGCTGAAGCTGCAGGAAAACATCTGTCACATGGGAAGAGCACCCCTCTTTCATATCCTCATGTCACTTTCCTTGACAGGAACCATTGCATATCTACTGTCAACCCTGATGAGCCCTCCTGCCCCACATCTGGCCTTCCCCATCCCCGGCCACCAGTATCCCTCACCTGTCTCCCTCTCGACCTATCTTCCATGACCCTCAGTTCTCGGGCAGGCTGTTCAGGGAGGCTGGCCATCCCCACCTCTTTAATGTGGCCTACACATTGGGAGTAGTTCCAGGTAATGGGGCCTGCATGATGGGGCACTCTTTTAAAAAATGTGAATATAAATTTATAAACACAAAAGTAAATAACAAAAATTAACAGAATGAGAAAACATATTATAACAAGTTACAAAGTCTTCAAAGCTGGAAAATAACAGACAGAGAGACAAGTAACTCAACTGCCTGATGCACTTCTATGATGCTTTTTCCTTCCTGTTTGGGGGCATCCTCTTTGATTGTTTTTTTCATGGGATGATAAGTTTGAAATACCATTATCTACAGAGGAAATAGAGACTTCAGGCTATTTTCTAGCAGGGTTGATAGAGTAGAAAAGTTACTTTAGCTTCACAACCTGTTATGGTGATGTTTTGCTAAGACATAGGCCTATACCTTAGGAAGCTTGGCAATTTCTTTTTTTTTTTTTTAGTTGTAGTTGGATACAATATTTTTAATTAATTAATTTATTTCTATGTAGTGCTGAGGATCGAACCCAGGGCCACGCCCATGCTAGGTGAGCGCTCAACCACTGAGCCACAACCTCAGCCCTTGGCCTGCAACTTCACACATAGCCTGAACTCACTGCTTGCTTTAATCCTACAGGTTTGTCATCAGTTTCCACAGGAATTCAGATATATTCAATTTTGCCCAATTTCTTCCTGACAGGAGAGAACTTTAGTTTTTGACCACAAATCAAGACTCCAATCAATCACTCATTTTACAATCTTACATGTCTGATGATTGGGAGAACTTTTTTTTTTTTTTTTTTTTTTTTTTTAACAGTCCAGCCTTGGACTCGCCTCTGTTCTCACATTTCTGGGGGTGGGCACTGCGGGACATTTCATATCCTGAAGACCCTCCAGCCCTGCACCTTCATGCCATAGGCTGGGTAGGCCCATGCAGAAGGAGTATTTCTAAAAGCCATTTCTACACCCAGCCAACCAGCCATCTAATGAAACAACAGAAACCCTATAAACATTCTCCATTTAATACAAGTTAAACAAGTCAACTCAATTTCCCTTTAGCTGGTTTTCAAAAATGCCTGGGTCCCCTGTTGAGGGGGGAGGCCAGCAATTTAACAGAGGTTGAAATGGAGATCGATGTGGTCTTACTCACTGGGGTTAATGTATCTTCTAAAAATTGTACCTAACTGCATGAACATGACGCCCACCCAGGGCCTGGGAGGCTCTCAGATTGGAGAGTGCTCACCTGCTTCAAGATAACTCTTTCCTGCTCCTGCTGTCTCCACATTCCCTGAGGTCTAGCCCCCACTCAAAACAGCTCTGTGGGTCAGGACAATTTTGATTTCTAGGGATGGAAACAAGCAAAGGATATACTGATTCCCAAACTGCTGGCCTTGGGAACAGCTGGAAGCAGCAGCAGGAACACTTCCAGAACTCTCCTCTCCTCCACACCTCTGCGTCCATCTCCACCAAGCACAGACCACAACATTGACCTTAGAGGAGGCTTGACCTTCACCAGCTCCAGACTCAGAATTCACTGCTTTTCCACTTACAAAGAAACCCCTCAAAGGACAGATCTGGCTTGGATCACAGGAAGCATTCTAGTGAGGTGCTCTGACAGATGACTCCCACTAGTTCTTCCACAGTGCAGTAGGGAGGAAGGACAGGGCACTGCTGTAGGTAGAACTGCCTGCTCCCTCAGAGACACCATGTTCCAATCATGCATCTGGGACTATGCTGCCTCACAGGGCAGGGCACTTGGCAAATGTGATTAGGTTAAAGAGATGGGAAAATCATTCTGGATTATCTAGGAAGTCCAGTGTAATCACAAGGATCGTCATAGAAAAGAGGCAGGAGAGTCAGAGACAGAGAAGGGGACATAGTGATGGAAGCAGGTCAAGAGTCATGTCGGGAGCCTCTAGAAGCTAGAAGCAGAAAAAAAAAAAAAAAAAGAGGGCTCCTCCCTCCAGCCTCGGGGATTGCAGCCCTGCAGCATGTGATTTTAGAACATCCAGAACTGGATGAAAATGAACTTGTGTTGTTTAAATTGGCATGTGGTAACAGTTTGTTATGACAGTAATAGGAATCTCACACAGGGGCTAGCAGATGACAAAACACAAGCCCCCGTCCTTCTCTCTCCTCCCTTGTCACGTCCATCTGCTGTGGGCTGAATTGTGTCTTCCCAGCATTCCTGGGTTGAAATCCCAACCTCCAGTACCTCAGAATGGGACTACCTTTGGAGAGAGGGTCTTTCAAGAGGTATTTAGGATAAAATGAGGCCATAAGGGGTGTCCCTAGTCCAATGTGACTCGTGTCCTTGTTAAAAAAAAAAAAAAATAGGCAATAGACTGCAATAGAGGGAAGACCATGTACAAGCAGAGAGGCCTCAGAGGACACCAGCTCTGCACAGGCCTTGGTCTCAGACTTAGAGCCTCCAGAACTGGGAGACAGTGGGCTTCTGTTGCCCTGGTCTGTGGCATTGATTAGGGCAGCCCTAGGGGACGAAGACATCCTCTTTCAGAGCAGAAGTGAAATTCTACCCCCTTTCTCAAGCTGCCTCTGACTGGCCCAGCTCACCTGTTGTCTCCGTGTACCTGATGGCTAGGAGTCACCACCGTTCAGCGGGGATCACCAGACCAGATGCGGGCAGGGCCGGGAAGCAAAGCGCGGAGGGGCAAGGACAAGTGTTTGCACACTCAATACAAGTACCACACCGCGCTCCCTCTCAGGTCCCCTGCCTGCTTTCACGTTTTCACCTTCCGTGCAGAGAGGTGACAAGGTGGGCTGGAAGGAGCAGGGCCTCCCTTGTGCCAAGGGGCAGCTGCTACTCAGCTCCAGCCAGCTGTCCACCAGAGGTGAGTACAGACCTGGACCTGCCAGAGTTGTCCAGTTTTATTTTTTTTTAATATTTTTTTTCAGTTGTAGGTGGACACAATACCTTTATTTATTTTTATGTGGTGCTGGGGATCGAATCCAGCGCCTCCCACATGTGAGGTGAGCGCTCTACCACTGAGCCATAACCCCAGCCCAGTTCTCCAGTTTTGTTTTGTTTTTTTAAAGAACTAGAAATCTAGATTAAAAGAAGAAGAAGACATAAAGTCTGACTTGTAAACACTGGCAAGGAATTAAAGATTTTTTAAAAACTGCTGGCTACTTCACACCCACTCTGATGGTGACTTCTAAAAAAAGAAAAAGACCCATAAAAGACAGCAAGGGTTGGCAGGGACGTGGATCAATTGGAAACTTCTGCACTACTGATGGGAATACAAAGTGGTACACGCACTGTGGAAAACTGTACATCAGTTGCTCAAAGAACTAAAAATGAAATCAACATATGATCTAGCAATTTCAATTCTGGGTATATGTACCCCCAAGAATTGAAAACAGGGTCTTGAAAAGATATCTGTACACCCATGTTCATAGCAGCATGAGTTACAAGAGCTGAAAAAGTGGCACGATTTGAGTCCATTGACAAATGAATAGATAAGCAAGACGCTGGCACACACAGTCGAGTTACATAGAGTTAAACGGGAGAAAACTCTGACGCACGGTGCCTTGTGGAGGGGCTTGAGGACGCTTTGCTAACTGAAATGTCAGTCACCCGAAGGTGAACACCGTGTGATTCCTCGTGTACAAGGAACTCAGAGCAGTCGGAATCACAGGGCGATGGGCTGTAGCTTGAGGGCTGCCAGAGGCTGGGCAAGCAGGAACGAGAGTCAGCGTCTGAGGAGGGCAGAGCGTCAGTTCTGCAAGATGAAACGCGTCTGGACTTGGAGGGTAGGGACGGATGGTACAATGACACGCACGTACCTTGCGCCACTGAACTGGACACCTTAAACTGGTTAAAGAGTGTGTTTTATGTTACATGTGTTCTGCCACACTTTTAAAAACTGGTAAACAGTGGCAACAACAGGGCTGGCTAGAATTGTTAAAGACGCACTTTAGGGCTGGGTTCAATCCACAGGCGGCGGATGGCAGCCTCTGGTCGAACACTTGTTTTCTAATTGTTTTGTGGGTTCACACCTTATTTACCCAAATAGAAGGTGAAATTCCATGGAGTAAGAGCTGCGTCTTAAACTCCTTTCTCGTCTTCCAGATCTGGAGCTCAGAGCTCTGCAGAGGGCAGAGCTGGTTAGTTATTTCTAAATAAAGATAGTATATATCTATTATCACAGCCCCCCTGGATCATAGATACACACACACACACACACACGCTTCACACCGTTCACACACACCCAGAACTAATTATTAGAATCTGCCATGCGTCCCCCAGACCTGAGACCAGAGGGGGCTGCGTGGCCACATCTCAGGAGTGACCAACACTGACAGACAGCCCAGGAGAGGAGGCTGCGGACAGCAGGGCCAGAGGGAGAGCAGGTCTAGAGGCGGCGCTGGGAGTGCTGCCTTCCTCCCAGGGGTAAAGGGAAGTTGCTGGAGGCTCTTAAGCAGAGGGTGGTAAGACTGGATTCAATCTGGAGACAAAGCATAAAAACCAGGGCCAGGCAGGCCCAGCCCACAGACTCAGGCAGAAGTTAAGGCCCCTCAGCAATGGATCTCCAGGACCCCCTGGGCCTGTGCTTAAGACTGAGGCGATTGGGATGTGGGAAGAGCTGGGCGGTGACCTGAATGTGCTCCCCACTCAGAGCAGGGGCTGGGCGTGCGCGTGTGCGGCTTGGAAGGGGGGTGATTCTCGGTGGGCTGGGCAGGCTGACCGTCCACAGGTTCAAGCAGGTGTCCTTCCTCACCCCCGTCCCTAAGCAGGTCCAGCTCTGGCCCAGGAACCCTGGAGCCACCTGGAGGACAGCGCGAGAACTCTGGCTTCCCAGATCCAGATGCGGAACCAGGCACTCAGTAACCCATGGCAACCCCTAGAGGCTGCTCTAACCTCAGCAATGAGGAGCACCACACCCAAGGAGCCTGCAGGCTCCCCAGAAATGGCCAAAGCTGGGTGGCCACGGGCCAAGGCCAGGAAGGCTCTGTGAATTCAGGCCACACTCGTGGGGGAAGTGCCCTCTCCTCTAACACCCTTCCCTGAGGCGGGGAAGGAGCTCAATTAGAAGAAATGACAGGAGCAAAAGATGCCATTTCTCAGTGGCCAATAACCATGGAACCCTGACTGTTCAAGGGCGGCTCTTCAGCTCTGAGACTGAAATATTTGTTCAGAAATAACTAACCAGCCATAATTAGTAAGGTCTCGTAAAGCCTGTCCGGGATCTGTCATCAGAAGAGCCATGTCTGGGGCAGTTTGGGGAAGAGTGGAGGGGAGGTAGACGACCATTATCTGTGGGGTCCAGTGATTATGATCTGGAAGATTCTAGGGGACTGGTCCCAGGGATTCGTTCTTGGCGATATAAGCTGCATTCTCCATTGCCAATCTTGATGGTGTGCAAACGTGCTAGGATGCTACAAGATCAGCATCAAGTGCCTGAGGCCACCAGCACTTCCCGATGGGCATGTGGATGCTTCCAAAGGGGCCTCTGCTCTGCCTTGTCCCCCATCAGCTCCAGGACTGCTCTGAAATCATCTTCCTGCCTCTCTATGGGTGATACAATAGGGACTCTATCTGATGGTTCCCCTAAGCAGCCCACAGTAGCCACTTAAACACATACGACTTCCACAAGTCCCCAGCCCTGCTTCCAACCAGGTCACCTGTTCTGTACCTCCAGACGGACTGTGGACCTCAGTGGCAAGAGATACTCTGCTCCCTGTATGACATGGGTCTTACAGGCACCCACATAGAGCTGAAAGCATGTCACCTAGTGGTGTCCTGAAAGCAGAGGCTGGATGAGAAGGAGGCCAAGGACACCCCAGTTCAAGGGGCACCTCCATTTTGGAAAGAGGGGCTCCCACCTTTCTAGAGCCTTACAGGCTACATATCTTGTCCCCCTCTACTCTCAAGCCACTCTGGGTTCTACCCCTCACCACCCACCCATTCTCAGGCTCAAGGGACTTACTGAACACTCACCCACCATAACATTTTAAAACACCCACCACAAAATTTCTCAAAATGCAGCTTCATATTAAAAATTAAAAGTAGTGCCCAGTGAAAGAGACAAGCCAGGGCTTATATGATTTCTGTTGAACACATTCCTTAGAAACAACAATAAAAGAACCTTTTAGTCACTTGGATTTCCCCCTCCCATCAATCAAAAAATGACCCTGACACTAAAACAGCTGCTTCAAAATCACTGTGTCAACATGTCATCAAGTGGCTGCTCCCTGCCTGGATGAGGAGTGCTTTATGATACAATTCCTGGCACTGATTCCACCGCTCCACGGGGCTGACAGAGTGGCAGCTTTCATCCACCTTCCTGTTGCCATCCTTAGCACTTTGGCTTTTGGCTCTTACTCTAGTTACCTTGTGGTTACAAGGTGGCTGCCACTGTTCCAGGCATTATATCCTCATACAAGGCAGGGAGAAAGGGAAAGGGGCAATAGGTAAGTCACTGTTACTATCGTCCTGGGAAAAACTGAACCTGGACCTATGTATTTCCAGTTGAGATGGAAAGATAAAAATTCTGAGCCATATTTTGAAGGTAGAATTGACAAAACTGAATAGTGACAATGATGAGGGAGGGGGCTCTGATGTTCCAGGGTGGCTGACTAGGTAAGTAGGTGGTGGGGTGCTACCTTTAATGGAAATAAAATACAGAAAGAACAGATTTGGCAAAAGGGGAAAACAATGACCTAGATGTTTTAGTCTGAGGTGCTCTGGGATATCGATATACAGATATCATAAAGGAATTTTTTTAAAAATGAAGTTATAGCTTAGAGCTAAAGAACTATCAAATTGTGGTAGTATTTGTCACCCTGGAACAGCTGAATACATGGAGAGTGTGAAGAAAGGAGGAGGAGAGGCCAAATGCAGTGGTGCACATCAGCAATCCCAGCAACTCAGGAGGCTGAGGCAGGAGGATCACAACTCAGACCCTGTTTCAAATTTTAAAAATAAAATAAAAATTAAAAGGACTGGTAAAGTACCCCTGGCTTCAATCCCCCATACCACAAAAAATTAAAAAAATAAATAAATAAGATGGAATAAAGATAAGGGAGCCACAGAACTCTGCTAATACCAAAAGGGGGAACAAAATGTCAAAGAGAAGGAAGAGGTCTGTGGTACTGACTGATCTAGAAATCGAGTGATTCCAGGGCTGTGAAATACATGCACCAGTTTGGACAATTAGGTAATCGATGACCTCATTGGGTGGGAGACACTATTCTAGATTATCACAGTTTGAAAAGTCTAAGGCAATAAGGAAGTGGAAACATTCAGGAAACGTGTTGGGAGGGGTGGTTATGTGACCCAGTTCTGGTCTTTGGGTCATAGGTTGGTCATAGGAGGCCCTCCAGGACAGATTTTTCTCTCTGTAAAAGGCATGGAATGAGGAGAGCCTGCAACTCCCTGTTTTTATGTGTGAGGATGTGATGCCTATATCTGGGGCAGCCATCTTGTGACCAAGAGGAGAGACATGGGTGCACGGAGGTCAGCAAGTGAAAGGATGGATGAACTTGGTCCTTGGCACTCACTGAGCTAATGAACCAGCCCCACAACTACACACCTCCCAGCTTCTTGTTAGGTAAGAAAAACAAATCCCTGTTGCTTAGGTCACGGTTACTTTATTTGAAAGTGGTATGATGAGCACATCACTCATGAGAGGTGAGAACAACGAACTTTCCTGTTGTTCCCATGGTCTGGGGGTGACTCAGGGCATACTCTCCCCCTACTTCCAGATGACAGCTCTGCCAGGTCCATGGCTTTGTCCACACCCTAGGTAATAGACAGTCTGAAGCTACTTCCAAAAGAAAAAATAAAAACTAAGACAAATAAAAACCCTGAACAAAGTTTCCATCACCCTGAGGCCTGCGTCAGGCCCGAGGCCCGAAGTAGAAAGGACCCTCGGCTCCCTTCTCCTCTCTTCTGCCTCCTGCTTCTCCTTTTTCCATTCTTGCACCCAACTCTTTTCCCTGCCAGCCCGCTGGGTGCGTTGGACCCTTGGGTCGGGACGTAGGGATGGCCAATGTCAAAGTGGAGGGCAGGGTCGTTCTTGCATGGGGACTGCCATTCATGGGCACTGGTGCTCTGGCCCCAGAAGATGGGAGCTGACGTGGAGTGCTTCTTCGGGTTCGTAGGAGATGGCCACCCAGGGGATCCTCCCTGCGGCTCCTGGACCTGCAGGGAGGACAGGGTGTTGTGTCCACCTCCAACTCCCTCCTGCTGGACTCCCCCTTCCTTCAGCTACACCCCACCCCACTGGGCATGATCCAACTCACCCCACACAGCCTCTCTCCTGTGTGGCCCGTGTCAGCCCAGCAGGACACATGCAGCAACCTTGAGACTGTCCCCAACACAGGTCTCCTCGGTCCCTCTGCTTGGCGGCCACACAGGCTCTGGCTTTTTCACTTCCCTCCAGGCTCATCTCAACCCAACCTCATGGTGAGGGTGGCAGGACCCCATCCCTGCAGGACCCCATCCCTGTCACCTCAGCAGAAATCCACAGAGAGAAAGAAACTCAAGAATGCTTTCTCTCCCCTCCTCCAGTCCTTTTACGCTCTTTTTATTTTATTTTATTTTTGAGGTACTGGGCATGGAACTCAGGGCCTGGTACATGCTGGGCAAATGCTCTGTCACTAAGCCTCCTCATGGCCCCCTTGAAGAGGGTGAGGGGTTCAAGGACCCCGGGGAGGTGTCAGTCACCCTCTGGACATCCTACCTTTGATGACTTCACTTCAGAATTTTGCATTTTGGAGTCTTGCTCAAAACTTGGATTTAACCACCCACCTTCCAAACGCCTCTTAGTACGAAAAACAAATCTCTATTGTTTCAACTCAATAGTCTATTACCAGCCATGGAAGATGGCTGAACTGCTTCGCCAAGCCAAGCTGGCTTTGTGACTCCCCTGGCACAGGAAGGCCAGAGCTGATCAACATGGCAGTCTTCCAACAACAGGAGATCATCCAAAGGAGACATGTATTCAGTGATGGAAAATCATGCAGCCACTTACAATGATACTTTGGAAGAACCCAAGTATAGGAACATTTTAAAATGTTCATATTTTGTTTAGTATGTGCAAGTGAAAAGACTCATAGGTAACATATCAGCAAGGTAAAGGTCCAACTGGGTTGAGAAACGGAACCCTCACATACTGCATATGCACAAAAAATAGCTGGAAGGGTCCACGAGACACAGATACCAGTCGTGGCAGGTGCAGAGGGGTCCAGGTGGGAGGGAGCGTTGCTTCTTGATTTTTTAACCACGGGCCTGTATTCCATTTTCAAAAGACACTAGTTCTTTGTTTGTTTGTTTTGTCTGCTTGCTTAAAACTTCTGGAGGGAAAAGGATAACGGTTTCCTTTTTTTTTTTCAGTTGCAGATGGCCATAGTACCTTTATTTTATTTATTTATTTTTGTGTGGTGCCAAGGATCAAACCCAGGGCCTCACGTGTGCCAGGCGAGCGCTCTACCACTGAGCTACCACGCCAGCCTCAATTATGGTTTTCTTTAGGTAGAAGAATTAATAGAGATTTTTGATTCCTTGCCCCTTTATACTTCCCATAATATCTCCAAGTCATTTTGTAGTACTAAGATAACAGAAAAAAAAATTCACAAGAAAATTGCTCTTCCCGGCCCTGTTCCCTTCCTGAACAGTTTAGTTCTAAAGTCATCAGTGGTTAGTGGGGTAGAGCAAGCTGGGGATCTATGGGGGAGGGATTGGTAGGGGAAGAGGCCTCCCTTCGATGGCATCAGAGCATGGATAAGCAGGGAGCGTGGGCCATCTACGCACTGGGCAACCCAGCCAGGGTGTTGGAGACCCCAGCAGAGTTGGGAGGGTGACCCAATGGAGTGGCAGCCTGGGGTTGGGTGTTTGCACCCAAGTACCACCATCCAGAACAGCTGTGGACAGCGGAGATACAACATATATGCTTAGAGGGTTGAGCAAATGGGTAAATACAGATGGTCCCCAACTTTAAGATGGTTCAACTTCTACTTTTTTGACTTTGACAATGGTGCGAAAGTGATACATATTCAATAGACAGAATATTTCAGAGTTGGAATTTGGGTCTTCCCCTGGGCTGGTGGCATGTGGTATGACATTTCTTATGCTGGGCAGCAGTGGCAAGCCACAGCTCTCGGTCACCCATGCGATCGCCAGGGGAACTCTCCCATATTCCGCAGCGGGCTGTGCTACTAAGCATGGCATTCAACAGGTTTGGAGTATTAAAATGCATTTCGACGTATGATATTTTCAGCTCAGCAACGGGGTTATCTGGACAAGACCCCACATAAGTCAAGAAGCATTTGCGGATCACAGACAAAAGAAGTCAGTGTTTTTGCTGTGGGAGAAAGGAGATACAAACATGGACAGAAAGAAAACGAATACACTCTGAGGTGTTGGTTGGTATCAGAGGGTGGCGTGCAGTCATGACTTTCCACACCCAGACAGGTGCAGAAGTAAGTGTAGATTTAAATGTGTATTTATATGAAAATATGTATAAACATATAATACAGATGTTGTCTTAGCCTCTTCCAGCTGCTATGAAAAAATACTGAGGATTGTGGGACTTAA
This sequence comes from Marmota flaviventris, assembly GCF_047511675.1. Classification (NCBI taxonomy): domain Eukaryota; kingdom Metazoa; phylum Chordata; class Mammalia; order Rodentia; family Sciuridae; genus Marmota; species Marmota flaviventris. Next base: position 25,764,748 of record NC_092500.1, on the reverse strand, counting down.
ACAACACTTTTTTTCCTTTTGCAGTGCTGGGAACCAAACCCAAGGTCTCGCACATGCTAGGTCAGCAGTCCACAAGAGCCCACTCCAGCCCAGCAATAGGTATTTCTTTAAAAAAAAAAAAAAAAATATATATATATATATATTTTATAGTTGGACACAATACCTTTATTTCACTCATTTATTTTTACGTGGTGCTGAGGACTGAACTCAGGGTTCCGCGCGTGCGAGACGAGCGCTCTACTGCTGAGCCACAACCCCAGCCCCAGGTATTTCTTTTCTACGGCTCTGGAGGCTGGGAGGTCCGAGACCAAGGCACTGGCTAATTTGGTTCCTGGAGTGTAGATGGCCATCTCCTTCCTCACATGGCAGAGAAAAAGAGAGTGCTCTGGTTTCTCTTCCTCTTCTTATAAGACTACTCATTCCATCAGGAATTCCCCACCCTAATGCCCCACTTTTCCACCAACTACCTACCGAAGATCCCATCTCCCAATACCACCACACTGGAGGGAAGAGCTCCAACATGTGACTATTGGGGGACACTTTTAGTCCATAACAGATGTGCATTATATAGGGATCATTACCTGGGTCTGCTGGGCAGGCCTAGGAGCCTTCTGGGATGTTCCAATAGAAAGAGCAAAGCTGGCACCAGACCTTGGCTTTGAAATACTGCTTTCCACTGAAAAGAACCTGGGCTCCTTGCAGGGACCCTCAGCTCCAGATCTGAGGTGGGAAAAGTACATGAGCCTGAAACACCTTGTGCCAAAAGGATGGTCAAGGATTAACTGAGGAAAGGTCGCCAAAGACTGCTTGAGTGAGTTCCCACTGGACAGTCAAGGTGTCAAGCCCTGAAGGACAGGGAAGAGGGAATGCCAGAGAAGAGTTGTCATTAAAACGAATAGTAACCGTGGATTGTAACCCTTCAAATAAAACAGGAAACCACAAGTCCACACTGATACAAGAAAATAAATGAGTAAATTCAGGATAAGAGGAGGAAAGGGAGGTACAAAGGACCTCTTCAGAGAATATTTCTGCAGGGGAAATTGCCTTTACAGTAAGGGTGCTGGTCAGACACCGCCTTCATTGGGCAGATGAGATTGTGCTGCATCTATGGGACACAATGAGAAGGTAGTGTCACTTCTGTGATTCTGGCCCTATTAATTCAAGATAACTTGAATTAATCCTGAAGAAATATCAGATTGGGGGGCATTATGCAAAATAACTGGCTTCTAACTTCAAAAGTGCCAATATCCTGACAGTCAGGGAAAGAGGGAACTGTTCAGATAGAAGGAGAGAAAAGAGATAACTAAATGCAAGTAATTCTGAACAGAATTCTTTTGTCGCAAAGGACATTCTCAGGACAACCGTTGAAACTTGAAGGTGGTCTGAGCACTGGGTGTCAATAAGATATCTGTTTAATTTCCCAATTTTGATGGCTGTGTTGTGGTTACGTAGGAGACTGTTTTTATCTTTAGGAATTACACTGAAGTATTTATAGATGGGGCCTCAGATGGGCAACTTACTCCCCCAGAAGGATCAGGAAAAATATAATTCTTTGCATTGAATGTCCAAATTTTCTTTAATTCTGTGGTAAGTTTAAAATTTAGAAAATTTGAAAAACTGATAAACTCCAATTACACATATAAATCAAACATCCCTAAATATAGTGCATGTGATCATACATTACATATTGGTCTTGTTTATACATTAATAGTGTCTAAATATATGATCTAGGGAAATATATACTCCTGGCACTTGGGAACAGACCTAGACTTCCTTGTGCCAAATGGGAGGTGTCAAGCCCTGAAGTTCAAAGAGGTTATAAGGAGAGCAGGATAGCTCTATGACTGCAACTGGAGGCCACACCCCCTCCCCAACATCTAGCCATCCTATTCCAAGACAACGGCTTCCGAAATTCAGAAAGTCACAATTTTAATATTCTCTCCCATTGTTCACAGGACTCATTGAGATCTCATAAATGATACTATTTCAGGACCCCCCAAACACGTCACAGACTGTCTGGTGTCCCTGGAAGTGGTCTGATGGTTTGTAGAAGGGGAGGCTCTGGTTCCAACTCCACCATCTCTGTGCCACCTGATTTTCAAGCTCACAAGGGGATGTGCCCAGGTGGCTGGGGACGAAGTGAGATAATAGGGAAGACCTCTAAGCAGATGGCAAATGACATGTTCTGTGAGTAGGAGCTGTTTCTTATTACTTCAAAGTTCTTGGTAACTATGTCTCCTTGTTTTGATTCCAGAAATGTGGTCGCTGCTCTGATAAGAGTGATAAGTCGTAGGGTGACTATAGCTACCAGGGATGTCCTGTGTATTTCAAAACAGCTACTAGAGAGGATCTGAATGTTTTCCTCATGAAGAAATGATAATCAAGATGATGAATAGACTCATTCCCCCGATTTGATCATTGCACGATGTATACATATATAAAAACATCACTCTGTACTCCATAAATACATACAATTACGTGTCCACTAAAAATAAAATAAAACCTAAAAAGTGAAAAGCACCCAGAGCCGGTCTCGCTGGGCTCTGAGGTGTCTCTATTTTTAGCCAGGGTAGACCTTGAGCTTGTTCTATGAGCCCTGTTTTCTGTCCTCAGAGTTCCTTCTAGTTCAGCGGAGAGAGAATGGGAAGGGCAGGGTGATGTGGAGGTCAGTATCAGGGAAAGTGAAGCTGAAAGGAGACTGTTCCCAAGTGGAGGTGCTCTGCTAGAGACCTTTGTCCCTCTGCATTGGGAGGGGTTTGTGGGAGAAAGTTCAAGAACTGAATTCATATTAAATAATATCTGCTGAATACCAACTATCTCAGTATGGCAGATAAAGAAGAAAGAGATGGTCCCAGCCCACCAAGTGCTCAGAAGCCCATGGGGAAAGGAAAACAGCCCACTAGACATTGATTCTCACAGGAAATGGCTTCTGTGTGCACTGCGCCTAGGGAACGCCACCTACGTGCCTGGCCCTCGGTGATGTCCTGGGAAGAGCCAGATGAGTAAGATATGGCTCTAGACACAAGGAACTCACTGTCTCTCACAGGAGCAGACAGGAAGCAAACACTTCTCCATCACTAGGACAAAGGTATTGTGAGAGCCAGGAGGGGACACCCACAAGGGCTTTACAGAGGACAGCGGACGCCACAGGAGAAGTATGACTGCAGGCACTAGCGTGTCCTTCTAGTTGTTCAGTGGGCCAGGGCTGGAGCCAGTTGAGGGCGCTGAGGCTGGAGCACTGGGCCGGCTCTAGTACCTCAAGGGCTGGCTCCAGTACCTTGTGGGCTATGCCCCAATTCAGATTTGACTCTGGGCAGTAGGAAGCCACTGAAGGGTTTAGGAATGGAACAAAGTAATCGGATTTTCATTTTAGAAAGATCATGTGGGAGGTCACATGGGGGAGGTTAGGGCAAAAGAGGAGAGCATGGGACCATTTAGGTGGCTGTTCCAACTGTCCTGGGGAGAAGCAATGGTGCCTCAAACAAGGTAATGGCAGGTGGGACAGAGTGAGTGGGGTAGGTTTGGGGTTTATTTGGAAGATAGATTTGACATGACTTGATGGTAAGATTTCTAGTTGAGTGGCTGAGTAGATGGCTGTGGAGTCTTCACTGGTAGGAGCTACAAATGAGATTTTTAAGTAAGGGCAAAAAAAAGAGAGAGCCTTTAAAAAATTTTTTTTTTTTACTTTGAGATGTTTTAAAAGATGTCTAGTGCTGGTAGCAGGCCCGCCCTGGCCCCTGGGGACTCAACCCCCAGTTCTTTGTTATGCATGTCAATGTGGCCAGCTCACAAGGCCGTGATGCGGGCTTGCGGTTCCCTGTTTATCTGCCTCTCGCATATGTGTCTCTCGGGAACATCTTGACCTGTTCGAGCCTCCTGATAGGGGACGGTGATGTGACGGTAACCCAAGGACGCAGTTATTACTCTTCCCTCCTCACTTTTGAGTGATTTCCCACAGCTGTTAAAAAGATATATAAGGGGAACAAATTTGGCAATAAAGCGCGCACATGCTCCCTCCTGGATGAAGAACCTTGGTGTCCTGTGTATTTTTAACCCTGCCGTCCCTTGCCGGACTCGGCTCCGTTAGCCGGACGCGGCAGTCTAGGTAGAGATGAAGGGCAAATAATTGTAACTGTGGGTCTACGGCTCAAAAGAGAGGCAGGTACTCCTAGCAGAGAGATGGTGGTGTTAGTCACAGATGATGGACAGATCCTGGGGAGTTTGTGCAGAGGTGGCGAAATGGAGATTATGTAGCAAAGAGGGGTCAAGAGGTTGCAGGAGAACCAGAAGAGGAGTGTCAGGATAACATCCAAAGAGAGCAAAATGTTTCAAACGCGAGGGTCATCGCAGTGGCAAGGGATGTGGAATTTAAGATGCCTGGAAAAGCACACACATTCGATAGGGAACAGATCATCAGTGACCCCACCAAGGATCCTCAGGGGAGTGTCTGGGGCTGATGCTGGTTTTTATTTTAGGGGAATGGAAACTATTTCTTTAAGAAACAAGGTGGACTGGGGATGTAGCTTAATGGTAGAGCACTTGGTTAGCATGCTCGAGGCCCTGGGTTCAAAAAAGAAAAGTGGTAGTGCCTGGTGCGGTGGTGCACGTTTCTAATCCCAGCTGCTTGGGAGGCTGAGACAGGAGGATGGGAAGTTTGAGGCCAGCCTTAGCAATTTAGCAAAACCCTGTCTCAAAATAAATAAAAAAATAATAAAAAGGACTGGGGATACAGCCCAGTGGTCGAGCACTCCTGGGTTCAATCCTCAGCGCACCCTCCCCCTCCCCCAAAAGAAAGAAACATGCTGGTGAAGGGGAAGAGGAGGAGGAGTAAACTTCCAATACAGCAAATTAACTTCTTGGATCTTTTCCTCTTTTTTTTTTTTTCAATTTAATATCACAGCCCACTAGCCATGTGGACAGGGCTGAGCAGAGCCATCCACCATGGAAATATTTCTAGGTCTCCTCAGAGACTCAGTGCAACAGCAGAGAGCCCTCCAAAGATCAGGGGTGGCTCTGTTTGGAAAGGGGAAGCAGTGATCCTTCTGATGTTCCTGTCCCTTTGGGCTTCAAATGAACAGCATGCAAATGAGCACCTGGCTCTGAGTCAGCAGTGAGTAACCCCTCTGCTCTGTGGGATGCTGGGCCTGTGGCATACAAGGCCTCCCTGGCTCCCCTGCAGCCAGGGAAGCTGCTCAAGGCAGCCTCTGTGCCCTGATCCTGGCCTTTGCAGGAGTCACCCCTCCCAGACACAGCTCTTGGGTCAGACCAGCTGTTTGCTGCACTGCCCAGGCTGGTGGGCTCAGTCAATGAAAACTGCTTTACCTTCTTCCTACGGCCTGGGTCCTCCGTGTCATACAGTAGTTCAGAAACTTCGATATTCATTTATTAGCCCAGTATGATGGTGCACACCTGTAGTCCCAGCAACTTGGGAGGCTGAGGAAGGAGGATTGCAAGTTCAAGACCAACCTCAGCAACTTAGTAAGGACCTATCTCAAAATGAAAAATAGAATGGGCAGGGGATGTAGCACAGTGGTAAGCACCCCTGGGTTCAATCCCTAGTACCACTACTAAAAAATATATATATCATTTATTAGGTGACCCTGCCTGTGAAACTGATTTATGCTAACTCAACTGTGACAAGGACATCCTGAAAAGAAAAAGCAAATGTAGTTATTTACATTCAAATATATATAGCTGCCAAGGAGCTGAATTGCTCTGACCAGCTGGATAGCTCCGTCTGTTCCCAGGAGGGAGGGTCCCCAAAGGAAGCAAGACACACAGCCTACCGCTTGGCTTGGAGCCTGAGCAGAGCGGAGTACCAAACCAGCTCTGGGAACTGGTACCAGGAAGACCCTTGGCAGCTGCCAGGCAGGATTCCTGCCTCCAATAGGACAAGGACATACTGCCGCCTGCTGCCTAGCACACCCAGAAAGCCTGCCAGCCTCCTCGTTTCCTTCCAGCCTTTCCTTTGAGAATACTTGCTGAATGACCCAATGGGTCTCCTCCATTCCTTCTCCACACAGGTTTTCATTGACTTTCTTAGATGACTGTTCCTTGCTGACGGGGGAAACCCTACACATACCAGGAAGATATCCTGCAACAATTACCAGGGTAACGTCTGGGGAAGGCCACCACCTTGTGAGTCCAGGCCTGGGTTGGGGTTCCTGCTGGCTTGAGCCACTGGGCATGGGTGTTTGTGTTCTGCCTGTGGCCTGTTTGGGGGTATGTCTTACAGTTCACTGTTCAGTGGAGCTACAGGCCCTGGGCTTTAAGCCATAGGGATGTATAATTTTCGAAGAGGAGTCAAAACCACTTTGGGAGAGGAAACAGCAGGTGGAAAGTTGGGTTAGCTCCACTGCTATGATGTGGGTGGTTCAGAATCAGAGAAGGATCCAAGCCTGGGGCAGAATTTTTTTTTTTTTTTTTAAGCAAAAGGAGCCAGGCGTGATGGCACATGCCTGTAATCCCTGTGGCTCTGGAGGCTGAGACAGGAGAATCGTAAGTTCAAAGCCAGCCTCAGCAAAAGTGAGGCGCTCAGCAACTCAGTGGGACCCCGTCTCTAAATAAAATACAAAATAGGGCTGGGGACCTGGCTCAGTGGTTGAGTGCCCCTGAGTTCAATCCCCAGTACCAAAAAAAAAAAAAAAAAAAAAAGGCAAAAGGAGTCCCTAACTCCTAGTACAGCCCTCTTCCTACTACTCTATAACTTATTTTTAGGTAGAAGAGGGGAAAACAAAAATCCAATTCCCAGTGCCTAGGCCAGAGTAGAGTAACCACCAACAGAACAGCTGTTAACAAGGCTGACGCTGGTTCCTGTTAACTGCTTGAGTCAAGTTAAAGGCCTGGCAGGGAATAAATTCTGGCTGGCTTAGCAAGAAGAGAAATTTCAGAGGTAGCCACCACAGATGGTAGCAGATGTCATGGAGCTCTGAGCAGAATCCGCCAGGGACTCCACTGTCTCAGTTAAGCAAAAAAGCCAAGAAATATCCAGCCAAGCCAACTGCCAATTACATAGCCCAAGAATCCCAGGAAGCCAGGAAGGGTATAAAAGTTTCTTTAATTAAAATCTTCACTGCTTCATCCATAAATCTGTCAGCCATAGCTCTTCAAAGATCTAGAATGTCAGCTCAAATATCTTTGCCTGGCCCAGTGTGGCCAGCAGAAAGTACAAATGTACCATTTGTTAATACAGTATTGACTGCTGTAGTTGTAGGACTCAAAGTAATTCCTTCTAGATCCCAGGGCAGCTATCTGCCTCGTGGGTGCTGGGAGCTACTTGAGAAGCTATTTACTCATTTCCTCCTTTACAGGGCAGGGAAGTGGTTACCAGTGTGGGCTTGAGTCACACAAGCTTGGTGCTGAATAAACAGCTCCACCGCTACCCAGTTACTTAACCACTCCAAACCCCATTTTCGTTATATTTTAAGCAGGGATAATAGTGCCTACCTTACTTGGAGGTTGAGATGATCACATTTGATATTGCATGTAAAGTAACAGTGCATGGTACCAAGGAAGTGCTCAAAGAATGTTAGGTGGCATTCCGTATCTACAAATGCTAGAAGGGTACTGTTTGGTATTGCCATGATCCTTATGTGTCCCACAAATTTCTGTATCTCATGGCCACTTATTAGCAGGCAACTCTATATGTGGGTTTGCAGATAATCTGCAATCTTATAGTTGCCAACTTATAAAAAAGTTATAATGAGATTGATTATGGATACTCTCAAATGTCCAAGGTAAGTTTTTCTCTTATATTAGGAGTCCATGTGTTACTCAAAATCGGAAAGTACTGCTTTATTCTAGAGCACTATCTTTCATTATTAGCTAGAAATCAACTATCAAACCCCTCTCCCCCCAACCCCAAGGGAAACCCAGACTTAGTGTTTTCCCCCAAAGCAACATTTGAGAGTATGCTGGGCTCAACACACACACACAGCCAATCCAATCACTTATATTTTCTGAATTTACATCTTCAGGCATCAAATGACAATAGTGTCAAAATAACAGTTGTGTCCCATATGATTTCCAAAGATTCAAATATGCTCTATTTTCCAGGGCAGGGAATGGGCCAATGTCATTAAGAATGTTTCTGTCATACGAGAGTTTAGTTATTTTGTTTGTACACAATGGGTGATTAATGGAGAAAACTGCTCAGGAGGTCGACTTGCCCGGAAACAGAGGGCTAAAAAGGCAGGATGGTGAGCAGGCAAAGGCACAGAAAAAAGCCCCGCTTCACTGGCCATACCTTGGGGAAAGTGTGTTGGAGCTCCAATCATCCAGATAATGGTGACAACCTTAGACTGGTCCAGTTGAGTTCACATGCCATAAAATAAAGGTGCTTTGTAAAGACTAAAGTAGTACAAACAAGAACCCCACTGGTGACCTGCTCATTCTTGCCCTGCATGGTCATGGGCCACCTGAGCCAGCACTGCATCCTTCTTCTCTCCCCGATCCCTGCTCATGAGCTCTGCAGTAGTGCTCACCAGCACTTCCCCTTTCCACAGCCTAGGACTTGTTTCCTAGCATTCCAAGTCTGACTATGAATAACCACCATCTTTCCCTTACCCCAGGGCTCAAGAAATGGACCATACATACGTCACATCTTGCCAATGTCTATGGAACAGAGGACTTAAAATTAATTTAAAAACTGATTGGGGAGGACAGGGGTTAGGAGTGAATAGACAGAGCACAGAGAATTGTTAGGGCAGTGAAGCTATTCTATATGATGCCATTATACATCTGTCCAAAGCCACAGAACCTGTAACATCAGGGTGAACTCTAACAAAACCATGGACTTTGGTTGGCTATGTGTGGATACTGGTTCATGGATTGTAACAATGTACTACTCTGGTAAGAAATGTTGATAACGGGGGAAGCTGTGCCTATGTGGGGGTAGGAGATAGAAATCTGTACGATTTTGCTAAAAAATCAAAAACAATATATGTTTTAGGCACCTCTGTCTAAAACTGCTTTAAAAAATAAAGTACATTACAACTGATTTTATACACACATACACATTTGCTACTAAGATGAGTCCGGACGAATGTGAAAATTTAAGAAAGCTAACTCTTTTATTTAACACCAAAGCTAATGTCAAGTGTTTATTTAAAAAAATAATGGCACCTGCTTTGAATTCATTGATGACACCACCATGGGGTGGAGATCTACAGAGAAATTACAATTGTAGTCTGACGTGAAACTATGTAGTATTTCACAAAATGGAAATTCACAAACATCACAATCAACATTTCCAGTTTCTACTTTCAAAGCCGCTAAGTGTTGCCTAAATGCATCTTAAACAGCACATTTTGTTGAAACATTTCTCTTAGGACAAACATGGCAGACATGCTTTAAATAAATTAAAACTACAACACATAAATCATTCCCAGAACAATCAAGGTACATTACTTTCCAGCTTTTTATAAACGGAATTGTATTGACTTCAGAAAACCGTAGGTTAGTTCTACCTCTACCTTAGGGGTTACCAAGCTCCTGTTACCTGGAATTTTTTAAAGCTTCTTACTCACTTTTGTTGTGAATAGGCCAATCTGATTGTTTTCAGATTTATCTTTTAGAGACTCACTCCCTTCTAGTGTGTGTGCTTAGCCTTCTTACCCCTCCAGATAAGCCTGAAATTTGAAACAATGCCATGTCTTCACAACCCCAGCCCACTCTTCAAAATTAAAGGAACAAGCAAAATGCATTGTTTAATCACACATTTTGAGATTAGTATTTAAGTTGTTTCAAACCAATACAACTCTATCTGCATTTAATGTAAAAAAAATAAATAAATCGTTCCCATTCAATGCAAAATAATTTGGTATTTAAAATTCAACCGAAAAGGACACATGTAATTAGTTGCCTGAGGGAAACTAGTTCCTTCTGTATTATTGAACCTATAATTAAACCTGATATGCTAGAAAAGTGACAGGGCAATAAATACACACTGGGGGCAAAATCTAAATGAAAGTAAGACTGACAAGGCAGGAGGAGGGCTAAAGCCAGGAGAATGCTGATCCACAGGATAATTACCAAGCATCTCCAAAGTGAAAGGGGTGTTTCAGAAGATTCCACCCTATCAGTAGGCTGTAGGGATCATGCCGGCCTGACGGCTGTGTCTGCTGTCCAAAATCAGCCCTGGAGTGCTTTAGGTGCTGCTTCACTGTGTGTGTGTGTGTGTATGGGTTTTTTTGTTTGTTTCAAGAAAAGGTTTTGTTCTGGCTTAATCATACCCCCAAAGAGGAGCTGAAGTAATTCAAAACCCACAAGAATTTTTAAAGTTTTTGTCTTTAATGAACCATCATTATCCTAGTTATCATGATGATAATAGGTCACTGAACAACCTGCCGCTAGAATCCCACATCTTAAATGGCTCACTAAGGCTTATGCAGTGACAAGGTAATTCACCCAGCCAACAACTGGTGTTTGTCTTCAGACAGGCACAGGATTTTTACTGCCAAGGAAAGGTGCAAACAAGGGGCCAGGTGACTTAAATGTCAATTAAATCTCCGATTCCAGAATATGTCACAGCCATATCACTATTTTTTAACTGTATATTTATAAGATGTTATTTCATTAAGAGAACAAACAATAAGAGGTATGTTCCTTAAGAGGAGAATATGGAAAAGCGTGAGAAAAAAGCTTCATGAACTTTCCATGAGAAGTTAAAATAAATGTGCATGTAGGCAGAGCATGTCCAAGTGAAAACAAGGTTATTTGACACTTAGTGAGAGTCAATGGAAATATGAATTTTTAAAAGGAATTCACGATCAAGTCGGATGATTTAGGCCCTCCACTATTTCCAAATGGAGCCAGTTTCTAGGAGGTTCTGTTAATGGCTACAGACTGGAGGGGGCAGAGCGTGCTGCTTCTCATTTTCTTCTCTCCTCTCTTTGGGGAGAAGACACACAGATTCTAGGTCTGAGATGTGTCAGTCACAGCAAGGGGCTGGCAGAGAGTGGCGTGTGCCCTCACAGAATGGTGCTCTCTTCCTGGGTCCTTCCAGAGCTCTCAGCCTCAAGGTAGAAATCCCACTCATTCCCTCTGAACTACCAGCAGCATCGACACCCATCCCACCTGTGGCATGTCCAAAGAACCCCTCAGAAAGATCCCCAAGCAGTAAGATGAGCTCAGCTCCTCTTAAGGATAAAGGCTGATGCAAGCACACCATTCTTTCTCCTTCCCTGCTCTCGACCCAGAACCCTTGTCTGTCTGCTGGATTCAATGGATCACAGTGTATACAGTCAGCTTGGGAGCCCTGGGGGTGTCTGGCACAGAGAGGGGACATAACCATGCAATGGGGTGGGACTAGTAACTCCCTTGTCTCCAATTACAAAATACTTTATAACCAAAGATTTCATGAAACAATGTTTATTGTTTTAAAAAAGCTTCAGTCTGGAATCTGGGATTGCGGTTGAACAGTTTGTGAATTTACTAAAAACTACTGAATCTTACATTTAAAAAAATAGATAGGTTGAGTCGTGTCTCACGCACACGTGCTAGACTTTGTAGTAAATGCTCAACTCTTCCATTCTTTCAAACCATGGCACTGTCACATTTTTTCCAGGGAGATTTCCCTAAAAACAACTGTTAGCAAAATATTGCACTTAATTTAAATCCAGGAGAGCTGACGTCTTCTGGAAGAAAATCTACATTAATCTGCATCTTTACACCGGCCTTGGGAAGGTGGGGGTGGTTACAGGAGGAGGAGGAGGGGCTGAATAGCAGTTCTCATTAAAATCGCCTATGTCTTCCTTTTTGTTTTACAGAGAAATAGATTTAAAAAGAAAGTAATATCTGAGCTGAAGATAGTCCTGTTTGGAGGATTCTAACTTGTGAATGCTTTCCTTCAGTGGCAGGGTGGCAATCTATTACCTTGGAACTTTTCTCAGTGAGATCCTAAGAGACAGATGGCAATCTTGGCTCAAATTCTAGATTTAATTTATTCTATTCTTGCTGGCCTTTCACATCCTTAAAAGGACCCTCTCAATCTCCATCCAGGTGAATGGCTTCCACTCATCTGGTCACAATCCAAATAGACCAAATGTCATATCTTCCTCATGCTTTCAGTTTCAGTGTTCCTACCTCAGTGGATGTTAGCTTTGCAAACTACAATTTTGCGGTCCTTCTTCAAGAAAACACCCTGCAACACAAGCATCATTTGATTTTACTTCCTGAGTAAGTATTGCCATCTTCACAGACCTGAGTAAAACCGATCCCACAAAAATCCCTTCCTCAAAAGGGGATTTGTCACAATTAAGATTTGCCAAAACACAAAACTCTGGAATGGTTTTCACAGGGCCCAGAATTAACAAAGCCAGTTTGTTGAGGAAATGGAAATATTTCTGCATACTCCAAAGGTTATTTGCTAAGGAATTAAGACAAAATCAGGTGGTGGTTCCCTGGGAATAATCCTAGTGTCTTACCATTTAAAACGCAACAAAACTTGCAAGATAGACCGGTTGGATAAACAGGTGTAAGATTTCCACATTATGAGGTCATGTATGATTGACTACTGAACACTGAGTACATAGGGACATATGCTCATCTGTGCCAAGTGGGACAGATTATACAGAGATCTGCTATACTTCCTCAGGCCACAGGTGTTCAGCATTGCCAATGCCTATATTTCTTCTCCTCCTCAAATCATGTCATATCCTTGCTGTTTACAGGACACCACAACCACCACAAAGCTCAACTGTGACAAAAGATTTAAGGGAAAATAGAGACGGAGGCCCCTTTTCTTCTAGGTTGCTAATAATGCCAAGGGCTCAAGAAATAGGGATTCACCATGCTGGGCTCGTCCGGTGGGCAGGGAATCTGGTCTGATTAAGGCAGTGAGCAATGTGGGGAGAGCTCTGAAACAGATTCATGTTAACCAAGTACAGGGACTGAGTTGGCAACTGCTACCGAATTAAGAGAATTGTAGTTATTTACACCACACAGTTCCAGTCCTTATAATCTTCAGTCAGCACAACTGTTCATTTAAAAATTTGGTAGTCTGCACAGTTTTCATTAGAATAAAAACTTGGGAAAACATGAAGGCAGGAACCAGTGGCTTCATCTTGGTATTATTATCCTTTCTATGGCACACAGAATATGGTCCCAGTTTTTGCAGAATATTGCAAGAATCGTCACAGCAAAGAAGGTGCCAAGAATGTGGAAGCGGCTCTTCATCATGGGTGAGACGAACTTGGCGATGGTGGACACGCACACCAGGATGACAGTCATGAAGGCCAGGACCACGTTGATGCACTTCCCCAGGAGCACCCTGGCGTTCACGGCGTCTGTCTGCAGGGTTTGCTGCTCTTGCTGGTGGAGCTCCAGCTTAGAAATGCGAGTCTGGCAGGATTCCAAGGCTTCCTGTGGGCAAGAGGACAGCGAGGATCAAACGCTGCTGAGATCATGAGCAAAACGTGTGCGCACATGCAGACGTGCACACCCCAGCTCAGAACCTCTTAACGCCTGAGATGCCTCAAATCCCCACGCCAACAAGGAGGACGATGACAGACAAAGCCGAAAAACAAGAACCCCAAGGCTTGTTTTATCCTGCTTTTCATGCATTGAATGAGCATGTGCATACAACCAGAAAACACCATAAATGAAGAACTGTGGTTAAGTTTTTGGACTACACCTGTATTTGAAGTAAAGTGATTTGAAATTTGGCATCTGTTGGTATCATCAGGGACAAACCAGGGGTGGGAGAGGACTGCATTTTGTGACGGCAGACTGCTTCATTTCTGGCACCTGCGATCCCCCACTGCTAGTTCTCACGTCCACTGCTTAGCCTATACAGTGACTTTGGAGAAAAGTGGTAGGAGGGCGGCAGAAGGAGGCAGGCAGGACGGAGAGCGGGGCAGCTCTGCTCCCATCGGCTCTCTGAATGCTGTGCTCCTCAGACCACCACCCCAAGCTACCTTCCTAGATGTTGTGCATTCCAAGGTCCAATATCTAAGACACGAGGACTCTGAGTGCACCTCCAGCTGGCAGTCCCCTCCGACACTGTCAGCTCCATCAGAGCTTCCTAAAAGCTCCTCCAATGCAACAGGTCAAGGTGCATTCATATACTGCACCTGCCCAGTGCCTGCACTCAACCCTCCCCTCCAGCACTTCTTCTCAGACTGTGAAGCACCATGATCCTCACACCAGAAGCTTGAGAGGCACCAACACCCTCTCATCTAATCCATTACCTGCTCCATCAATGAAACATCCATGTCTATCTCAATAGTCCATCTCTCTCCTCCCAGTTGCCACCCAATCTATGTCACCAGGATCTCCCACCTGCAATGACTATATACAAATCTCCCCACATACACAACTCATTTCCCAACCCCATGAATCTATCTTCCTTGTATCAGCCCAAGTGATCTCCTGAAGATGCATATCTGTGACATTGCTTTTCCTAATATCATTCAAATCTTCACCACAGGCCTTGGGCATCTATGTGCATGGCCAGGTTTGGTCACCCCCTCCTGCCTCACTTAATGCCAGTCACCCCGCCTCCCCATGCTCTGGGCAAACTGGCTTTTCCCAAGTTCTGAAAAGGAGCATATACTTAACATCCGGGCCTTTATAAAATCTGTACACTCTGCTTGTAGTATGTGTCTTTCCAACTCCTACCTCTCTCTACTTGTTGATCTCCCACTGGTCTTTTAGGTCACACCTTGAATGTCACATCCTGAGGGGAGATGTCCCTCCAACCAGGGGACATGAGCTGCATACAGACAGGGCCTAGGCCCACCACTCCAGCACAGAGCCAGTGCTCCACACAGCATGTCACCTGCTACGCACTGGCTGAATATAAAAACCCTGGGTGCCAGGAACAGAACGTGAGGTTCGGGAGAGAAAAGCCAGTGAGTCCCTTGGGAGAAAAGGACGTCACTATAGAGTAAGGCCCCTTTAGTTCACTAGCCTGATGTCTACATCATTTGCCAGTATCTTTATGCGATTAAAATAGTCATCTTTGCAGGTTTTAAGCAAGCATAATGGCTTCAACGTTGATTTGTTTTTCTTCTGCTGAATATACGCTATGGGCTAAAGAACAGGGTTCTGTTACTATAGTAACTTTCATCATACTAGGCTACCAACCAAAAGGATAAAACTTCCTCAGATCTTCACATGCTAAACAGCGCTGGCTTTCCGCAGTAGCAGGCACGTGCCCAGGAAGCAGGCATGCTTTCCAACAGCAGGCCCAAGGCTTCCCGTGCTACAGACATGGTATAAAAAAGGTGACAGAATGAGGCGGAAAAAAAAAAAATCGAAATTTCAGGCACAATCATTCATCTTTGACTGGGTTGATTAACTGCTTGTACAAATGAATTTTAGAATTGCCTGGAACCACTGTCAATTTTTTTTTTTTAACTAAAAGAAAACCCCAGAAAATTAAGTAGTGAATTGCAAGGAATTTTGATTACAGGACCTAGAGATATTAAGCCCCACAATTTTTAATATTTCTTTGGATCCAGTATTAAACTTACTGGGGATGAGAACACAGGGGTTATCTTCAGATAGTCTTAATTGGGAATTCAGGGCTAAAAGGACGGGGGGGACTCTCAATTGCTTAAAACAATAAAACGTTGTGTTCCTGAAGGCAACAGCCACCCTCATCCATCCCAGCTCGTCCCTGTTACACGCCTGGTTAGAAGAACCGAGGAAACAGGAAGAGGTGAAGTTGGCAGGCCCACCTGCTGCAAGCCCTGAGGACTGTGGCTACTCAACAAGAAAATAAAGTCAGCCAGACGTCTATGCTTTAAATGTATCATCCGGTTTGATCTTCTTGGCCTTTTCAAATATAGCTCATTAATATTTCCATTTTATAGATGAGGAAACTGAGGCACAGAACATTAACATCCAGGGTCACACAGACAGTAAACAGTGGAGCCGGGATTTGGTGCCCTGCAGTTATTTACACAGGTGTTCTTTTTACAATTTCAAGCTAGAGCTGAAAACCAGAAAATGCTGAAATGAACGCTTCTGAATATCTCAATTCCCTTTGTGAAGTCCCTCCTTTCATCTTTACCCCTAGAATGTTTCTTAGAAAAGAGAACAATATTAACTCAAACCATCCCCTAAACAAGAAAACTGAATGTTCAAGATACAACCCAGTGACACTCTAGGCCTGTTCTAAAATAGAATGACCTAGTAAAAGACTATATCGTCCACTAAGCAACATTTAACAGTTAAAATGGGTTCAGGCTTCTCAAACCAGTGGGTGGTGAAGGTGTCTCCTAACCTAGGGCAGAGCCAGCAATCCACCACGTGTCTTTGGCACTGTGCTCTATGATGCTTTGGTTCCCAGAATGGTACAAGCAGACATCTGTGACTGCACAGGCTCAGCCCTCCATACAGGGTAGAAAAAAACCTGTGCAGATGAAACTGCAGCTCACACACTGCAGGAGAAATCACTATCTTCACATTTCAATTTTCTCCCTTGTAAAGTGAGGTTCACTCAAGACTGCTGGTGGCCGTCATAGAGTGGGAGAAAACAGCCACTGTCTCCAAAGAAGAACATTACTGTAAGGCTACATTTTTTTTTTTTTTTTTTTTTAAAAGAAAGGTGATCAAGAAGCCGAGGGCTGTTTCATGACAGTGGTGGTATCACATTAGGAAATTCTGGATGGGCCTTTGTTCATACGGATCCAGTTATCCCTTTCTTCTATCCACTGGGACCCTACCTGGCCCTTCCAGTCCCACCATCCTCAGGAGTTTAATTCACATTCATTACTTAGGACAATGTGCAAGACCTTACTCAGGCACTTCACCTCTCTGTGCCTCAGTCTCTATATTTAAGAAGTGGAGCCAATAATAGGAACAACCTTAACAGGCTGTTGAGTAAATGGGGGGAAAAGGAGACATGTAAAGAAGGGCTTTGCTAGTGTTGTCACACAGGGTGCTCTTGAATGCCTGAAATTCTTACAAGCATGAAAGATACCCTACAGAGGAGCAAACAGGCTTGCTCAGGACCACACAGCTGGTAACGGCTGACCTGGGACTGAAGCCTGAGGTTTACCACTGAGTCACCCGCCTGCTCCCCCCTGCTGCATTTCTATGGCCTTAGGGTCCGTGCCACTCATCCTGGCCCTTGCTCACATGTCTCGGGCCCCTTGGCGTTGGGTTATTCACCATCTCAGATAAAGCTTCTTGAAGGCAAGGTCTGTCTTATACTTTAAATTTCCTTGCCCTGTTAGTGGGGACTGAACTCAGGGGAGTTTTACCACTGAGCTAAATTCCCAGCTCTTTTAATTTTTTTGAGACAGGGTCTCACTAAATTGCAGAGGCTCTGGCCTTGAATGTGCAATCTGCCTGCCTCAGGCTCCTGAGTTGCTGGAATTACAGGTGTGCGCCACCATACCTGGCTTCATATTTTAATTTTTTTAAAAATCATTTTATTATCTTGAGGTAGATAATAAATACTTGTTAACTGAGTTAGGCAGAAAGTGTACAGGATACAGACTTAGCAATGTCTATAACATGCGCTAATGGGGTCAGCAGGTGGAGAAGAAATGTTGTGCAGAGAAAAGATTTTGTCCCCCACACCAGGAATCCCGTAAGCTCTAGGATAATTAAGTCCTCAACACTGAGCCCAGGGGAATTCAGGGGCATGCATGTCTAGCCAGGGGAGGGAAGGCACCTGGATGTCCCTGGAGCGCTCATAGGCTTGGTAGGCCACCTTCTCCTCAGCGCTGGCCAACTCCTGCTTCAGGTTGGCCGTCTCATGCTGGTGCAGGTCCGTCAGGTCATGCAGCTGGTCTTCCAGGCGCTCGTACCTTGACAGAGAGGGGAACCCATTCTGAGCGAGGCATTTCACAGGTCTTCTAACAGCACATTCTAGGATGACGTCCTTTCAATCTTACTGCTGCCAGGGCCCCTTGGCTTGTTTCCACCCCTTGGCAGGCCATTTTTCCAAAAATTGTAAATATAGTTGTGGGATAGCCCTGAATTCCAGCTCTGGAAAGAACTGGTCTCTGGGCTCTTAATGTGGTCTTCACCTTCGAGGTTTCACCCAATCCCAAATCTGGCTTCTCCACCCATGTCACACTAGCACCTGAACTGGTGGCAGGGACACAGGACAGAACTCATGGGCCCACACATTCACCAGGGCTGTGCAGGACCCTGCCCAAGGCAAGGACCCAGCACATTTGCAGTGGCTTCTCTGTCTTCTGGCCCCACAGTACCTGAGGGTTTATGGCCAGAAGGAAAGAGAGGCCGTTACTATCAGCTTCTACTCTGCAGCTAAATTCATCCCTGCCCAGAGTATATACTCATATGGATACGCTTTGTGGCTCTTGGAACTTAAATGTCAATAAAAAAAATTAAACCTGTCACAAAGTACAGATTGGCTTATCAGGTATCATTTACCAAAAGTCCAAATCTAAAGTAAGAGGACCACCGAGATTCCTGTTCCCATGCTCCGCCCTGTGCAGAGAGGACTTGTCTGTAGTGTGAAACCTATGTCTGCTTTAAACAGGATGGATGCACTGTTTGAGGAAGATGACTTAGCTTGGAATGACTGTGATCAATGCCAGTTCTAGACGTTTATGTGGGTCACCTGAGAGAAGAGTTTTTTTTTAAAAGGAGACAAAAAAAGTATGATTCAGATTTAATGATTTTCCTGGTATGGCTATACAGGTGCCAAATGTTGCAATTATTGTAAACAATCCTTTTAAAGGTCTCTTAAGTAATACACAAAGTGATTATATCATAGGTACCACAAACTTTTTTTTTTTTGGACACCAGGGATTGAAACCAGGGATGCTTAATCACTAAGCCACATCCCCAACCCATTTTATTTTTATTTTGAGACAGGATCTTGCTAAGTTGCTCAGAGCCTTGCTAAGTTGCTGAGGCTATCCTCGAACTTGTGACCCTCTTGCCTCAGCCTCCTGAGTTGCTGGGATTATGGGAGTGCACCACTGTGCCCAGCTTACGATTACTTCTGAAAACTATTTATGGTGAAAAAAATTTAACGAATAAAATACAGCACATAAAAATACATGAAGACTTCAAGACCAACATACCAAATAAAACCTATCTTGTTGTACAATGATTAATTTTTATATGACTGTTATAATAGAGGAAAATCAAATATATAACTCTGAATTAGTGCTAATAAAACTATAACAGAAGCCTTCTGAGTAAGTATCTTAATAGGCGCATGAGTCAGACTGTATAGTGATATTTTAAGAGACCCACGCATATAATGATTTTCTCCAATTGTTACAAATCATGAAAATTGGAATTATGAAAGTTGGAAAGAACTATTGATCCCTAAATGCCTTCTGATCCATAGCCATATTTATTGAAAACACGTCACTTTCAAGTAGACAAACTTTGCAGTTAGTTACTCGCACTTCCAAAGAATTCCAGCAGAATGCTTTGACATACCTGTACCTTTCCTCTTGCAGGGTCTGAGAAATGAAACCATATTCCCTCTTAAACTGCACCTTCAGTGCCTCGATGTCCTCTGCCAGCTGGGCCTGGGTGTCCTTGATCTCCCTCAGCTCCTCCAGGATCATGCTGAGCTTGCCCTGGCTGTCTAGCGTGCCAGCCCCACCAGCCCCGAAGGACTGGTTCCCATTGCTGTCAGCCGAACCTGATGTGCCGCTCGAACACTCGTCATCGCTGCCGTACTTGGACTTGTTCACGATGGTAGCACTGCCCCCGTAGACCCTTGCACTGGCCTCAGGCCTAAACTCCTCTAAGGAATTTTTTAAGTGCGCGATGTTGTCGGCGCTGCCAAACTTATTTCGAATCAAGTTGGCAAACTCTCTGGACTTATTGAAAACGAACACAGGTGGAGTGAGGGATACCCCGGGCATGCCCGACTTACTGCTCTCCATGCCATGGGGGGCAGTTCGAGACTTCACGTGGGCATCTTTCAGAGAGTGATGTATGTCCTTCAGATTGTCTTTGGAAATGTCCTTTGAGCCTCTGGAGGCTCCATTCTGTTCGATCTCTCGGAGCTTTCTGTGATACTGCTCTAACTTCTTCTGCAGCTGTGCAATGGAGTGAGCCGACTTCTGGTTCTTCTTCTCAAAGACCTGCTTGATGCGCCCCGCCTGCTGCTTGTCGGCGCTGCTGACTAGCTTCAAATATTCTGCGACATTCCCATCACGGGATGTTTGCTCAATTTTGATCTGTTCTGTTACCTTCAGAATTTTCTGTCTCAGGTTGTCTGCACTGAGTTTGACCTTGTGGAAGTCCAGGATGCCATCTGGGACGTCAAAGTTGAGGTTGGTGTCCGACCCCCCACGGCGTATGTTCCGGGGCAGGCTTAAGGTATTCATATCATGACGTTCTACCTGAAAGAGACCGAGGCAAAGCACTTTAAACCTTGATGTCAAGGAGGCAGTTACTATGACAGGATGTGTGCACACATGACAAACATACTTTAAGTTCAGATTTTCAAAGTGCAGTTTTTATGGGATCAACACTCTGTACCGTCCAAATTGAAGGCAGGAAGCCCAACTCTTTCCGACACCCCACGTATACTAATTAGACACGAGAATCGTGTCTGCAGGGCATCCCATTTGCTGTCAGAAAATGCAGAATGGAATAAGGTCACCAGTCTGTCCTGGTTTCCAGGTGACTGGGAGGCCTGTCGTGCCCTGTCTCCGTTATGGGAAACGCAATTGTTGGCCAAGAGAAGGAAGAAGGAAAAAGGAAGTAAAGATCCAGAAGGTACATCCATCAGCACAAGAAAATTATTTTTTTAAATAAATAGATGTGATTGGAAAACACAATGCAAGGTAAACTTTAGTCACTGAGTAACACAGCAGAATCTAGAAACAGAAACAAGTAACTCCAAACCATAATCAGTGATTTTTTTTTTTTTTTAAAGAAATAATGTCAACCCAAAGACCACACGAAATAGCTTTCTCACTCACAGGCCACGGAGGAAAAAGAACTGCAAAGAGCCCTGAGCACCCTCAAGGGGAGCAGGAGCCTACAAGGGAAAGATCGTGCCAGGTGACCTGGGTGTTTCAACAGACGTCACCTTGTTGGAACCGCATTCCTGTGCTAGGCCAAGGACGGCTAAATCCATAAATGTGTAGAAACTGAGGGTTCCAAGAGTCAGGATTTGAATCCAAATCGCCTAACCCGAGTCTTCTCACCAGTGAATGCACCCTACTCTGACTGTCCTCAGAGGATGAACACTAGGTCTCTGCAGAGTTTAAGCACAATCTCCAAACAACAGCTCAGAAGATCTAAACTAAGCATCTCAGTTCTCAAGTTGACAATCCTTTGGTTAGAATAATGCCATGATACAGGGTCTAAGAGAAACCCAATGGAAGACAAAGGAATATTTTCTTAAAATTTTTTTTTTAGTTGTAGATGAATACAATACCTTTATTTGTTTTATTTTTATGTGTTGCTGGGGATTGAACTCAGTGCCTCACGCATACTAGGCAAGTGCTCTACCACTGAGCCACAAGCCTAGCCCAGACAAAGCAATACTAAGCACAAGTTACTTTTTTTTTTTAAAAGGGACTAACAGACTGAGCAGCAAAAATTCAGCAAGGAATTAACTCAATAGACCTCAGAGTGCTTAGAACGAGCCCAATGTGGATACAGACCATTTTTAACAATGATACACACTACGTGATATATCCTGTCCAGTGCTTTGTCCCTCAGAAGGCGCCCAACAGTACAGCAGGATACAATCCCAAGCCAGCGGGTCAGGCCTCCTCCATAACTTAAAAAGCTTGTTAATGTCATTTCTTGGCTTCTCTTCCCATGTTCAATTTGCATAAATGACACTGGTTGCTTTATCTGTCAAAAGCACATCGTGCAGGAAAGGTGAAAGGAAATAAAAGCCAAATTGCTGTAAGCCTAGAAAACAGGATGTATGAAAACAGTACAGAGGAACTGTGACTTCAAATAGTCAAGGCACAGGGTGAGTGTTGGGGACAAAAAGGGTGATCTTCAAGTCCTAGAGGGGGGACCACAGGAAGCTCAAGGAGGCTGTGTACCTGTGGCTCATTAGTGGACCCAAACAGAAATGGGTCTAAACAATACAACCAAAGAAAGCAGAAAACACAAAAAATGTTCATTTGGAGCAGACGTGGTAATTAACAGTAATAGTACCGTCAGTGAACCTAGAAGTTTGATTTTACTAGAGATACCAGTTCTGATTATGCTGCTGCTTAGAAACCCTGGCTCCCTTATGCCTCTCAAATGAAATATTACAACCTGGCTACCGTATAGCTCTATCAACTTTCAGGCCTCACTTGTTTCTGAAGGATGCCAACCAAACCACCCAAAGTTCCCAGAAAGAGTGAGACTTCCTTGTGCGTACATTCCCATTGCCGGCCACTCATCTACTACTACTACTACTATTTTTTTTGTGTGTGTACCAGGGATTGAACCCAGGGGTGCTCAACCACTGAGCCACACTACCAGCCCTTTTTATTTTGAGACAAGGCCTCACTAAGTTGCTGAGGTTGGCTGTGAACTGTGATCCTCCTGCACCTCTGGGATTACAGGTGTTCACCACCGCACCCAGCCATCTATTGCTTCTTATCAACCCCTACACATGCTTTTAATTTCAAATGCCCCTTCTTCCAAGAAGCCTTTTCCAATTCCAGAAAACCTGCTTCTCCTTTCTGAGCTCCTGCTGCAGTCCTGGGCTCATCCTGAAGCACCTCTCACCTTCCTCTTATCCCTCATCTGTACTTTAACCCCCAGCAGACTGCAAGGGAGTGACCCAGGAGAGAGGGCATCAGAGCTGCACCCAGCCTGTAGCCGGCACTTCCCTCATCCACAGGAGGCTGTCAATAAATGTTTCAAGAGCTATAGTGATATCATTCTTTACTCCAAGGGGTCTACACTTGTTATAGTCAGCGTTTTTGCTGCTGAGACTAAAAGACCTGACCAGAATAATTGTGAAGTAGGAAAAAAGTTATTTAGGGGCTCACAGGTTTTCAGAGGTCTCAAGTTCATAGACATCTGGCTTCATTCCTCAGGGCTCGAGATGAGGCTGAACATCACACTGGAAGAATGTGGCAGAGGGATCCAGCTCACATGATGATCAGGAAGCAGAAAGAAAGACTCCACTTGCCAGATACAAAACATTTACTCCAAAGGCACAACCCCCAAATGACACCTCCTCCAGCAACACCCTACCTTCAGTTACTACTCAATTAATCCCATCAGGGAATTAACTCACTGATTGGGCTAAGGCTCTTATAGCCCAATCATTTTCTCCTCTAACCCTTCTTGCAGTCTCACACATGAGCTTTTTGGTGAACACCTCATGTTCAAACCTTAACAATACTGAAGTTATTTAAGATGCATGTTCACAGAATAAAATACAAGTTCTGCCCAGGTAGCCCTGACAATTCCAGGTGGAGATTTCTCCCCAATACCCAGATAATGCATTCTGTACCATTTCAAACTGATTCAACTAGAGATTTTTTTCCCCAAATATTAATGTGCAGCAAGCTATAAGAACATGAATAAGGACCTTAAACTTTAACTGAAGTACAACTTACACTCATAAAAAAGCACATGTAAATAACGCAATGAATTTTTACAATCTGAACATACTGCGTAACTGGCACCCAATTAAAGAAACACAGCAGAAGCCCTGGGTCCCCTTCAATTACAACTGTATCACCCCCACCACCAGGGTAACCATGATCCCGACCTTAAGAGGTGTACATTAGTTTGCCTGTTACATTCTAAGTTCCATGAGAACTCATTCTTGCCCTCTTGGAGCACATAGATCAGATCAGATTAAGTTGTAAAAAATTTTTGAAAAACCTGTTTGACATTCTCTTTTGGTACTAGGAATTGAACTCCGGGGTGCTCTATCACTTGAGTTACATACTCAGCCCTTTTTAAGACATTTTTTACTTTGAGACAAAATCTTACCAATTTGCTGAGGCTGACCTTGAACTTGTGATCCTCCTGCCTCAAGCCTCTCCAGTCGCTGGTATTTATGAGTGTGTATCACTGTGCCTGGCACCCTGACATTCTCTACTAAGAAATTCTCTTCTCTGTTTGGAGATATAAAGGTTTACACACATTACCTTACCAAACTGGGCAGTAAGTCACCACCTGTTCTTCCTCC
Organism: Marmota flaviventris; assembly: GCF_047511675.1. Taxonomy (NCBI): domain Eukaryota; kingdom Metazoa; phylum Chordata; class Mammalia; order Rodentia; family Sciuridae; genus Marmota; species Marmota flaviventris. The sequence continues at coordinate 25,740,675 of NC_092500.1, read as the reverse complement.
TTTAATTCCCTGCTGGGCTGGTCAGCCAACTGGGTGGTCTCCACGCAATGAGCCTGGTTCTCTTACATGCTGCTATCTGGCCAGCTCCTATACACACCAGGGCTTATGCAGAGGGCCGGCTGACTTTTGCCTTACTTCAAAGTCCTAACAATGCCTGGCATGTCCTCAAGAGACAGATTGGGGGAAGCAACAACATTTAAAGTCCAAATCATCAATCTTACTGCTTGTCAGCAAGTCTCAGTTAAAAATGTTCGATGTGGGTATAAAGGTAGAACTATTTAGGAGCTGTACCTTTCAGCCTTTTATAGCTGGAGCACTGCATGGATAATTGAGGGCCAGCCATAAACATTACTGTTCAATGCTCATAAATTCCTTGAGCACAAACTGAAATTAGCGTATGTGCTTGGAAAAGCTGTGAGTTCTGCACACTTCACCTAACCTGGGCTTGGCACTGGCTCCACACCGTGCACCTGGGCTTCCGGGTCAGGACATGGGGAAGAAGAACAAAGGTTCCCAGATCACCTGGCATCAGCATGCTTGTGGACTATGTGGATCAGGAGACGTGGGTTCGTTTTGGCACTGACATTTACTAGCTATGTGTTCTTGGGTAAATCAAGTCATGTCAGTGGGCTTCTACTCCCTAATCCATAGAATAAGGAGACAGAACCAAACAAGTCAGCGTTAATACTTGTATAATTCTAGGAAATGTTAATTTAAGCTGTTTTACTATGTGACAAACTGCAACATAGTCAAGATCGCCTGCAATATAATCAAGACAGACTGCTTTGGTTTTCATTTTGCCACTACCTTTATGGGCTGTGTGACCTTGCAAAAATGACTTAACCTCTTTTTGCCTGAGTTTCTTCTTCTAAAGTTGGACATAATGATTTCTCAAAAAGAAACTGTGGGGAATAAATGAGATAATGCATGTAAAGTGCTTAAAGACCTCCCAGCATGTAGAATGATTTTAACATTTTTTTGACAATGATTTTGCTATTTTTATCCAGATTTCATTTTAAAATGTGCCTGTATGTGAAATCTTAAAGGGAAACACGCTTTGAAGTGTTAACAATAGTTACTTTTGCACCATGGGTTACAAGGTGTCATCTTTTTTTTTTTTTTTCCCCAATATGCCTTTGTATTTTCCAAATTTTAAACATAAAATGTATTACTGCTTTGGCAGAAAAGATGTTTTTAAAAAATGACAGCTAGCCTCTTTCAGCCCTCCCAGAGCTCCTGGTGTTATTACCTTGGATGAAAGGCAGACCACCAGCACACCAGGGGGGGGGGGGGGGGACACCATTGCTACTTGTAATTTCCTTCCGGCAGCAGAGACACTTCTACTGTCACTCAATGTTCTAGAACAAAGGCTGAGGAAGCCTACGTCCTGGACAGACATCAAGAGCTGACCCTGAGTCATCCAGCCACAATCCCAGCTCCTGTGCCACCCCATGTCAGCTTCCCTCCCACCGGGGAGATAGCACAACTCAGTCAGGTGCTGCCTGGAGCACACTGCTCAGGCTTCCAAAGTGGGCGTCTCCCCTCACACTCCGCACTCACCCCCACAGCCCCAGGGGGAACTCCACCATCAGGGATGCATGACCAGTGCAAACACACCACCCACAGCCCGAAGGGATGAACTGGAAGGGAGAAGTGGGGTTCCTGTGGACCCTTGTTATGGTGTGGATGTGGTTTGTCTCCTTCAAGTGCATGTCTAGAAGCCTGGTCTCCACTATGGCAGCGTGAGGTGACAGAACCTTAAGAGGTGGGGCCTCGTGGAAGTGATGAGGTCATCGGGGCTCTGCCATAGTGGATGCTTGAATGCTGCTCTCACAGCAGTGTATGGCTTCCCCAAAAGCCGGTTGTTACCTCATACCCTTGGATCCTTCTACACATGACAAGTTCCCTTTCAGCTTCTCTGTAATGTTGCAGTGCAGGCAGGAGCCTCACCAGGATGCTGATGCCATGCTTTTTGGACCCTCCAGCTCCCAGAATTATTAAATAAACCCCTTTATAAGTTACCCATCCTCAGGTGTTTTGTTATAGCAACAGAAATTGATAAAGACAGGGCTGGGGTTGTGGCTCAGTGGTGGAACACTTGCCTAGCACAGGTGAGGCACTGGGTTCAATCCTCAGCACCACATAAAAATAAAAATAAAAGTATAAGTAAACAAGAAATTTAAAGAAATAGAGATAAGACAGTCCTGAATGATATGGACTGAGGCAGGGGTCCTCTGAGGTTCTGAGGGGCACTGGCAACAAGAACATGCACAGGCACAGAAAGGTCAGAATGATGGAAGGTGACAACTGCCTGCTTAGTCCCAAGGCCATGTGATAAACCTCTGCCACTATGGCAGAGCCCCGATGACCTCATCACTTCCACGAGGCCCCACCTCTTAAGAAGGCTGAGCTTAGACATGTAAGGAAGGGTGAGGTCCTTCAAGGCTGCCAGTTCCAGGGCCACGGTGTTCCAGAGCACTAGTGGGTGCAGATTTACACAAAGCCCACGAGGAGCTCCACAACCAGTATGTAAAAGCTTTTAAAGTCTCTGTGGCCTAGGCGTCCTCATCACTATCTCATTTCAGCTGAACTTTGCTTCAGGGCTAGAGCCAAGGCTGTTCCTACAGCTGCCAGTGCCTTTTTTTTTTTTTTTTTTTTTAAGGTCTATTTCTTGCTTGTGCCAACAAGTGTGTGCTTGGCTGTAGGACCCAGTTGCGCTGGAGTTTCTGGTGCTGGAGGTGAATCAGTCACAGGATCCTAAGATTCTACTACTCAAAGAGACGCACCTGTGACTTCCTCTACACTATGCTACCCACTAACTCCCAGGGCAGTACACAGGATAGAACAGCCTAGCTCCACGCCCAGGAGTGAAAGGTCACAGTAGTGATAAGTGCAGCATCTTACTATAAGATTAAGCACTCTCTGAGGCAGGTTCTGCTATTTTACAAACAAGGAAATTAGGAACAGAGAAGTTAAGTAAGTGGCGGGGGCGCAGAGCTAGTCAATGGCACAGCAGGATGGAAATGCAAGCCATCTGTCTCCAGAGCCTCCCTAACAACAGAGTGCTTTTATGATGAATCGGACACTATGACCAAGATTGTGGATGTGTTCACACTTTCTTCACATCTGTGTTCTGAGAACACAGAGGCTTGAAAAGAATGTATATTTCTTGAAGTCCATAGACAATACACAGTTCAGCTGGAGCTCGACTGAGATTTATGACACACAAGACTGACCATGTGAAAGCCCACTCTGCAGTGTCCCCAGCATGACTGCCCAGGCTTGTGTGGACATGCTGGGCCTAAGTCAAGCACTCTGTGGGAAACCCCCTCAGGCTGGACCAGGTGTCATCATCTCTGCAATGTCCCCTGCACAGCCTATGATTGCTTCCAGAAGCTGCCCCCATCTCAGGCTTGACGGAGTCCGATAGCCTATTCTTCTTGATCCATGGTCTCAAACACTGATTTAGGCCAAATGACTATAAGGATAAAAAGCTTACTGCTTTTATTGGAACAGTGCCCAGGTATTTATAACTGCTCTGAGAATGAAACAGAAGCAAAAGGTAAAAACAAGAGAAAGGACCCAGGGAGGAAGCAAGCCATGTCTAAGGACCTATCAAGGAAGACCTGCATGTGCCTGGAGGGAGGGCAAGGCACTCTCCCTGCGCTGAGGGAAGGGGTGCCGCTCAGCACGGCCCTACAGGGGTCCTCCGTGTGGCTACAGGACAGCAGCTTCCTACTAGTTCTCTACTGGTAACATACACAGAACTCTGAAACAGCTTCCTTCTTGCTCCCCTGTGGACATGCCCAGCCAGGCAGTGAACACCTGGTTTTCCTGTTAACTTGGTATGGAGCTAACCTGTACCGAAATAACTCTGAAGGCTCACCAAGCCGCCTCTCTCATCATCTTCTGATAGAGACTTGTCTGTGTGTTCCTGTGGACACCTGCTCAGACTCCCCAGTTGCTACATTCTTTGGAAGAAGAAAACCAGGCCTTTCCCCCACCATGTGCTAGAAAGGAACAATTTTAGGGATCTTCACCTGGCATCCCAAAGGACATTTTATTAGTGTCTTGGTCAAATGTTTATTCTGATTTGTTTGGGCAAGGAACCCATTTCCTTGTAGTTCAAGTCGACAGTAGCACACGCTGAGCTTTAAGTCAGTGCACTGCGCATGGTGCGGGAACGGAGCTGTTGGTTTTACCATGAGGCTTCATTTTGTCCAGCATCCTCCCCTTCCCCTCTCGGCATCACTCACTAAGGAAACGCTGGAGCATTCCAAGGTAGAGTAATATCTGGTTCCCCTGAAATCAAGAACATCTGGAACCAGGGCGAGAGGATGTGCACCACTGACAGCCCCATCCTGTCTCTAGAGACGGTGGTGTGCAAATCCATAGTGTAAGGATGACAAGGCAGTGTTTAAGGGTCTCAAAAACAAACTCCTCAAGCATCCTCAAGCACTCACACACACTAGATACTGTAATTAGAAATAATTGTCTTCTCATTAAGCCTCTACCAGGCAACAACGATAATCTACTTTGAATTGTACGCACCGGAAAATACATATTTCTTCAAAATAGCTTATAAGTCACACTTTGAATTAATACAAACTAATCTCTCACAAAATCAGTCTGACTCGGTAAAGACTCGCTACACACTAAATACACACAGGATTAAATGAAAGGGGGAAAGGGCCAGATTTTAAAAGATCGTCCCTGGAAGCACAGCAGGGGTAGGCCATGGTAAGGAAGAACAACTGACCTTGCGCTGAGCACCAACAGCAGGTGAAGAATGGCCATGTCTCCCGGGGAGGACACTGTGGAAAAATGACCCCGTGGGGCTGTCTCCAGGAACAGCTCTGGGAACTTGGGCACCTGGAACACGGGTAGTGTGGGAGAGGGAAGCATCCTGCCGCCACTGGGCCCCCAGCTCTCCAGGCCTTCCTGAAGGGCGCCGGCTCCCTCCTGTGAGGACAGGGCGGGGTGAGTTCTGAAGAGGAAGCAGGAAGCCCACTTTTAGGACTAAACCCAGAACATATGTCCACTGAGGTTTTTGGCTCCTAACTCAGAAGGAAAGGGAGCCCCAGAGCCCTGGGTCCTACTGAACCAGCCTTGCAGGGGGGCTGCACCTTGCTCACCCACATTTGCTCATTCCCACTGGTTTCTGGTCAGTCAACAAGATGGAGAGGACAGCGAGGAAGGCAAGGTGGGAACACCATGCTCTGCTCCCGGAGAACCACCCTCATGTATTGAGGAATGGAGGTGGCTTGAAAGGGTGAGAAAAATTAGTCTCCAAGGCCCTGGGTCAGTAGGCAGAGAAAAAAGGTCAGCCCTGGGGCAGATGTGCCTACTGCCGAGGACTGTCTGTCTCCTCCTTTTCCTCTCTTACCCCAAAACACACAGGGTGGGCACTCTTGGGAGGCACATGTGCTTAATCGAGATTCTGAAGGACAGACGGCCAGCACCTGTCCTGCAGTCTTTCAGCACCTCGGACCCCGAGGAGCTCCATGCGGGGTGCTTTGTATCCTCTCAGACACTGTTAGGTTTGGATGTGAGGTGTCCCCCCCAAAGCTCATGTTAGACAATGTAGGAATGTCCAGTTAGATTATGAGAACTGTAACCTAGTCAGTGGATCAATCCATTTGGTAGATTAATAATCTGAAAGGACTACTGTGCTGGCTGGTAACAGTAGGCAAGCAGGGTGTGGCTGGAGGAAGTGGGCCACTGGGATGTACCCTTGGACTCTATCTTGTCTCTCTGGCTGTCATGACAGCTTCCCTTTTTCCAGGCCTCTCCACCATGACGTTCTGCCTCATCTTGGGCCCAGAGCAGTGTAGTTGGCCGATGGTGGACTGAGACCCCTGAAGCTAAGCCACAAATTAAAACTGTACCTCCTCTAAGTTGTTCTTGTTGGGTATTTTGGTCATAGTGATGAAGAGCTGACCGACACAGACACACACAACAGACCTGGCCATCGTGATGCTTGGAGTCTGTCTACGTACAACCACCAGAGTGAGGCTGGAGCTGCACACACCCTCCCCCATGCAGCCCCCACAGCTCCACAAGGCAGGGGTCATTAGCTCTGCTTTACAGATCTGAAAGTGGGAGGCCTCAAATAATTGTGGCTATAGCCTAAAAAGAAACAAGAGCCAAGAATTATACCAAAGTTTAGTTATCACCCTTAATTATATTCTGTTTGTCTGTTAAGTCAGCTGCCCTGAATACTTCAAGAACTTTGATATTTCTGTGTTAGCTCCTCTGCCCAGCCCAGGCTTCCAGATCTCCTTTCCAATGTACCTTTCAAAGATTTCAAAACTGTCTTTTCCAGGATGCTCATGCTGAGCTGGAATCCATGGCTTCCTTTGTGCTTTTCCCAGTTTTGCTTTTGCCCTGCAGATTGCTTATTCTATTAGGTAAGGTAAGTATTTGCATAACGTTTGCTCCCCATTACTCAGAAGCCTCTCTAAAGAGGAGAGCCTAATAAGCTACCTGTGTCCATCCCATAGGCTTTCTCAATAGGACCTCAGTGCTTGCTGAGTGAATTAGTGGTTGACAAACAGCCCACTGGGGCAGCTCCTCTTCTCTCCTGTTTACATACTCTCAGCTGTTTGCAATGAAATCAAGAATCTGCAGCTGAGGTTGTGCTCGGCTGTGCTCAGTCTGCTTTTCACAGACTGGACTGTGAACTAACTAACCGTTCATGGCTTTGATTCATGTGAGAGGTCAAATATTCAGGAACTGGGATGTCCCATAGCTCTCCTAAGCTCCAAGCAGAATAAAAGTGATCAACTGCCAAATGATAAACATTAACACAACGTACAGAATATGCAGGTGTGGTCCCTTCCTTCCTCAATGGCATTTTCCTCCCAGGTTCAACAGGATCACTACCAAGAACCCAGGTGTCTGTTACTTTAAACACATTAATATGTTTTGATTCAATCCATTATTTGTGAAGGCATAAAGAAGTCTTGTATTGAATTAACTGAAAAACTCTGAATGTATCTAATGTACCAGCAAGATTATCAAATATGCTGCAACATGGATGGACCTAGAGATCTTAATATTAAGTGAAATAAACCAGGCACAGAAAGATAAGTACCACATAATCGCACTTATTTGTGGAATTCTAAAAAAAAGCCGGGCTCATAGGTCTAGAGAGCACAGCAGTGGTTATCAGAGGCCAGGCAGAGGAGAGATGGTTTAACAGGTAAAATGTCACAGTCAGATAGGAGGGATAAGTTCTGGTGTTCTATTATATAGAGGGTGATTACAGCTAGCAATTCTATAATTCAAAATACAAGAGTTTTTTCTTCTTCTATTTTGATGGTGCCAGAGATGGAATCCTGGGCCTTGTAATCACTTGCTAGATCATCTAGAATATGGAATACATTGCATTATAGCACACAGGAACTTTTTGCTTTTTGTCTGTGCTAGGGATCAAATTTCTACTACTGAGCTATATCCCCACCCCTAGAAGAGTGGATTTTGAGTGTAATTACCACAAAGAAATAAAATGATTCAGATGGTAGACAATCTAAGTACTGTGAGTTGGTCATTACACGATTTATAAATGTAGCAACATATCACACTGTAACTCCTAAAGATGTAAAATTATTATCTGTCAATAAAAAGATTCTCAAATATTTTCTTGTTCCTTAGTGAGGTGGGGTAGAAGAAACAAAAGATAGGTAAAAAGGGGACAAAAGAAAGGACTAGGGAAATCTAACTTTAATCCAAAAGCCTTGAAAGTTCTGCTAACCTTTCCTCCTCATCAGTTGTCTCTCCCAGGCCTGTCACTCCCAAATTTCTGGGAACTATGTAAATCTTAAGAGTTGCTGAAGATTCCTGTCACCACGAGTGACAATTACCCTGTACACTATTAAACAGCCCACTAATACATGTGATTTTAGAACAGACTGGGCGAAGGAAGATACGAGATACCCTCATATCATATTTCACCAAATTCCCTTTAAAAGAGGAGCCTAAGAACACCTAAAGCATCCCTCGAGACTGGCCACATTCTCTCCTGACTGTGTTTCTGTCTTCCTAAATAAATCTGTGTCCAATGCATCCTTAAATTTTTCTGCAATGAATTTTTCTCAAGAACCTGACTCATCCTGAGTTTCCAGGACCCTCTCTGGGAACTCTTCTTACCTCCTGCAGTGACATTAGGAAATCACAGTTCAATATAACATGAACTGAAAAATACAGGTATCCCAGGGCTGGAGGTGTAGCTCTGGTAGAGTGCATGCATCCATCAGCCCTGGGTTTAATCTCCAGCACAGCTCCCCCACAACAAAACAGTTTTCTGTTATAAAGCAATGTACTCCAAATTCTAGATGAGAACCACAGTAAGAAACACACATTTATAGTGTGTACATGTGTGTGTGTATACACACACATATGTGCACACATACACATGTAATTGAACCACAAGTTTTATAAAATAATACTTTACTATATTATGTGTGTCCTTTTATCTTTCAAACTAAGATGGAAATGACTTGTTTATTGGAAAAGGACAGACCTTAAGAAAAATGACACAAGAGAAAACAGGATCTGGGCAAGATAGTTCAAATTTATTAAAAATATGGCTAGGGATGTGGCTCAGTGGTAGAACACTTGCCCAGCATGTGCAAGGCCCTGGGTTCAGTCCCCAACACCACAGAAGATAATAAATAACAAATAAAAGGACTTACTAGTCAGTAAGGACTTTATCTATAAGCATCAAATAGCTTTCTAAATGTTTCACATACATTATATTTTATTTTCCCTTTCAAGAACCTGAGATTAGCATTATTACTCGCATTTTATGGATGGGAAAAGTAAGCGGCTTGTCTGGAATTATCAAGCTGATAAGTGGCAGAGTTGGGATTCCAGGCTGGGTCTACCTGGCTCCAGGAATATCCTCCCTTTTATTGAGAGTCTACTGCATATGCCAAACCATGGACTAGACACAGGTCATCAGACTTTTCTGCTTTAGGCAGTCTTGGTGCCACGAGGCAATTACTGGAGACGTTTTCAATATGACATTGATAATAAGAGAAGAAACAAGCTTAAATCTCAGGATATCTTGCATAATGAAAAATGTAGGTTGCTTCTGTTTTAACCACTAATAATGATTCTCAGTGCCAAACTGTACATAAACTCCCTCCACTGGCTCAAATCCTAGCAGGTTCTGCAGTCACCAAATGCTCTGCTATCAAGATGCAGGTAAGAGGAGACTTCCTTCTCTCAGAGTCAGATTAAAGGCACCAGAGATTCATGTTTTAGGCAGACAGGTGTGCTATAGAAACACACTGTTTTGTAGTCTGGGAGAAAAGAAGTAAAAGGAACTTTGGATTGTAATTTTTAAGATAAAACACGAATCACAACCTGACGTAGAACCCAAGTCTATTTTTAGGCTGACTATTTCCAAAACAGAAGGAAGAGCCTGCCAGGGCCCAGTTACAACTCACTACAGTAACCAGGCAGCTCAGATTTCTCAGGCTTCCACAGCCCTCTACACTACACAGAGTCAACTCCCTGGCGGGAGCATAACTTAGTGGCTAAGGGGCAAGAGTTCAGAGCCAGACTGCCTGGGTTCAAATTCCAGCTCTTCCATGTTCTTGTATCTCCTTGGGGAAGCTATTTCCTCTATGCCTTAATTTCCTCATCTGTAAAATGAGGACAGCTTTCAGTACTTCACAGGGTGACTGGGAGGACTATGTGAGCTGGTACTGGTGCAGTGCTTGGAACTGGGCCTTGTACAGAGTACGAGCTGTTAGTGATGGCTATCACTTATTAAATCTCACACACCCCAAGTAAGTGGAACTTGAGGACAGTCCAGAGTCGAGAGCAAAGATGCTGCTGCCCCATGACCTGAGCGCCTCCAGCAGGAGCTCATCTCCACTGCCCCAACATTCATGGAACTTGCCTGTATGCCTCTTGCAGCAGAAAGGGGTGGGGGTGTGGAGAATGACAAACAGGTCTCAGACTCACAGCAGGAGATCCCTTAGGATCAAGTTTCAATCAAACCTGATCAGTAACTTAAAAATTATTTTCTGGGGCTAGGGATTGAACCCAAGGCCTTGTGCAGGCTAGGCAAGCACTCCCCAGCTGAGCTACATCCTCAGCTCCAAACAGTAAATATAGTTTTTATTTACTTACTTTTTATTTTTTGTTGTACTGGGGATTGAGCCCAAGGCCTTGTACATGCTGGGCAAGCACTCTATTACTGAGCTACATCCATAGCCCACTATAGATAAGTTTTAAAAGAGGCCCTCATACCCAAAAACCTAAGACAGTGCTTTACAGAAACTAATATTTGACTGATTGAATCTTTTAAAAAGGTTTAGTACCTCAAAAGACTAAAATTGAAATCTCAGTATCTGGCCCTTAACCTTTTTAAGGAGGTGTCATTAGTCTATACTGATATTTTCAGTAAACCTTAGACCTGGATTAAGACTCTAGACAGATGGCTAACACTTTGTATGGCCAAGACAAAGTAGAACAAGGGGACACTGGATTAGAAAAACTTATCTAATGATCATACCTTGCTGCTTCCTCTAAAAAGCCTGACTACTTCTTGAGAGTATCAGTATTATGGCACAGAAGTCTGAATTTACAGATAATGTGTGGGGTTTTGGACTCGGTTACTCTTACTTTCACGATCTTACGTATCAATGGCCTGTCCCAGGCTCTCTTCATCCCTTATTAAAAACTACCACTAAATTCTATTGTCTCTGTCCAGTAGTTTCTCTCCAGACTGACCTTCCCTCCCTCTCCTCAGGCCTCCCCAGCTCAATCCAGACCCTCATTTCCTGTCTCCTACACAAAGAGCAGAGAATCTAACCAGGTTTCATCACTTTCAGCATTTCCTTCCTTCAATCCATCCACAGAAAGTCATTACCCTAATCTAAGCTGCTTTGATGTTCAATGGTTCTTCCTTCAGTAAAGGAACTGGGCTTCTTCTCCAGCTGGTACTAACGTCCTACATGGTTTCTCAACTGCCCAATGTCTTTTTCCTTCCTTCTCCACCCACCAGATGGCCCTTAGCATTTTAGTACAGCAGACATTAAAAACAAACAAACAAACAACCTCAATTTTTAACACTATCCCTTTCTGGACACAGGATTTCCACGGCCTCTTATCCAAATCCCACTTTTCCTCCAAACCCTCTCCCATGAGGCCTTTCTCAAGGACTCCTTCCTCACCCATTTTGGATCTTATTTGTACTGTTAAGTCGGTTCCTGCTTGTTTGATCACACTTGTTGCTGAAAGCATTACTTTTTAAAGTGCCACACAACATTAAGCACAGAACTGGCAGTTGTCACTGAGTAGCACTTACCCACTAACCAGTTTCTTTATGATTATATATATATATATATATATATAGAGAGAGAGAGAGAGAGAGAGAGAGAGAGAGAGCGCAATATGTTGCAAATTCTGGATGACGCCCACAGCAAGAAATACATATTTATCAATGTATACATACATATATGTGCACAAATACTGGAAATTGAAATGAAATTTTATAAAGTAGTACTTTGCTACATGCAATGTGTATGTATTTTTTAAATACATTTTTTGGACAACAGTATATAAGGAAATTAATTTGTTAGAAAATTTTATTATGTAGAAAAATTCCTTATTTGCAGATACATATCAGAAGCAAAGTACCCTGGTGTTTGTATATAACTAACTTTGAAAGAGACTACACACACATAACGCAGACCAAATATGAAAATTTGCATTGTTGAATATGGATAAGTAGATGGGCATCTGCTGTGCTGTTCCTTCTATTTTTGTATATGAAAACAAAATGATACCTGTTACTTATTAAACTTACTTCATGACCAATGAATGAATTTCAATTCTATTTGAAAAATACTGTTTTATAATTAGGAAAAGGATAAGCCACTATTTCTATGTTTGCTAACTGTATTTAAAGAACTTTAAGATTCTGAAGAACGTTCTCTGGTTACTCCCTGGGCAGTGGGTCAAAGAAAGGCTTAATTTTCTATTGCTTTGAGTCCACTAAGCTTCCCTTCAAAAGTCTTCCTATAAAGGTTTCTATGACCTACTACCACCTTAGTAGAAAGGTCTAAGATTAAGGACTAGTTTTTTACTTGCAAACATCACAGAATCAGAATTTACTCCCAGACTCACCATCCTAAGAAAAATCCTTGTGGTTTTCATCAGGACCACATCTGGGAACACCAAAAGTTCATGACAATGCCTAGAAACTAAAAATGCTCTAATAAACACTGTACTTGTGAAACTTGCCCCCTTCCTTCTTCAATAATTGGTCTTAATACTAAGTTCTATGAACAGAATCAGTTACATCTCATGAACTAACGCAAAGTGGGAAGTGTTCCAGATAACTTGAATTTTTAAGTCTTGCTGATCACTAATTTCTCAATTTCTAAATGCCCAAGACTGTGTTCCTGTTGATCAGGGTCATCCACAGGATCAAGTTTAAGTTGTGACACAGAAGTGTCCTCAGGAAGATAACCAAGCCAGATCAACCAGGGGACCTCCATTTGCGTTAACTCTCCAGAACCTAGGTCCCTCATTTGGGAAAACAAGGTGGCTGAACCTGTGACCTACACAGCCTTCACGGTTCTCATACTCAATAATCCTGTTATTGCTGGGTCTGTAAAGCCGGCAGCCCTCACACAAAATGCCAATGATCTTATTAATGAACTAAATTACTAGCACATATAAACTGACACATATTGACTATTTACCCTTCCTTCTAAAGAATCTTACCAAAATGAAAACTATGCAAATAGTAGTTAAAAATCAGCAGCAGCAAGTAAAAGGAACAACAAACACAACACAGATGCACATTATGTGTATAATACCTAAAAAAAAAGGAACCACACACAAGAATGTACACAAAAAATGTAGGATCATGGTAATTCAGCAGAGAACAGTGGTTACCCTTGCAGGGTAGCGAGAACAATTCACCAGAAGGTGGCACCAGGGAGCACTGGGCACTGACAACATGGATGCAGGTGGTAGTCACCCAGTGCCTACAACGGTGAGAGGTATGTAATTTTCTACAAGTTACATCTGAAAAAAGTTAAATATAAAATGAAAAAGACTTACATAATGAAAGTGTAAGAGATGTCAAAATTATTACCTCATAGTACCTATAACATTGCAGGTGCTCAATAAAAAAATTAAAATATAATTCAATTCTTCAGGAAAGGATTTGGATTTCATTAGTCTGTCATTTTGCTAATTTTTTTCAGCTCTTTAACATTTTTAGTTTCCAAAACATTCATGACACTACCTCATAAATATTTGTTTTTAGTAACAGAACACAAAAGAACAAATTGAAAGAAAATGGAAATCTGTATATTAGCGAGCTACTGATATCTATGGTGTAATTCAATACATAAGATTTAGACACAAAAATATTTAATTTTAAATTCTGCAAAATACAGCAAAATCTTCAATACCATGCGGATGCAGACTGTTAATGCCTTGTTTCATTACATAATAGTTACTTGGAAAGCCAAAGTTTCTCTGAATTTAACTAAAAGCACACAAAGTACAATTAGGGCTTACTCACTTACTCAGACCAAATTGTTTTTATGATAGCTGACAGAACTGATATAAGTTACAAGCCAGGCCCACCAAAATACAGAATTTCCACTTTTTTTTTTCCCCAAAAATGTTCTTTTGGGTATCTTTTGTGAGCCAGACACTGTGCTAAAAGCATTGGGATGAGAAATAGGGATATGATAAATTCAGCCCTAGAAAAGAGTTCACAGAGATAGGAGAACTACCTGTATATAGGAACACGGAGCCAGGCACAGCAGTGTGCACCACTGTGCACACTTGCATAGTGTGCAACTGTGAGGCTGAGGCAGGAGGATCACACGTTCTGGGCAATCTAGCAAGGCTCTATCCAAGAGTTAAAAAAAAAAAAAAAAAAAAAAAAAAAAAAAAAAAACCCTAAGGCTGTACTTTAGTGGCTGAGTGTCTCTGGGCTCAATCCCAAGTACTGTGCAAAAAAAAAGGATAAATGAAATCAAAGTACTACAGAAACGAAGCAGGGTGTCGGTGAGAAGCCTTCTAGGAAGGAGATACTTGACTTGGACTTGGAAGAAGAGGCTCAAACACCAGCCAAGAGAGCTGAGCAAGGAGCACAACGCCAAAGCAAAAAAGTAGGCAGAATGTTTGGGGAAGTAAAAGTTGCCCGGGGTGTCTAAAATTGAAAATCATTTTAAGTCAGGGCACAACTGAAGGATGAGGCAAAACAGATGTGCAGGGAAGTATTTCTTTTTTAAAAAAATATTTATTTATTTTTAGTTGTAGTTGGACACAATACCTTTTATTTATTTTTATGTGGTAGTGAGGATCAAACCCAGGGCCTCACTAGGCGAGCGCTCTACCACTGAGCCGCAACCCCAGCCCTGGGGTAAGTATTTCTAAAGGGAAGAATAAGGTACTGAAGAACACAGCCGGCAGCAGGTTCTGTGAACCATGCTACACTTGATGTTGATTCTGAAAATAAAATAATGAGAAATAGAGAAGCAGAAACATTAAAAAAAAGAAGAAAACAAAAGAACCCATTACATCCTATCTTAAATACAAGCCATTTAAAATATTTTTTGAGACCTGAGGGGTGGGGGTCAGGTCTCATGTTGCCTGTGCTGGGTTTCTAACTCCTAGGCTGAAGAGATCCTCCTGCCTCAGCCTCCCAAGTAGCTGGGACTATAGATGAATATCCAGCTGAAACCAGTTAAATACTTACTAATTTTGTAAAATTGCAAAATTTTGATTATACTGTATTTAGGGATTTTGATTTGGTTCATGGGCTGTGCAAAGTCACAGAAGGATAACTAATGTATTCGCATGATTTGGTCAACATATTCCAGGACACTCATACTCCACTGAATACCAATACTATGTGAGTCTCCGTCTGGGATGCCAGGAGCATGCAACCTGATGTACTATTAGGAAAACACACTTGTAGCAGCAGCATCTGACACTAAGAATAATTGAGTTTTCGCCTAAAAGAATATTATCAATCACATGATGAGAAATCAAGCACTCTGTATCATAAATATAAGACTGGTAATCTATGTCATCCCCACTCATTTCTGGGGATCTAAAATCCTAAACAAATTCCAATCATTAACTGGGTGCGCTGGCACATGCCTGTAATCCCAAGCAGCTTGGGAGGCTGTTCAAAGCCAGCATCTGCAATGGCAAGGCACTAAGCAACTCAGTGAGACCCTGTCTCCAAATGAAACATAAAACAGGGCTGGGGATGTGGCTGAGTGCCCCTGAGTTCAATCCTTGATACCCCCCCCAAAAAAAAAACAACACCAAATTCCAATTTATTATCACCTCCTTGGTAGTTTGTGTCAGGGAGCTAGACAGATTACAAAGAGCAAAGTTTCCACCTGGGATGAAAAAAAAGGAAGGACAACCTCCCTGAAAGGTGCAGGTATGAAAAGAGAAATCCCTGAATGTATGCTGTACATCATATTCTCCCCACAGTAAGCCACAGTTACAGAAGAGCTTCCAGATTGTTCCAGCTGCAGGAAAACACCACAGTGAAACGATTTAACTAAGTACTGTGACTCAAATTCTGTCTGGGGGGAAAAAAAAAACAAATTAGATTAATAAAAGGGGGGAAAAGTGTGTGTAGGGAGGGGAGAGAGAAGGCAGTCTGGGAAAGTTTCAATGCCAGATGCTTTTTTTCCTCTTTACTGGGAATTGCAATAGACCAAATCATGGGTCTGTACCTGGCACAGAGCCCTAACTCCCCCAGAGACCATGAGAACTTTCAGATAGGAACACCTGCTCTGAGCTTATTACAGAAGTGTCTGTGTGCAGAATTACCACTTGAAAACATGCTGATTTTATGCCCAAAGGACAAAATGCCTTTCTTAAGAGACTTTATTCATGTTTAGTTCCCTAAGATAATATGAATGATAGAGTTTTTTTTTTTTCTTTGCCTTGGGAAAGCTGACTCCAACGGTTGCTAACCACATAATAGTATCTATAATTTGGCACAATTCATTAATTTGACTCAGTCCATCTAATCAGCATTTCAAAATGTTAGAAGACCATCTGCTCAAGATTCACCAACTGAGAACATTATGAAACTTTGTGTCACTCAAGATAATACCCTGAACTTGATGAACTAAGATTTCTTTGATTTCTATACTTTGATGTCTCTGATGCCATTCATTACTTTAGAAGCTAGTATGACTGTTTTATTATTAAGGCCACCATAACTATATCTGCAAACACTGAAATCTCTGTACCTGAAACACTTGGCTGGACTGATTTCATCCTGATTAAATACAAAGCCAACCACCAGTGAATATACACTTCATGTTACAGCACTGACTCCAAGTGTTCAATCACACATCATTAGACACAAGGTATATTTATTTTATTAAAGGGAACATCCTTCAAAGGAACTAAACTATATATGTAAACAGAGGGAAAGTGGCAAGCATAATTAGGCAAGAATTAAAGGACAAACACACTTGGGTACAATCATTAACTTTCTACTTACACAGCATCTTTCATCAAAAATTTAAATGAACCAAACTATTCTTGCCCTAACCTAGGATATGATTATCTCAAAGTGTTAGAAATCTGTTCTGAATTTCACATGACAAGAGTGACAGCCATTCAGCCATTAGGACTTATCATGAAGTCTCTCCTCTCCTCTGCCTACAACATTCATGAGTTCTCTTTTGTCTTTCTAATGGCTGACTCTTCCTTTCTCTTGAGCATCCGACAACTGTCTGCCCAAGCCTTTAAAAATATTGCACATTGGATCATTGAAACAATCTCTCACCCACCTGTTTCCCAGCTGCCTTCTCAACAGTCACACAGACTGTTTTCAGGATGAGGATGAAATTCCTCAAGTTGGACGCGAAGGTCCTCCATGTCTTGACCCAACCTTGTCTCTATCCAGATTTTGTACTCTGGCTCTCTTCCCTAGACCCACTGGTTTGACCCAGGTGAGCCTGATTCAGATCAGGCACAGCAGCCCAGATCACCTGCACCAGCCCCAGCCCCCTGGCCTCTGCTCACTGGCTGACCTCGGGCACAGTCCTTACCGCTCCTTATCCTCCACCATGTACTGGATGCCTGCTATATGCCCATCAGTGTGACAGATGTTTGACGTATTTTATCTTTAGTTTTCACCTCAATTATGCAAATCATGTTTACTGTATCAAAGAAAATTAAGGAACATGACAAGGTTGTAAATTAGGAAGTGTGGAGGCAGAGTCTGTGTCCAGGTCTGATTCCACAGCTTGTGTTTTTTTTTTTTTTCAAAGTCTCAGGCTTCCTGGGATGCCATTCCTAACCTTCTACTTACTAAATTCTTCGGGATCCTTCGCTTATGGCTCAACTTAACCTCTTCCACACAAAGTATATTCTGATCATCCCAACCTAGTAATCAGGGTCGCTCAGAACTCTTGTAGCTAAATCATTTACTACTTCAGATTAATTTTATTTATTTATTTTGGCAGCCTCAGAGCCTCATATTATCTCTTGAACACAGTAGACATTTAAATGTCTTTGTAAGTAAACCATTTTGCTACTTTACTATTATTTCCCATGGGTAGAATTCCTTATCAGGCTGATTTCAGTAACTGAACAAAAGAAGATTCAACAGTAAGGCACTTATTACAATCTTACAAACTAAGATCAGAAAAACAGGCCTAATTTGGAGACTTAAAAATATCAAATACCTAAAGTGCTTTCCTTTGTTTTCACTTCACTATCCTCGGAACATTTTATTTGTTCCCTGTGGAGGTATGAGTTCCAGGAATCATATGTAGACCATCCTGGCTATGAAGACACTTCTCTTTATTTTATTAGGAAGGGAAACATTCTCCAGAAACTCCTCAACAGATTTCCTCTTGGGTCCTTTTGGCCAGCAATGAGTCACATGACCATGCCCCAAGTGCAGAAGTGACTGGGGGACAGAATTGAACAGTTCCAATCTCTACTGCAGGAATAGGCTGGGCCAGCCAGGTAAAATTGGCATGTGGACCAGTAACCACTGTTTGCATATTTGCAAATATGTCCATGCAATGATAAGCTCTGCACCAGGAAACCCTCCAAGTCCAAACAGGTGGTAATATCATGAGAAAAGTTTGCTAATGAGGTTATAAAAAAGAATCCAGTTGCCATGATGTGTGCCTGTACTAGAGGTAGGAGACAAGGGAACTGGAGCCTTTTGAGTCTTTGGCCACTAAGTTATAAATACATTCCTTTTCCTCATAATTTGGGTTCAATATCACAATCTCCTTCTCTACCATCATGACCATCACAAGGAAAAAAGGGTGAGGAAGAAAAAAATCTAGCTCTTCTGAATATCCATATAGTTCTTAAGGCATCTTAAAACAAACAACTCCAAGACATTTAAAGAACAGAATTTGAGATCAAAGTACGTATGTCTTTTGCCTCTTTTTTCAATTCTTCTTTGCTGCTTCTAACATGATAGTCTGCCGCCACCATCACCATCTGCTTCCAATTCTGGAAACAGCACAGGCATCCATCAATAGTGAGCCACTTTAAAAACTCTAGTACGCTGGAAAATGATGCAGCCACTAAAATGGGAACGGATCTGAATGGGCTACCATGGAAGCTGGCCAAGCTAATCTGGTAAGAGAGAAAAGCAAGATGCAGAGCCATGTGCACAGTGCACATTCAACTGTGCTTTGAAAGAGAAGTGGGGTTTACTGTACTTTATTTGCACGGAATTTTCTAGAAGGATATCCTAAGAATTGTGTATGGTAGCTATCTGCAGGAAATAGGATTGGAAATGTGGGAACAGTAGACATATTTTGTTTCATATTATTTTCGATATAATGTATTTTTACTCACTTTATTTTCTATTTTTAAACAAAGTCCCCAATGCCTGCATCTTCATAGTGAGACTAATATACAAACACTGGAAAAATTTCACTAGCACACACAAGGTACTTGCTTGGCTCCTCTAAGGATCTGTGATTTTACTAATAGCAAAATAATTGGCCTCCTGGATAGCAGAAATTTTTGTAACTACACACTAACAATAATTTTGCTTGTGTGATTACTTTTAGAAAGGTAATTCTCTACTGAAGAGAGGGCTTTTAAATCCAGTTTCCCAAGGAAGTAAATCCAAGCCTTAAAACATAGGTCTAAAAACTTTTGCAAAACCAAACTGAAATTGTCAAGTCATAAATACAAGAGACACATAAAAAACACTGTATACTAATATTATTTCTTTCTTACAGAGCTCTTCCTAAAAATATCATCTTCTCAAGGGACCAATGCTACTGAAACATTTCTATTAAGATCTAGGTTTCCCAGTGCTCACAGCATTGAATCCGGTACTGCATGGGCAGAGACATTTCTATACAGACTCTTCACCAGGAGCATAGCAAGTAGTGTGTGGCTGGGGCATACAGAGACATATGTTGTAAATGACATTTTTTGTCAACATGACCAAGGACTGCATGTATGCAGGAGTCCCATGGGATCATTCCCATCACCCAGTGACGTCAGAGCTGCCTTAACCATAGCACAACATATTACTCACATCTTTGTGTTGATGCTGGTTAAACAAACCTAGTGAGCTGCCAGTCATTTAAACTATTGCACATATACTTAGGCACAATATATAACACTTGATGATAATAAAGAATTATGTTATTGGCTTATGTGTTTTTTATACTTTGTGTGTGTTGTTCTTGTTTTGTGTATGTGTATATATATTTATTCCTGGGAATTGAACCCAGGGCCTCCCACACGCTAGGCAAGCACTCTACCACTAAGCTATATCCCCAGCCCTTTATTTATTTTAATTTTATTTTACTTTGAGATAGAGTCTTGCTAAATTGCCCAGGCTGGCCTTGAACTTGTGATCCTCTGCCTCGATCTCCTGAGGATTAAAAATATAATCCCCTGGGATTACAGATATGCACCACCATAGTGGGCTGTATCTACTACACATTTTATCATTATTTGAATCAGCTTTTACTTACCATTTAAAAAATGGTTAACTATGAAACGGTCTCAGGCAGGTCCTGCAGGAAGGACTCCAGAAAGCAGCACTGTTATCATAGAAGAGCACAGCTCCACGAGTGTGTTTAAACTTTTGTGTTAAAAGTTTAAAAAGTAAAAGATAAAAATTAATATTATAGGATAATGATATAAAGAAAATAATTTTGCTCAGCTACACAATGTTTGTCTTTTTATTACAAAAGTGAAAAAGCTTAAAATTAAAAAATTTACAAAGTTACAGTAAGCTAAGATTAAATTATTACTGAAGAACAATATTTCTTATAAATTTAGCATTGCCTAAGTGTATAGTGTTCGAAAGTCCACAGTAGTGTACAGTGATGTCCAGGGCCTTCACCCCCTCACCACACACGGAATCACCCAAGCAACTCCCAGTTCTGCATGCTCCATGTTCGGTAAGTGCCCCACACAGGTGGACCCTTTTTATCTTTTACAGGTATCTTTTTTGGGGTACAGGGTACCGTGGACTGAACTCAGGGGCACTCAAGCCACATCCCCAGTCCTATTTTATATTTTATTTAGAGACAGGGTCTCACTGAGTTGCTTAGCGCCTCGCTGTTGCTGAGGCTGGCTTTGAACTCCAGATCCTCCTGCTTCAGCCTCCCAAACTGCTGGGATTACAGGCCTGCACCTGGCCTCTTTTATAGGTATCTTTACTGTATCTTTTCCATGTTTAGATATGTTTAAATATACAAATACCCCTGTGTTACAATTGCCTCCAGAGTTCAGTATAGAACACCTTCTACGGCTCTACAGTCCCGGAGCAATAGGATACGGCCTTGGTGTGGAGAGGCTCTATCACCTAGGTTTGCACACTCCACAATGCTCACACAATGACAAAATCACCTAACAAAGCACTTCTCAGAGCACATGCCCCACAACAAATCCTATCATTACCTGATACATGACTGCATATATCCATGAAGAGTGACAGAGTTCATCTAGGGACTGTGTGCTTCTAGCTCATGTGACTCCTGAGGGTTAGACTGCTTTATTTGTGATTTCTAGGTGTTAATGTTTCATTTTTGTCTTTCAAAAAATGGTTTCTTGGGCTGGGGATGTGGCTCAAGCGGTAACGCACTCGCCTGGCATGCGCGGGGCACTGGGTTTGATCCTCAGCACCACATAAAATAAAGATGTTGTGTCCACCGAAAACTGAAAAATAAATATTAAAAAAATTATCTCTCTCTTTAAAAAAAATGTTTTCTATAACAATATCTACAAAGAGCAATAAAGCCATGTTCTTCAGGTTGAAGTTAATCTCTCAGAAGTCAGAACAGAAGTACTTGGACTAAAAAAATATTTTTTCTTGGTGGTTCTAGTATTTATTTTAAAATGAAGCAATGCTAAAATCACATAAGATATATTTAAAATGTTTACATTTAAGTAATTCTTAAAAAGTGTTTGGCAGGGGCTGGGGATATAGCTCAATTGGTAGAGTGCCTTGCCTCACATGCACAAGGTCCTGGGTTCAATCTTCAGCACTACAAAAAAAAAGGCGGGGGGGGGTTGGCAGTTGAACATGTACGCACCCTAGAGATTCAGAAATCCTATTCCCCAGTTAGAAGAGGGCATTAAAAATATTCACAGTGGCACTGTTCACACAAGAAAATCATATCAACCAAAATAACCTGCAAAGAATCCAAAGGCCTATGGGCAAAAGAACAGACATGTGTGCATTGTATGTATTTGAACAAAGGAATGACAGGAACTAGAGCTACAAGAATTTAAGTGGCTAAATCTTAAAAGAAGCAAGTTAAAGAAGAGCACCTTCGGAAGGAATTCCACTTTATAAAGCTCAAATGAAGATAGATTTTTGCCTATGTATAAACACATAGGTGGTAGAATGGTCGAGAAAAAGCAAAGGAATGATTAATAGGAATCTTAAGACAGATGACCTTTTCAGGTGGAGAGGGATCATGGTGTATATCTAATTGGGGAAGAAGGTCACGGGGTCAAGTTCAACACCTTACTCTGGGCTTAGGCACTGGGGTGTTTCATGGTCCACCAAAACAAAACATCTTCTGTAGGTAATATTTAACAGTTTAAAGACATTTTTAAACAAAAACTATGGAATAAATTACACTGTAAAACAAACTAAATGTGTACGTGTATATCTGTCTCTAGGCTGTAGAGTGAATAACATCTTCTTACAATCCTACTGCTCTATCTCTGGCTCTACCTGAACTCTTTGAGTCATAACGTTAAAATCTAAATTGTGACCTGCACTCAAAGGCCCTCAGGCCACCACTGCAATAGGTCCCATCTTCCAGGATCATTATCCTTATTGGGTCAAACTCAGGAATGTGAAAGATAGTCAGGAGAAAGCCCTGCCTTTCCCCCCAGGCCACAGGGCAGATTCCCTACCAGCAAAACCAATTCACTCCCCCTAAGCTGGCTCAGAGGAGAGGAGCCAGGGAGGAGGGCAAGCAGAAGAGCCAGCCAGCACCGCGAGCGCTTCCCCAGAATGGCCTGTCCACCAGTGGCTGGCCTGATGAGCCCTGCCTGCATCTTTATCAACAAGCTGGCACAGAAGGCAACTTCATAAGCAGCACTCCAGGAGTTTGGGAAGCAATTTTCCTTTTCATTCCAACTGAAACTGTACACATCTAACTCTGTCAACTGCTAAACTTACCAGGCTACAAGACTAGGGGATGCAGTTTCTAAAGGCCTGGAATAGGGATCAACAACATGCTCTCCTTTGTAACATTCTAGACAAACCTTTGATACAGAATTGGGAAAGAAAAAAAAAAAAAAAACCTCAGTTAAATGTTTTCAGATATTTCAATGACTAATGAATGAAAGATTACATTTATTATATATTAATTCATTTATTATATATTTATAAAATAATTAATTAAATAACAAATGTATATATATACACATTTGTTATTTAATTAATGTGTGTGTATGTATGTATGTGTATGTGTATATATACACACACACACACACACACACACACAATTTATATACACAAGTCTTCCAAGGCATAGACACACAAGTGGCCACAAGTTGAATACAGATTTCCCATGAGATCAGCAGCTCCTGGGGCAGAATTCACACGAAACAGAACTTTCACCAAGGCAAGAGCCTCATTTCCCACTGTGAGTGTCCCTGGGATGGCCAGAGGTGCCCTGATTCATTACATGTTCCCCAAGGCTGCTTCCTCTCCACACCCACAGCTCAGTACCCACCACACCCTTCTTCCCCTCAGTGGCAAACAGTAGACTACAATGTAGCTCCATCAGTTTTATGGATGCTCACATTTCCAGGGAAGGGGGGATCTTGAAGATGCAGCTTGCAGAAAGACCAGATGTTAAAAATACAAAGTTAGATTCCACCTTGGAGCCTGTGAGACCCAGGATTGCTTTCCAGCCCGCAGGGAAGTGGGAGGAGAATTGGCTCTTTTCCAGCCAGTAGCTGGCACAGTCAAACCCAGATATTTGTCCATCTCATGCTGGATTTACATTTTTAAAAAGACCAAACAACAAAGGAGTTTGGAATCTATTAGGAGTATAGGCAGTTTAAATACCTACAAACCCACAGAGAAATTAGGGAGGGATTTGGGCAAGAACAAGGATAACTAGGAAGAGTACCAAAATAATCTGTATTTCTTTCTAGCATCTCACAGGATATTAATTACCATAAAGCTCTATGGCGGTGAGGGCGGAGAAGAGACTTACCAAATGCCACACAACAAATCAGGAGCAGAGCAGGAGTAGCAGCCAGCTCACCTTCCTGCCCGAGAGGCAGCTGGGTGTGTAGGGCAGAAGGCTAGATATTCTAAATAGCACCTACCAGTGACTCACCCTGGACTTTGGAGATACTGCTCATATTATCTCTGGGTATTCCTGTGTTTGTCTCAGAGAAACCCCACGCCCTGCACTGTGCCCAACACAACCGCTAGCAATAATGCCCTGTATTCATTCAGCACACTGGTGTACAAACAAGGTCTTTGTGCTGCTAGAAGAGGCGATCCACACTCTGGCAGGGAGGTCAACTTCAAGAATGGAGTCCTGCTAATCACACAACTCTGGGGTTTCAAGAGAACGAACCTTCCACCTGGTATTCCTGGTTTACCAACAAAGGGCTCAACTCAACAAACCAGGTTGGGCAGAGCAAATGAAAACAGCGGACAGAGCTGAGGATGCATGAAGGGAGAGTGGGCAGTGAAGTGGCCAGTCAGTGCTGAGGGAGGGCAGAGGCAGCGAGCAGTCAGGAGACCTTTTCCTCTGTTGAGCCTTTCATAGGACAGATGCTCCAGCGCCTCCATGTGCCAGGCACAGCAAGGCATACTCAAGAGGCAAAGGGGCTTGGCCCTCTCTCAGTCTAGTGCTAGGGGAGGGGAAACAATGACAGCCACTGATAAGCCTGAGGACAGGCATAATTGGTGCTGAAGGAGCACCAGGGAGGGGCTATTGAAAGGGACAGGAGGTGGTTGGCTTCTTTCTAAAGAAGAAAATAGTCTTGTCTATCAGAAGCAGCTCCAGGTAAACTGAGTTCTAAATCAAACAGGGGACAGGCAAGGATTTGGAGGTAGGGTTCAAGGCAAAGTTGCTAAGAAAGGAACTGGGAAAGCAGGCAGAGATTGGACCTTGAACATGCCACTTAAATGACACTGAGGTGTTGGGATTTCATCCAGTAAACCTCCTGGCAGCCTGGAGTCCTGGAGGTTTAGATGGAAAATGTATGTCGGTGCAGCCAACTAGAACTGCACAGCAACACTGAGAGGAGCATCTGAGGCATAAGAAAAGGTGGTGGAATCGGATGGACCTGGCACCAGCTGAATGTGGGGCAAAGAGGGGGAGTGAGGAAAACCTCCCACTTCTGTGGTCTTCCTTCAGGAGGCTGTGAGATCATTCACAAATTAGGCAAGAGGATTTGGGGTAAGAAGAAGAAACTTGAGGTTCTCCTGAGACATTTAAGCACAGATGTCCTGACAAGTGCTCTAAGAGAGAAAGAGCCTGGGAGCCATCAGTAGCAGTGCTAGGGGACACCTTACTCATCGAGGACAAGGACAGATTTTAGGGTCAGCCAGACCTAATCAAATTTCAACTCTGTCTCTTGGTAGCTGCATGATCCTAGAGGCAAGTAAATTAACCTTCTAAAGACTCAGATTCCACCTACAGAAATTCCTCTTGGGATTTAACGAGATCAGAAAAGGACCTAATGTCACTGCAGTCAGAAGATATTTAATATTTTCCTCTTGCCCTTTTGTGATCATATATACTGCCTTGTATTATAATTTTAGTTCTTAAACTGTGCAGATTACAAGCCATTTTGCTGTCACTCATCTTTAAATCCTGTTTCACCTTTCTTGTATGCACAGATTCTCAAATATTTGAATTGCCACAAGTCATATGAAAAACTCAGGCCAGAGTGGTCCAGGGGACCAGGAATATCTTGCCCTTGACATTAAACAGCTAATGCAAAGATCTCAAAATTGCTATGTGGCTTCAGTGGTATTGATTTAACTCTGTGTTGAGGGTTGAGAAGGGGGGAAAAAGAGCAATGGGGGTTGGAAAAGAGAATTTTGTCAGTCTAATAAAGCCTAGTCAAAGCCACAGAAGTTTACTCTGTGTAAAAGTATGCTGTAATATTTAAGAGGAAGTGTCTACTGAAGTTAATATTGTATAGCCTCTGTCCTCTGGCTCATTTCAAGAACGGGTCTAAAAGAATGTTAAATAATAAATCTAGCAAACAGATTTTGCCTTAAACCAAATGTTAAGTCCACAGTACACTTAAAAAAATTTTTTTGGTAGTTACCTTTATTTTATTTGCTTATTTTTGTATGTGGTGCTAAGGATCGAACCCAGTGCCTCACACATGCTAGGCAAGCACTCTGCCACTGAGCCACAACTCCAGCCCCCAACTGTACCCTTTATATATAAGAAATACATGCTTTATTGGGGTGGGGTGGGGCTAAGCTATTTGCTTATTTATAACTCTTAAAATGAACATTTTAAAACTATAGATGGTCTCTGACTTATGGTTTGACTTCAGAGTTTTTTGACTTTATGATGAAAACAGTGTGCTCAGTAGAAACTATTTTCAGACCTGGATCTTTTGTTGGGCTAAGGACATGTGGCACAACACTCTTGTGATGGTGGGCAGCACAGCAAACTATAGTTCCCATCAGCCACTCTGTCACGAGGGAAACCACCTGTACTCTACAGTGAGCTGTATCAAGCTGATACCTGGTAGTTAGGTGTATTAAAGGCATTTTCAATGTAGGACACTTTCAACTTAGGATGGGTTTACTAGGATGAAAACCCCTCAAAAAGTCACAGAGATCTATATATTAAAATTTAAAAGCCAATCTATTAATGTCCTACATAATTCAATTTTGTTTTCAAATTTGGACTCCAACTTGTCCTACCTACTTTATGGATGTTTTACTAATCTGAACATGTCTTGGAGACTGGAAATTATATTTTATCTCCAATTTACTTGCTAAAACACATGAACAATTACCTCTTCCTTCTTGATCCTTCCATGGTAGCTTCATAAATTCACATTCTTTCACCTACTTTTAATTTTATATCTTGGTTAGAAATCTAAAAAAAAAAATCCATCCAAGTTTCTAATACGAAACTATTGACACTTGCTCTAAGGTCCCTAATCATTTGGCTCATGTAACTAATTTGGATTAAATGTGGAGAATAATTCAATTTGCGCTTTTGGTCTTTGGGACTTCTCTTACTCCTGGCCACCCTCTTCCTGGCCACATGTAATGGGGCTCAAACATGACTAGTGTGAGGGCACTTTAGTCCCTAAGCATCAAGGAAAAACATGCACCGTTCACCTCACACGTGTGGTCCTAACTTGAGGTCCCTGCTGTTCCCAGATTGTTCTGGACTCTGGATAGTTCCCCTTAAACTCACAATATACCTGTCCACCTATTTCAACCAACCCCTAAGATTTTGACTGCCCCATGCTATGGTGGAATTCTTCCCTACTTTCAAAAGACCTAAACTTCCCAGATTTGAATAACAAATGTTTTTGTGTCCACAAAATCCTTGTCTCTTCGCTGCCATTAAAGGACAAAATGAAGGCAGATAAATGATCAGATTAGATGGCATCTGTCACTAAGCCAGCACATTCCCATAAGACCAGGCATCTGGTCTGCATTAGTTATTCCTTGGATACCAAGGTGATGCATGCAGCCTGAATGACAGACTACTGAGTTATAATTCTTTCAACTTAGACATTACTTTGAAATAAACACACACACACACACACACACACACACACACACACACACACAGGTGATAAACCATGACTCACATTAAAGATGTTTAAAATGAAGAGCATGTCATTACTAAAATGCCTCACCCAAAATAGCCCAATGGCTTCTAATAAAGGATTGGGTCACACCTGGGAAACAGTTCAGCATAATTCAGAGCACAATATTCTCACTATCATATTATACTCCAGGATGCTCTCTCTTTCTTCAAAATCCAGTTTAGGTCTTACTTTCTTCAGAACTGAGACTAGGATCTGTGACCTCTGTGACCCTAAAGCATTTTCCTTGCAAATTCTACCAAGTCATTATCTACCCCCCTCCCCCATCTCCCTTTGAACATTTAAAATATTTTAAATTCTTTCTTCTCTTTCTCACAGGTAATTCACTTAATTTTATTAGCCAGAGGTCCTTAAATGGGTCTCAGGTCTTGTGTAAGTAGACAGGGATAGGTACCTGTCTGCCTTCTCCATCAGCATCAGCTGAGCCAGGGAAACTATCAGAAAGTGAAAGATTTCCCCAGCACACTGGTGCAAGCTTTGGGAGGACAATGTGTTTCTATCTATCCCTTAAAGACCCAATAATTATGCTTTTAGAAATTTATGCATCTATGGGGGACTTGAACTATATATAGCTCAGTGATAGAGCACTTGCCTAGCATGTGCAAGACCCTGGGTTCAATGCCAGGCACTGCATTAAAAAAACAAAAAAATGTATCCTATGTGGCTATAGGAAAAAGATATAGAAAGACTTTAAATACAGTATTATAAAGAAAAACAAACATGCGGGTAAAAAAATCCCCGAGGGAACTTAAACTATACATATATCAAGAGAGGACTGGTTAAACAAACAATAGATATATACATTATAAAAAGCTGGAAAGAACAACTTTATATTTCACTTAAAATCCTTAATACTACAGAATTTTTCCCCCATGAACTAACATTTTTTAGAAACATTTAGAAAAAAAGTGAATATTCATAATTTAGATTGATGCAGATTATCTATTTTTTTATCTTTATTTTTATTTATTTATTTTTATGTGGTGCTGAGGATCAAACCCAGGGTCTCACACATGCTAGGCCAGTGCTCTTCTGCTGAGCCACAACCCTAGCCCCCAGATTATCTATTAAAATACTTCATTTAACAATGTTATTTAATCTTAAACAAGAAATAGAAAAAAATAGGCACAAATAAACTCTAGAACAGATACACATTAAAATACACTCATTTCAGCAGTTAATGATTTAATCATTAAACTCAGACTCTCAGAAAATCAGAGTTTTCTCTAAGGCCCTGGATCTACAGCTATGAACTCTTTTATAATCCAGGGGCTCTATTTAGCCATCTCCCTTGTGCAGAATATGTGTCTAGACTTAAAGATGGTTTTTCTCATAAGATCAGGGTGGAGTGAGTTTTTAAAGTTTCACCTTAAAACTTAGGATTAAAAAAAACCTACAAAGCCATTCAGATTATAAACAAAACAAAAATATGGGTGCCTAGGCCCTGTGTAGGAGTTATTGAATCTTTGGATCCAACCTATGGATTCAAGGAAACAATATCACACAGCATCAACTTACAAAAGTGTTCACAACTATGCCAAGATTTTTTAAAAAAAATTTTTTTTTTTTTTGATCACTGATGTGGGGTTTGGATAAGCAAACCCACCAGTTCTCCCTTCATTATATTCTTTTGGCTCCATGAGGAAGCAAGAGGCAGGATGTGGGACAGCCATCTTTGGGGCTGAAAGGGAGCTTAAACAGTGGAGGTGTTTCTCAAGTTGTAGATTCCTCACCTTCCAGCCTAGATCAACAGTGCAGGACATGGGAATCTGTGTTTGACAGCCTCCCTTCTCCACCTCTACCCTGTTCTTACACCCAAGTGAAATGTGAAACTGGTATTTCCTGAACATCCAATTCTAAGATCACCACAGGTGCCTACCATCCTCATCCCACTCCAGACCTAGGGAATAAGAATCTCTAATAAAAAATTTTGTCTCTCAAACCAGGGCCTCTGGTTATTCTTAAAAATGGGGGAGTCTGGGAAACACCAATTCAAGTCAAACTTCTCTTTTTAAGATAAGGAAATCTAGGCCTAAAAAGTTAGGTAATTCCCCCAAGGATTTACATCTGATTAACCATAGCTGGAAGACCTGAAAGATTGCGGTGAGCTAATTCTTTCCTCTTAGACCAATACTGCTGGCGTTACGTTTAATCATGAAAGCCAGAGTATCTGTCAAGTTTCTGATTCACCACGATGAGGTCATAAGTAAGTGACTAACCAAGTCTGAGACCAAGGTACATGTCAGAACGTGCCACTGGTTTAAAGGATAATTGACATAGTGAAGCTGTCCAACAGCAACGTTTCCTTCCAAGTTCTTTCACTTTCAGTGTCAGTATGAGGAGAAATACAGAAATGCACAGAAAAGTAATCCCAGCCCCACACAAATATAACCTGTGAAGCAGGAACACAGGATGACTCCAAATTCTTATCATTTTGCTGGTCAAATATTAGTACCTTCAGCAAAAGAACTCTAATAACCTCACAGTTCAGTACCAGCAATAACCTGTACCTTGCAGTGGGGAGACAGACAACAGCGGCTCCGATAGAGACTCTACACCCATACCCTGGACCCAGTGTCTCTACACCAGGATGGGAAGCACCCCCTGCAGCCTGGAAAGCACACGGAGAGCTTTGACTCAGGAAGAGCTCAATCCAGTTATAATTGCTTCTAATTGGCCCTCCCACACGGTCTCACAATTTACAGCTGTAATCAG
Source organism: Marmota flaviventris (assembly GCF_047511675.1). NCBI lineage: Eukaryota > Metazoa > Chordata > Mammalia > Rodentia > Sciuridae > Marmota > Marmota flaviventris. Next base: position 25,710,612 of record NC_092500.1, on the reverse strand, counting down.
TTTCACAAAGGATGTGCTATACTTCTTTTCTAACTTTAAAATCAGAATTCTCTCTTCTTAGGTTCTTAATATTACTGTTTTGATTTCTAAAATATACCAAGATATAAAAAAAGGATGAATGAATGAATGAATAAAAGCAAAGGTGCTTTTTTTTTTTTTTTTTTTTTTAAGAAATAAGCATTGCTCCCTGTGACCTTAATGATAACCCAATGGGATTCAAATTTGTAATGGAGACCGATGCCAATTGGGGAAACCTTTCCGTTCTATGGCACGTAGTCCAAAAAACACACGCTCTGATCAGACATTTTCCACACTCTGATTTTTATCTTTCCTGGCATGCTCGACTCTCCTTTAATAAAGTCACAACCCTTTGTTGCCATGGAACCCAATCAGACATGAAGCCTGTTACTATGACTTCCCTGCAGGTCTAAAAAAAGACCAAGTGACCAAAAGATCAGCTTTTTTTAAAAAATGAACAAAAAAATAAACAAACTAAGGCAAAGATGATCCAACATCTTCATACATGCACTGACATTTAAGTTTTTATGCAGGCTGATCTGAACTCTTGAGCCAAAGGCAGCTAATGTTTTCTAAAAATTTTTCCTCTGGGACTTTACAAAGAAGACAAATTGTTAAGTATCTGACAAAGAGGGTAAAAACGATCTTGGAATTTCTTCCTTTTTTTTCCCCCTTCTTCTAGGCAAGCTTTCTGAAATTTAAGTAGCTGTTTAGCAAACATGTGTCAATCAGCAGCTACCAAATTGTAATATTCATTTCTACCAGTACTTAATTTTTGCCAAGAGCTCATTATTTCCCTGTAAAGAAAAGATATTCTAAACAATACAATCAATCCTGTGTTCTGCCATATCTAGAACTGGACTAAATCTATAGAGAAAAATATCCAAGACTAATAACAGAGCTATTTAAGGAAAGAGAATTAATATTTGTTGAGTGCCTACCATGAGCCAGGCATTTCTAAGTCACAATCATAACCCTGCAACACAGGCATTTCCATCTCTGACCAATAAGGGACCAAGGCTCACAGAACTGTAAGTAGCTTGCTCGGGCTTCCGTGTGTGCTACGATGGTGTCTGGCTCCAAAGGCAGACGGATTCATTCATTGCCAGCATTTATTTCTGGTCTCACAGGTGCTATGCATTTTGTTAGGCTTCTTGTTCTTTATGAGAGAATTCACAGGCTTGTAAACCTGTCTGTAAAGAGGGCACACAGTCTGTTTTCACTGGCACAAGGGCTAGTTCTAGCTATACTCATCGTAACAATTACCACACTTACAAAACAGCAGCAGCTACCCCTTGGGAGAATCATGAGAAATGCCCCCTCCATTTGACTGCGACCCTGTTGCACCCTTCCGGAGGGTGGCCACTGCCTAAAGCCTTCCAGTCCTGGACCATGTGGTAGGGAGAACAGGAAGCTCTATGTGCTTGCTCTTGTCTGATAGCAACATTGAGTACAAGAGTTGAGCTATGCAGACTCTTTAAGTTATTCTGACCCAGTTCTGTACAAACTGCTTTAAGAAATGACTAGTAAGAAGTAGTGTGGCAAAGCATGGAATTTTGAAGTTATATTATTAATTACACCAGTCTCTCGGTTGATATTTTACCTAGTTACCATATAATGAATGCAGCAAAAAGAAATTTTCAAAAACAACACAAAACTGCAATATAGTACCACTTCACACCCACTGGGATGGTTATAATAATAATAATAATAAAAGATAGTAAGTCCTGGTGAGGAGGTGGAGAAACTGGAACACTCATATACTCCTGGTGAGAATGTAAATTGATACAATCACTTTGGAAAACACCAGCAATTCCTTAAAAGGGTGAACAGAATTAGTATATGACCCTGCAATTCTATTCCTAGTTATATACTCAAGATAGACATACCCGCACAAAAATCTGTATCCAATGTTCACTGTAGCATTGTTAATAGCCCAAGAGTAGACGCAGTTCCAATGTCCATCAACTGATAAAATATGGTACTATATCCATACGATACATATTATTCAGCCATAAAAACAAAGTACTGATTCATGCTACAACATGGATTAACCTGGAAAACACACTAACTGAAAGACCACATAATGTGACTCCTTTTATGGAAAAATGTACAGAATAGGCAACTCCATAGAGACACAAGTAGATTGATGGTTGCCTAGGCGTGGGGTTTTGAGGTTGGGGAATGGAGCATAACTACTAATGGGTATCTTTTTGAGGTGATGAAAATTTTCTAAAAAATTGCTTGTGGCAGTGATTATACAACTTTGTGAATATATTAAAAACACACCACGATGTACTTTAAATAAGCAAAGTGTATGGTATATAAATTACATTTCAATAACAAAAATTTTTAAAGGAAAACATAACAAAAAACAAACAGCCTAAATGCCAAGACCAGCCAACCCTGGACATGTGACTTTGTAGCCTGGGGGGGGGGGGGGTCTCCATTCCTTTGCTAAGCAAACAAGGCTAATGCCTGAACCATACATTGTCTTCTCCCTTACGCAAAGGAATCTGAGACTTTTTCTTTTTACCAAGGATTGAATCTGGGGTGCTCTACCACTCAGCAAATCCCAAGCCCTTTTTATTTTTTATTTAGTGACAGAGTCTCACTAAGGTGCTTAGGGCCTTGTTAAGTAGCTTGGGCTGGCCTTGAAACTTCAATCCTCCTGCCTTAGCCTCCTGAGTCACCACTGGGATTACAGGTGTGCACCACTGCACCAGTGGAGAAATCTGTGACTTTCCATTGGAGGGGAAAACCACTTGGTGAAAACCTCTCAGGTAAAGACCACAAGGAGGAGTCAGACCCCTCTGTCTGCCAGTGGGTACCCAGCTCCTTCTGGTTCTTCCCTCTCACCCCAGGCTTTGTGGTTCAATCAGTTCCTGAACACCTGGCATGTGCAAGGCATGACGCTAGAGCATTTCACTATTTCCAACTCTCAAAACAATCCACCGGGGGTGGGGTGGGCAGATATTCATCAACCAGGTGCAGAAACAGGGCCGGAAAGAGTACACAGGGTAACCATGGTTGCAAAGCTGCAGAGACAGAATATGAACTCGGAGCTGAAGTTGGAGATGCTTCTCTTTTTCTTACACCTGTTTTGCAAACTGGGTCCATGAACTTGTTTCTGGGGTTCCATGAGTTTGCTACTTAGAAATACTTAGAAATGCTGCATTTACTTAGATGGTAAAGAATATAACTGCATTTTCAATAATCACAGAGATAACCATTTGCTGGCCAAGAATTGTCCTGGGCCTCCTGGATTCCTACCTCTGCTGGAGCCAGGTATGTAGTATGTAGTCAGTGCAGGTCGATAAGGAAATACCTTAGTTGACTGCATTATTTCTTAGGGCTCCCATAACTTAGGGTACCATGATCTGAGTGGTTTAAAACAACAGAAATTCATTACCTTACAGTTCTGGGGGTTGGAAGCCTGCAATCAAGGAGTATGCAGGGCCATTCTGCCTCAGAAGATGCTAGGGAAATAAACATTCCATGCCTCTCTGCTTCTGGCAGCCTCTCACACTCCTAGGCTGGCAGATGCACCCTCCAACCCTCGGTCTTCTCAGTCCTGCATCTGCCCATCATCTTCCCTCTGTGTGCCCATCTCAATGTCCAAATTCCCCCCTTTTATAAGGACCCCCGTCATACTGGATGAGGGTTTACCCTAACAAGTTTGTTTTAATTGGATTACCTCTGTTTCCAGATAAGGTCACACAGTGAGGTGCTGGGGGCTAGGACTTCAACATGTCTTCTTGGGGGACACAAGTTAATCTATAACACTGGCTTTAACTATAAATGACACTTCAGTTCTGATAAAGAGCAAAGGGTCTCAGAGGGAACAAAAGTGTCACATATAGAATTTTTCTGACACAATTCTAGGATTAAGCCTATCAGCCAATAAATAATAAAGTATTCCAAACTCAGCTGAAACAGCAGTGGTCACTGCTGTTCTGACAGTGTGAGGAGTGCTTCTGATCACCAGGAACTTCAGTTAGTGCTAACTTAAATTATTACCTTTGTATTCTGTTTTTGTTTGACATTTTTCAGCACAAAATGCTGAGGAAAAAAATATCCTTAGAAGGCTGATGAAATATGCTAAAACAAATCTTTATTCTTTTTTTAAAAAAATATATTTTTTGGTTATAATTGGACACAATATTTTATTTTCATGTAGTGCTGAGGATCCAACCCAGTACCTCATGCATGCTAGGTGAGTGGTCTACCTCTGAGCCACAACCCCAGGCCCCAAAATCTTTATTCTTGAAGAACATCTTAAGTAAAAACATCAATTAGCATCTAAGAAACGAACATTTTTCTATAAGCAAGAAGCAGGGAGAAGATAAATTTTAAAATATGGAAATAAGAGTACATGCCTTCCCTAATTAGACTTATTTAAATAAAAAACGTAGCCAAGGCCTTTACTAATCAGTTTGATGTACTTAAACATTGAACTCTGTAAGGAAAAATCCTGCTGTCTTGCTGTAATGTGTGAACTCAAATATTATATTAATATCTATGCATGAAAATTTTTTTTACAGTTAACATTTTTTTAGTTGTAGATGAACACAATACCTTTTTAATTTATTCTTAAGTGGTGCTGAGGATAGAACCTAGTGCCTCACACATGCTAGGTACACGGACTACAATCCCAGCCCAGGAAATTCGTAATACAGTCTTTCCTTCCTTGCTTCCTCCCTCATTTCTCTGCCCATCCAAACATTTATTTTGCATTGTGTGCCAAGCACTGGAGAGATGACCCCTACCCACCTCTGGGTACAGACAGTGAGCAAACCACAAGTTACTAGGATGCAAAGGCTCACAATAGATTAGGTGCAGGGTGGGTGGAGGAGCTCCCAACCTGGCTGTAAGTTGACAAAGGGAATCAGGGAAGGTCTATGTGTACATTATCTTACATAAGCCTCCAGCACCCTTATAAGGAAAGAATTATTGTTTAACATGAGGAGTGTGACGCTCAAATGGCTTGGGCAAGTTGGCTAAGATGACTTCACACAGCTTGTCAGAGGAATAACCAGGATTTAAAAACCAGGCCTGTTGTCCCCAAAGCCCTAGCACTACACTGCCGCCTCACTTTACCATGCAGAACTCTCAGCATTTTGAAGGAGGGCTGTCATGCAGCCTGAATTTAGGAGATCTGAGCACTTATCACCTCCATGGTTATCACTCTAGTCCAAGCCACTGTTGTCACTCCCCATGGGTCTCTCTGGGCCAGCATGCCCATCTGTACTCTCTCTGTAATCCATCAATCAAGGACGTCCATGTGTAGGCCCATACACTGGCCTTCCCATACCTCTAAGGCCCCGGGTCCTCCTCCTCACTCCAGCCACAGCCTCCTGATGTGCCTTAAGCACTGCAGGTTCTCTCTTGCCTGGGGATGTGTCTACATCTGCTATTTCCTTCCTGGACCACTCTTCCCTTAGGTAGCTGCACAGCTTACTTCAAAGGGTCTTCCCACTATGTCATCTCTGAGAGAAGTTTTCCCTGAGTCTTTGGTTTGGATGTGAGCTGTCCCCCAAAAGCTCACATGTGAGACAATGCAAGAAGGTTTGGAGGAGAAATGATTGGGCTCTAACCTTAATCTAATCAGTGAATTAACACCCTCCCCCCCCCAATGGGATTAACTGCGAGGCAGTTGGAGGCAGGGGGGTGTGGCTATGGGGTATATATATTTTATATCTGGTGAGTGGAGTCTCTCTCTGCTTTCTGATCACCAAGTGATCAGGGCTGCTTGCCTCTGCCACGCTCTTCTGTCATGATGTTCTGCCTCACCTCAAGCCCTAAGGAACAGAGCCGGCTTCTATGGACTAAGACATCTGACTAAACTGTGAGCCCTCAAATAAACTTTTCCTCTTAAAATTGTTCTGGTCAGATACTTTAGTCACAGCCGCGAAAAAGCTGACCTAAACAGTCTATGTAAAACTGTGTGAGCCTCCCAGTCCTCTTCCCAACTTTGCTTTTTCAATAATGCACTGACTACCACTTAACATGCAGGGGATTTTATCTATGACTCTGTGCTGTCTGCCTTGCACTACTAGAATCAGGCCCAACTACAGCAAGAATTTTTGTTTTATCCCTTGGAATGTCTGGCACATAGCAGGTGCTCAACGCTTACTAAATGAATGTGCTGAATGAGGCTGGAAGCTGAGCTCATGAGTTACAAGCATGAGCCACAGTGTGCTGCACGAAAGAATTCTAGCCTGACATCCCCACATACCACGCTCCTTGACTTGGGATAAAGATGGGTGATAAGGGGACAATTTGGTGGTGGGGAGGGACAAGAAGCCAATCTAAGAGGCCAAAAGGAGTTCATTCTTCAATTCAGTGCCAGGAAAGGGTGCCTGAGAGATTCCTTTTCCATGCCACATGCTGGAGACATGCACGTACCAATCTCAGTATTTACTCTCCAAGGAAGCACTCACTGTCTTCTCTTCCACTGGGGCCAATAGTCCCAGAGCAAGCAAGCTCCAGGTATGGGCCAGGGAAGGAGTCCTCGGGCCAAGATGTTAGGGGCAGTAATGAACAGATTGTTTTTGACTTTTCTGATCAAAGTTCTCATCATTAAAAAACACTGCTTAAGCACTCAAGGAGGTCTCTGTTTTCCCTAGCTAAGCTCCACCTATTCATGTGAAGGCTCTTTTTCTGCCTTTTGTACCCCCAGTGAAACCTCACCAGAGCTACCAAGGTTTTCCACAAGGGTTCAATTCTCCAGGAGGTCTTAGGCAGCCCAGAGTGGGCTATGAACTTGTCTACATAGGTTGCAGGAATGAGATACTCTGAGCATCTCAGCACCTGATGGATGTTGAAGAAACAAGCATAAGACTGCACCAGATCAAAGAGTAAAAAGGCGAAAGATGGGAGACTGAATACTTTCCCAAGGAGGAGCCTGTGCCACAGAATGTTCAATGCCTGCCAAACTCCATACTCAACTTCATTCTATGTCTCTTATGGATCAGGTTGTTGTTGTTGGTGGTGGTGATGGGAAATGGGAGTGACAAATAACAGTAATGGGAAAGCTTTAAGTGCCCGACTTTTGTAAAATTCTAGGGCACTCAAAGGGTGCTTTTTGGTTCTGAAATTCTTTGAAGGGATTGAAATCGCTATAAAATCCAAAAAGCAAATCCCACCCCACCCCCCACCACCACGAAAAATGCTACTATAATTTGAGTTTGTATCAGTCTGTGTTCTGCAGTTTGCAAAAAGGTGACGGATTTGGGTTACAAAGGCAGTGTTCCACTATAAAAACCTGCTGGTTGCCATGACAATTAACATCCCTGTTCCTCCCTTTTGTGCACATCTTCCATCTGAGTAAAATCAAAGAACCTATCTGCAACACGCAGGATATTTAGTATTTCCTTTGCAGAAGGATAATACATACACACACGCACACACACACACACACACACACACACACAAAATACACATCAAAGGGCTGGCTAATCAGAGGTGAACCAAACCCTTGAACATGGGTACCATCTGTTCTCTTCTTCCACAAATGCCCTACAAACCACAGGAAACACTCCTGCAGGAGGGTGGGCTGGGAAGCCTTAATAGCTGACACCCACTCATCAGGTCCAGAACGTCTCAGGGTAGATTTGGGTCTGTTCTCCTAAAGGGGACCCTGTGAAGCCAGGGCTCCCTGGAGAACAGTCCCTGCCACCCTGCAGCACCATGATCCATCGCAGACCTGCCCTTGTCTGAGTATCTACTCAGGCCTAGCACAGTGCTGAGCACCAGGGGACGCCCTGAGGACACTGAAGGGAACTGTGGGACAGTGCCACCTCTCTTTTATATTTTCTCCCACATTCTTTGACTAGGTCTAGCCTGCCTCAAATCAGCCTTGTCTTGGAAGAAAGCCAGGGGAGAATTCTAGGCCCTGTTCTGGGGAGTGACCTTGGGTTACCCACAATCTGGCACTGCCACTAGCTCCCATCTTGTGGTCACCAATCTTGACCACTGACTCAGGTGAGGAGCTCAGTGATGAATAAATCAGACTATATTCATTCATGTGAGTTATTCTCTCTTTCTCAGGACAAAGGCTGCTCATCTAAATGTATAGGGTCACATGGAAACCTGCCTATTTAACCATCATTACCATCTTTGTTAAAAGTTCTTATAAAAAGTTATACATGTTCTTGGGCTGGGGTTGTGGCTCAGTGGTCGAGCGCTTGCCTCATATGCATGAGGCCCTGGGTTCAATCAGCAATGCATAAAAAAATAGATAAATAAAAACAAAGATACTGTGTACATCCACAACTAAAAAAATTTTTTTAAAGTTATACATGTTCTCATTTAACTACCATGAATTATAAAACCTACTTATTTTAGAAGATACAAGAGGAAAATAAAACACCCAGCAGAGGTAAACAGTACCTGCTACCCTTTCTGACTTTGGGCAGTTCCACCTACTGGTTGGGGGCAAAGGCTCAGGAATGTGGATCTACCTGTGTTTACTAAGTTCCAGCCTTTACACTTAGCATATGATCTTGGACATGACAGCTGATCTCTGTATGAGCCTTAGTTCCTCATTCACAACATGAGTATAATTTTATACACTTCTTGATACTGTGGTAAGGATTGTTTTAAAACCTTGTCATAGCACTAGCGCAAAATACCTACTCATCTACGCCAGCTTTACTAATGTTCTGTTATGCAGATTCCATAATTTCAAGCAAAAAATGGTACTTTGTGTATGATATTTTGTATGATTTTTCAATCAACATAAAAGCATGACCTCTTGACATGTCAACAAATGTATGATGTTGATGGTTATAATTCTGAAACCAGAGGTTACAGCTGACCATTGGTTCTTTATTATTATTATTATTTTTAATGATCATCTGCTACCATGGAAAATCATTCCAAAGGAAGTTGGGGAATTTTTCCCTAAAAATATGCATATCTATGTGTCACAGATAAAATCCACAGACCCTAGGAGTTAAGGGCTGAGCTGTGTCCTCCTTTAAAAAAAAAAAATCATGTTGAAGTCCTAACCTCAGTACCTCGGAATTTAACTATATTTCAAGATAAAGTCTTTAAAGAGGTAATTAAGTTAAAATGAGATAATTAGGGTGGGCCTCAATCAGTATGATCAGCATCCTTCTGAAAGGAGGATACGTGGATACAGACACAAAGGGAAGTTGATGTAAAGACAGAGAAAAGAAGGTGGACCACAAGCATAGGAGGCCTAGGTCCTCATGGTCCTCAGAAGAAATGACCTGCCAACACCTTGATCTCAGACTTTCAGCCTCTAGAAATATACAAAGAAATTTTGTTTAAGCAACCCAGTCTGTGGTATTTTGTTAGAGAAGGTCTAGTGAATTAACTCACAAGATTAACACAAAATACCAGCTCTAACCTCACGCAGTATAGGTAAGAATATTTAATGTTATACCGTCTATATTTTGAAGTAACAAAACATTTTAAAACTAACAAGAGGGGCTGGGGTTGTGGCTCGGTGGCAGAGCACTTGCCTTGCACATGTGAGGCACTGAATTTGAGCCTAAGCACCACATTAAAAAAATAAAAATAAACAAACAAAATAAAGATATCGTGTCCATGTATAACTAAAAAAATTTTAAAAACTAACAAGATTATAAATTGATACTGTAAACTTTCCATAATGCTGCTGTAATCACATAAGAAAAACAAATGCAACCACACATGAAGTATGGGATTTCAGTCATTTTTAATCTCTGTCCATACATGCACACTTCAGTTCTCTTAAAGTGCACTGGAGCTGCGAGCAGGCAGTGGCAGACACCTGGCTACTCAGGAGGCTGAGGCAGAAGGATCATTAAGTTCAAGGCAACTCAGCAAGACCTTGTCTCAAAATAAAAAAAATTAAAAAGGGCTGGGGAGGGGCTGGGGTTGTGGCTCAGTGGTAGAGCACTTGCCTAGCTTGTGCGAGGCCCTGGGTTCAATCACCAGCACCACCACATTTAAAAAAAAAAAAAAAGGGTATTGTGTCCAACTACAACTAAAAAAGGAGCGGGGCGGGGGGGGGGGGCGGATCTGGGGATGTGGCTCAGTGGTAGAGGCCCCTGAATTCAATCCCCAATACCACCAGGAGAAAAAAAAAAAAAAGGGAGAAGAAGGGCTATATACACACACTGGTTCAGGGAATGAAGGTACCATGTTGAAAAAATAGCAAGTTACAAGAGATGTCATTTATGCAAAATTTTAACCCAAGAAACAACATTTTGCTTATTAATTCACTCAAGATGTAAAAACACATAAAGAAACAACACCTAACAACTTCAGGTCAGAGAGATCTCCGAGGAAGTAGGAAGGAAGATGCACCCATGTAACTGTACCTGGGACCATTTACTTCTTACAAACAATAACTGAAATCAGATGCAGACAAGTCAAAAGGCTAACAACATCTGTTGACTTGGGTAGGCAGGAATATACGTCTCACTGTTTTTAAAATGCCTTTTTTCCATATGTGAAAGATTTAAGATTTAGTAACTAAACATGAATTTGTCTACTTCCTATATTTAATCAGAACCACTTGGCTCTGCTTTGACATGGATTTTCTTCAGGCTCAGAACATTGTCCCCTTTGTGAAACAGCTGCTATTTCTCATAGGCCTCTTCCTTACCTTATAATTCTGGAATCTGATGTCACTGCATTTATGTCCAGAGGTCATTAATATCAACTTTAAATTCAACAACCAAAGTATTCATAAACATAAGAAAATTAAAATCCACTGAGAGTTTAATAAGTTAATTGCCCTAGAAAAACCATCAGGCTCATTTCAGGCGGCTGAGTAAATAAACTAAGAAGCAATTATTTTAAAGAATGAATTACTAACAAAGTAGCTGATTTCTGCAATGTCCAAAGTATCAGAAAACATAAAATGCCTTTGTATCCAGAATTAGTATCTCTTTGTCTTTCAACAGTATATATATATTATTCTTATTTATCAATCTGTTACCATTAAAATTACCCCAAACACACAACTTATTTTAAAACTAAGGATTTAAGGAAAGTCACAAGAACACAGGTTTATTATGTTCATTTCCTAAAGAAATAAAAAGTTTCAAAAGAATGTTGGAGCCCTGGACTCACTGTGAAAAATGGCCTTACACAGCAAGGCTCCAGATCTCGTTTTAAGTCTATAAAATCAGATCTTAATGCGAATCTTGAGTACTTCAACAACTTTCTTGCTTTTGGCCCATTTTAAATGGCCAAACTGCTGGTCAAATTTCTCAGCAGTGGTTTAATGTCCTCCAGCCACCCAAAGGTTAGAGTACTTCTAGGAGTGCAGTTAACGATCTGTGTGAGCATCCCCACTGCTACTGGGAGGGCACACACGAGCCAGCTGAATGAAGATCCTGGCTTGTCCTCTGGTGCCCAAACGCCCAAGAGACGCCAACTCAGGGAGTGCTTCTAAACTGCACGCACATGAGGTAAGCTTTGGCGGACTCTACACAACAAATATTACGTGATAATTTGCTTAGGTCAGGAGGCTTTTATAGGCACAGTGCTGTTTGCAAACAAAAGCACATGTAATAAAAGCACCTTCACTCCACCCTTAATATGCTCTTAGGTAAGGTTATGAAGTGTTAAGTGTTAGTACAGCCAACAAACAGCTTTAGCTTCCCTCTGTGTCAGATGCAGAGATAAGGGCAGCTGGATGGCTTAGTAATTATCAAAGGTGCACAGAGCCACCCCTAAGTAGCTATTAACCAGGCACAGGGGTAACATACAAGTAAGACTAATGAGCCAGATAAAGAGACAGCTTCCTCCCTCCAAACCCGAAATTTTGTGGTATTTGTATCCTAACAGAAATGACAAATCACTGTGGGCTGGGGCTGTAGCTCAGTGGTAGAGCACCTGCCTCGCATGTCTGGGGCACTGGGTTTGAGCTTCAGCACCAAATAAAAATAAATAAAGCTTGTGTCCATCCGCAACTAAAAACAAAATATATTTTAAAAGAAAAGAAAAATGACAAATCACCTTAAAATTTCTCAGTACAGGGCCCAACTCAAGGATCCTACATACACTTACCAAATGAGAAAATGAGCCTGACAAAGCAGCAGTCCTGGGCCCTGCAGGACAAAAAGTTAGGCTGGGTTTCTGCCCTTCTTTCTCCCCAGCTGGGATAAGCCACCAATTCTTTAGAGAAGCAATGGTGGTTTGGAAAACAATGCACATTCTTTATGTGGTAGCAGATTTTTGGCAAATGATGGGAGGTCACGATTATTCTATTATTATTTAAAAGACAGCTATGTTGCCCAGGCTGGTCTCTAACTCCTGGGCTCAAGTGATCCTCCTGCCTCAGCCTCCTGAGTAGCTGGGATGCCAGGTACATGCCACCATAGCCAGCTTAAAGGACAGGATTTTATAATGTTAAACAGAATTTGTTGAGAGGAGACATTTCATTCCAAAGGGAACTAAAAGGAAAACTTAAACACACACACGCCCCTTTACTATCCTTTCTCCCCTCCACTTTTGTTCTTCCTTAATGTACATGATATCGGAGTCAGGCCTGTTTGAAAATTTCTAAATATAAGAGCTGGAGTTCTCAAAATACTCACATCAAATCCTCAGGGGGAGGAGGCAGACACATGAAGGCTATCAATCCAGAATAGACACTCCAGAATCACAACCTTCTGAGTGCATCAGTTTTAAAACTCAAAGAAAAGACCCACTTGAATCAAAGTGTGAAATATGATTTGTCAAGAACTATGTAATGTTTTGAACAACCAACAATAAAAATTAAAAAAAAAAAACTCAAAGAAAAGGCAAACATTTATAAAAATAAAACTAGATACACGTGGACAGCAGTATTTTTAAAGACAGGTAACTATTCAAAAAATAATATTGGGATAACTGCATAGACATCTGAAAGGGAATCAAATAATTTTAACTGGTTCAAGCATAAAAATAAAAATCATAAAATATACTAGGAGAACATGGGCGTGTTAGTTTTTTTAAAAAGAATCTCAAAGCACAAAGGCCTCTGAAAGAATGACACAATCTATAATCATTAACATTTTCAAATTTCTTCATGATGAAATCTCATTAATATATGTTCATACTTTTAATGTGCAACCTCTATGTTCAGCACAAGCAAAACAATGACACCAGCAACCGGAAGAATTCTATGACAGCCCCCACGTTAGGATCCCCCTTGTAGGAGCAAGACTTGTGAACACGATGGGATTTCATTCCCATGACTAGGTTATCTCATATGGCAAAGCTGAAATTTTTTTTTTCAGATATAATTAAGGCCTCTAATCAGCTGACTTTAATCAAGGTAGCATGCTGGGTGGGTCTGACCTAAGCAGGTTAGCTTTTATAAAAAGAGGATCTAAGGGTAAAAGACAAAATGCCTCAGTGACTATTGTCCCACAGGCTTGAAGAAACATACTGCCATGTTCTCCAGAGCATGTCAGGGAACAGTGGGAAGCCTCAGGGGGATAGGAGCCTCAGTCCTACAGCTCCAAGGAACTTAATTCTGTAATCCACCAGTGAGCCCAGAAACAGAGCCAAACGTCTTAACAGAGGGTGCAGGCAAGCTGCCACAGGACTCTAGGCCCATGGAAACTGTGAGATTAAAAAAAAAAAAAAAGACAGCACCCATTTGTTAAGTTTGTAATTTGTTACACAATAGTAGAAAATTAATATAATCCAGGAATAACAAATTGGGAAACATGTATGTGCAAAGCAATTTGTTTAATAAGTGAAAAACTGCCATAAATCTTTAAAAAGATCAACAGATAAATGGCCAGAATACGTAAACAGTTGACAAACTGTTTTTTTGTTTTGTTTTGTTTTGGTACTGGGGATTGAACTCGGGGCACTCGACCACTGACTAAAAACCCAGCCCTATTTTTATTTAGAGACAGGGTCTCACTGAGTTGTTTGACCCCTTGCTATTGCTGAGGCTGGCTTTGAACTGGGATCCTCCTGTCTTAGCCTCCCGAGCCACTGGTATTACAGGTGTATGCCATGGCACCACGGCACCTGGCAACAAACTGTTTTTTAAGTATAAGAAAATCTGATCAATTAATGGATTATAATTCCATAAGACATAACTGCTGGCGAAGCTGGCTGAGGGGTGCGTGGGACACTTCTACTATTTTCTGCAACTTCCTGATATTTAAATGTTTCAACGTAAAAAATGTAAAATATGATCAACCTCATTTATAAGAGGAAAAAAATTAAAATAAGGTACCAGTTTTCATCTCTCAGATTGGCAAGGATCAAAAATCTTGATAATATCAACATTGCACTGGAAGGATGTGAGTTGAGGCATGTTCACACATTCCGGGTAGTTATATAAACTGTCACCAGTTTGCTCACTGCTGTACCCCAGCTCCTGGTGTTTTGACACAGAGTAGGTACCATATTCGATTTGGCAATATCATAATTTAAAATGCATGTGCCCCTTAGCTGAGCAATCCCACTGTGAGGGATTTAGCTTACTAGCATATCTTTATATGCGCAGAAAGAAGCATGTCCAAGCCACTGGTGTGTCTGTAATCACCAACGATTGGAAGCCATATGTCCTTTTATAAGGAAATGGTTAAATAAATGATGGAATCACCATATGCTGGAATCTTGTGCCACAATTAAGAAGAATTAATCTGCACTGAGATGGATCAAGAGCAGAACCCGCTTTCCAGCTTCTGAGCCCCACAGTGCAGTTTCCCAGCAGACTCATTCGGCTACTATTTCCAAACCCCACCCATGTGCCAGGCTCCATGCCTCAATACAAAGAACACAATCAACCCCAGAGAGGAGAGGAGAGGTGCCCACAGACACAGCTCTTACTGAATGGGCCTCATATTGTTAGATAAATTAAAATCTATGCCAGCTAGTGATTCAGTCTCAAATAGAGGCCACCTGTTCCAATTAGTGAGATTAAAATAGTACACTGCTAATATCTGAAGTCAAGTTCAGGCCTTTGGGCTGATCACAATAGCTTTACAAAGAGATAAAAGGGACTTCTGGTCCCCAACCCTCAGCTGGACACACCAAGGACACATACTTAGGTGCTGAAGCACTGTCTCCAGTAAGAGCATGGCATGCTTTATTTTTGGACAAGAGCTTATATCCAAATTTCTCTGAAGGGCTGCAGCTCCAGGCACTATTTAATGTCCTCACATTACCAACAATCCTACATACCTATCTTTAGGTTCAACTTTACTTCATAAAAAACAGCTGATATTTCTTCACTGTCCCCAATCTCTCCTTGCCCGAAATTCCCAAAGAATCCCCATCTTCTTGATGTTCTATACTTTGGCTCCTAAGGTCTTCTACTACCTGCCTCAGTTTTTCTCAGGTGCTCAGAAGACCAAAGTCATGTAGAGACACCCCTCCTGCAGTGAGCAGCACTCATTTCCAATCTCCCTCTAGGGTGCCCACCCAGTCAAGACGGCCATCCACTTACCAGAGTACTTCTCCTCATCCAAAATATCATTTATAAACATTAAATCAACTGATGTATACTCCATCTGGTACACAAAGCATTCAGGGTGCATTAAAGGAAACACACATTCAGATGGTCCTTGGATTGTGATGGTCTGATGAATGATTTTTCAACTTTAGGATGGTGTGAAACTGACACACATTCAGCAGAAATTGAACTTCAATTTTTGATCTTTTTTGACACGTGTTCATAAATCAATGACATTCTACAATACACTACTGCTTCCCAATAAACCCATTTTAATTTGAATATAACATGTTGGAAGTACATAGAATACACCTACCCTATCAGGCACCACAGCCTAGTCCATGGTATTCTGCTGCATCACCACCACTGCAAAATGTACATTCACGATTAGTCTGTGCATCCTAATCTTGCACCAAAGATAGTTTAATAAATGATTTTTAAGTAATACTAGCTTCACATAAGGGTTGTACCCCACTTTAAAAAAATTGGCATAAAATCTGTATTATGCAGTGAAATATGATACTTTAAACATGCTCAGAACAAATCATCTAACACAAAGCCTATTTTATAATAAAGTGTTGAATGGCTCATATAATTTATCAAATCCTGTAAACATACACAAATGTAAGTGTACATGCATGCACATGCCCACAGACACACATTCTTACTTTAAAACCAGACCACATAAAATGTACATTACAAACGAAAGTCAAAAGCAGGATGTAAACATGCAGAAGGCCCTGGGTTCAATCCCTAGCAAACACACACACACACACACACACAAATTCAGATATAAAAAATAAGCAGTCCATAATATCTCACTCAGTTATATTGAAATTTGAATTTGAGTTGCCTGTTGGCCAAAGTAAAAAGAGAAATAGTTAATAACTCAAATTTTCATAATCCATTAGGGGTTAAAGTATTTCTAAGCATCTTCCAGGCCACAGGTCTAGAAGAAAGGATATATTAAGACTAGCGTTTTTCTAAATGATCTTCGATTACTTTAGGTGGCCTAAGACAGAAGCTTTAAAGAACAGAGTCACCGTGAACAGGTGACTCCCTCTTCAACCCTCAATCCCAACCAGCTGATTCAGTCTGGGAGGAACACTCTGTGGGGTCAAAAGCTCCCCAGCAACGCTCTATCACTCACTAGCTACTGATTCTGGCACCGCAGGCCCCAAACTCAAGTGATATTGAGCTGGAATAGTAACAATGATACTTGAAAAACAAATTTAAGTTAAGGAGTGAACTGATTTAGAAATATCAGGTAAATTATAGACCAGGTGGTAACAAGCGACATGTAGGAGGTACGGGGTGATTGAAGGCTGGGAGACTCTGTGGTAGGCCGTGCGTGACTCAACACCAGAACAACTAACGCTGTTAGTAATGGGTTTCCTAACACCACTTCCCGTGGTTGCTCACACAGCTGGTGAGTGAAAGAGTTGACTTTCAAGTTTGACTCCTGAGTCCACTGAGTCAGTAAAGCTGGAGATCATGAGGAAAAGGTGTCTGGGCAACATCTAAGATGTAAACCACGGGACTTCGGGGTGGGGAGACGGAGGAAGCCTCCCGGGTTTGGGGACTGGTTGGATGGGAAGAGACTAATTGGGAACCAGGAGATTGAGAGAATGATGTCTGACAAACAGACTTTGATATGCATGTGGGACTTCTTGGTGGAAATAAATGTTTTGTATTTTGCAATAAAAGCCACACCTTACTATTGGGTTGGACTCAAGTCAGTGTGTAGGGCAGAAGTCACACGGATTTCCCCTCAGCAGGGCACTACAGTAGGGCTAGGCACTGGACATACCATCTCTCAGTAAACCACTGTGACTCAACAGGCCATTAGCAGCTGTGACTGTCTTCCTCCCAGTGCTGAGCAGATAATACTTTCTTTGGCCAAGAAACAGATCAAGGTTTTGGTTTGGGTTTAAGGAATGTGTTGTTTAAGTTATATACGTGTGGAGCATCCCTAATCCCCAAACTCTAAATGCTCCAAAATCTGAAATTTTTTGAACACTGACATGATGGCGTTAATTGGAAAATTCAACTTGAACTTTATATGACAGGTTGCAAAAGACAGGCACACAAAACAATACTGTATAAAATTATCTTCAGGCTATGTGTATACATGTATATGAAAAGTCAGCCAATTTTGTGTCTAGATACAGGTCCCATCCCAAACTATGTCACTGTGCATATGCAAATACTCCAGAATTAAAACGCAAATCCAAAATCTAAAACACTTTTAGTCTCAAGCATTGTAAGTAAGAGATAACCAACCTGTATACCCAAAACACTAGGTACTGTGAGATGCTCTCAATCAGAGACTCACAAGAACTGAGCATTTCAGAGGCAATAGCAGACTCAGGTGGAATTCTAGGTTCCAGAATATATGATGCAGTCTACGGCTTAAGCATCTGCATACCCTTTCTCCAAACATCCCATCCCCAACTGGTGGACTCATCTCACAAAAATTTACGCTGAAAAATACAAAGACACTAAAAGGCACCTCCGAAATTATAATTTTTTAAAAGTGGCAACAATCCAGTGCAGCTATGTACCTTTATGTTGTCACCCTTCTTCAGTTCATCCCTGCTCCCCCGAAAAATCTGGAAAGAAAACTCAGAAGGATAATAACCTAACAATAAATCACTCAAACACACATTTTCACCTAGAAAATTAACAAAAATTTTAAACTGTTCATCGATTTTTCTCCTGAAAAATAATCTTAAGTTCTCAATTTACCTAGTTTAATCAAAGAAAATTAAGCAATTAATTTGGTAGGCCCAATCCCCAGAGCACATGTATGGCATGTGGATACACACTCTCTCTTTTGTCTTAGTGTGTGTATGTGGGGGGGGCGGGTATCAAGGTAAACAAATATATGACATACAAAGTTCTCTTTTAAGAAGAGAGGATAATGGTTAGTCCTAATCAATCTGTATTAGTTACATGATTTTACTGGCTATAGTCTGGCTGACATACTTTTTCTACTTCTGCAAATGAAATGATGTGAAATTAACATCTAAGTTCCTTTCCAGGGTCTGGGGTAGTTCAGTGGTGGAGTACGTGTTCGGCATATATGATATCCCAGGTTCAAGCTCCAGGATTTAAAAAAAAAATGAATGAATGAATAAATAAAATTCTCTATGGAAACCAGGAACAGTTCTCCAAGGGAAGAATTATGACACTCTTTGTTAAAAAACAAACAAACAAAAAAACTCTAGTAACATGCCTGAGGGTATGAAATAAATTTCCTTCCACTTCTAACATGCTGAAAACACAAAAACACATGGAGTCTAATCTCCCAACCCTCTTCCTTTGAGAGGACTGTGCCTTCAATCCAGTCCAGCCAGAATCCCACAGAGAGTTCCGGTGAGGCCACTGGAGTATTCTTTTCTCAGTTCCCTTAAACCGTCCTAGTGTTTTCAGTTATCAAGAGCCCCTCAGACCTGAGGCAGACACAAGTTTACAACCATCATTTAGATGTGGCTTCTTGTGGGTTCTTCAAGAAACAATCCTTCAAAAGATCTAGTCTCTGAAGAAAACGCAAAGTACTGGAAATCACACCTATAGTCTGCACTCAACCGCGCCTCCTACAATGGCGGACAGTTACATTGCTCTTAGGTATTTTATTATTATTCCTTTCCCATCTTGATATTAACTGACTGGCTAGCAGGTGCTGGCTGGACAATGCTTCTACATCCTACATCATTTACTTCTCACAACAGTCTCCAAAGGGAAGCATCATGACACTATTGGTAAAAAGGTAACTTTGGTAACATGCCCAAGGGAGACTTGTGGGGAGGATGGCTAAAGAACTGGAACTCTGGACCACTCCAGTGCCTGTCCCTCAAATGTGATGTGCTGTGGGGGAGACACAAGAAGCAGTGGCTAAATATTATGAAGGATTTCCCAGAAAGATCACCAGGTGACTGATTATGTGGACCAAGAAAACAGAAGATGTGGACATGCAGTTCAGTCACAGGGATCTACTGAGGAGACATGTGTCTGCAGCCACACTTTGAACTCAATGATCACAAGGAAAACCCAGAGTCATAATGCTCTTCAGTGGCTCATCCTCTTGAGACAAAGTATCAGGCTTCAGAATGTTTTTCTCATGCTCTTAAATCATGACCTTATTTAACGGCCTTTAATAAGACTTCCCCAAACTGTGGGCAAATTCTTATATCCTAGATGTTACAAAATGTTCATAAACTATCAATCATTCAAAACCAGCGTTAGCTCAAAAGTTTATGAGTATATGACTATGTGCAAAGACTGGCAAAATGTGTGTTGTAAAAATCTGGAGCACATAATTTGGGTAGGTGTTCTGCTGAAGCTGTTCCGTCATTTCCCAATAGCCACAAGACCTCAAACAAATTATTAACCAGGCTGGTCTTCAGCCTCCTCAACTGTAAAATGGAGCTGTAAGCAGGATACTGTGAAGATCAAGGAGATAGTGAATTTGAAGTACTTTCCATCGCCTGGTGTACATTCAGTAATCAGTGCAAATTAACTACTATTGGTAAGCATTCTTTTGTGCTCTGTTTGCCTCCTTACAGAGAAATAATCAACAAGTTTACTGTTTTGCTTCACATAGCCCCCTCCCAAGTCCACGAAGTGGCTGGATTAGGCACAAATCATACATCCTGATGTTCCTTTTCTAAGGAATGAAAAGTCCTCATTCTGATTCACAGTACAGTGATTCATGGTTCTCTTCCTTTTTTCTCACCACCCCCTCTATTGAAAACACAAAAACACCAGAAACAGCAGGGCTGAACGCCGCAGATTCGCCTAAAGTCAAGATGTGGGCAATTTTCATCTAGCGCTTAGTTGATTTCTAACCTTAGCAGCAGCCCTGGAAACTCAAGCCCAGGGTCTGAAGCAAAACACATCCTGTGATCCAGTCAGGTAGCAGCTGTCTTGGTGCTCAACAGCGGATGTGACAGGCGGGTGTGCTGGTGGTGGTTGGCAATTCATTCTCCTCTGAAGGAGGATCCACAGCTCAAAAAACACTTGCCCTATCAATCTAGTCATCCCAAATATAAGAAGTCTGGCCTGCAACACCATTCATTATTCACAGTCTCTTTAATGAACTCTTTAGAATGAAACAAGTCACTGGCTAGAAAAATATTCACAGACTGCTCTGTTCACATTTCGTAAACATCACTGCAGTTATTCCTTACAACACCCATCTTGTGTAGAAGAGGAAACTAAGCCTGAGAATGAGTAGAGAGCTCAAAGTGTTGCCAGTAGCAAGTTTCACTACAGCAAGATCTGTTTTCTGAAGATGAAACTAATGAAAGTGGGTCTGTGGGGAAAATAACCTGGGTCCTTACAGGTACGATGGATAGAAGTTAGTGAAGGTCCTTATGGCTGAACTGGGTAGGAGGTGATTGGGGGTACAGAAGGAAGGAACCAATTCCAGAAAAATGTCAGAGAAAGACCAAGGTTAGAGAGATGGGGGAAAGCAGGCACTCAAAATGACTAGCAGTTCTGAGTAATCAAGGCACCAACAGAATAAGAAAAAAATTCACCTTACATACCGATAAAAATAGCTAACATTTGAGTGCACACAATCTTTATTTATTTATTTATTTTTGTACTGAGGATTGAACCCAGGGGTGCTTAACTAGTGAGCCAGGGTCTCACTAAGTTACTGAGGCTAGCCTCAAACTTTTAAACCTCCTGCCTCAGTTTCCCAAGTTGCTGGGATTATAGATGTGCACCACATCTGGCTCAATCTTAACTTTTTTTTTTTTTAAATAACACTCTTATGTAAGACTCATAGTCACTCCCTGAAGAATGGACTAATATCATAATTTTTATTTATTTTCCAAGTTTTTTTTTTTTTTTTTTTTTCTTTTCAGTTCTAGGGAATTGAACCCCATATGCTTGTGCATGCTGGACAAGTACTATACGAGCATGTTTAGTACATGTATTAAACATGTTTAATACATGTTTAGTCCTATTTTTATTTTGAGGTAGGGTCTCACTAAGTTAACCAGCCCGGCCTTAAACTCTTTCGTTTTTTAAATTAATTAATTATTTTTGGAACTGAAGAACTTAGGGGCACTTTATTACTGAGCTACATCTGCAGCCCCTTTTTAATCTGAGTCAGGGTCTAAGTTGCCAAGACTGGCCTCAAATTTACAATTCAGCCTCAGTTTTCAAACTAGAATTACAGGTGTGTACCATCCTACCTGGCTCATCACCTCTTTTTTTTTTTAAATAGATGGCTAACTACAGGCTCAGAAAGATTATTTAGGACACTGTCTTGGTGACCAATTGGTAACTGTGAAGAGCAAGAACATGATCCAGAGTGGCCTAAACCTGGAGCCCCAGTTGCTCATAGCTACACTCAAATGGCTGGAAGTGGCACTTTCAAACATTTAAATGAAAACTGTACTAACAAAAATTTGATTCACACGTAATTTTTAACATGAAAAATAAACCAGTTACTGTAAAGAAAGAAGACTGCCCATATTCTTAAAAAGATGATAAGCTTTAATAATCTAGGACAAGAAAAAAAAGGATTTTAATTATGTATGCTCTTTCTTTTAAAGTAGAGATGTATTATGTATGTCAAGCTAACAAGCACTATTTCTGAGTTTTACAAGATAAAATTTTAAAATGTGAATGATTCTGACTTGTTAGCTTAGACACAATCACATAATTCATTAGTTTCATTACATTTTTGCTGAAGGTGAGGGGGGATCTAGGTCAGTCCACCTGACTATAAAAATAGACTTTTGCAATATTAAAATAGCACACTGCCTCATTATTATTCCAGTTACAGAGGCTTAAACAAGCCTAGCAAAAGAGATGTGTGTATTTTTCCTGTTATCTCAACAGGGTATCAACTTTGAATTTTTTTAAAAAAAAATGACCATTTGATAACAAAGAACATGTTCTCAAAAGAGTGGCTCCTATCTGGGAGGAAACTGCATATTACTAAAAAATTCATCATCTCTTCCTAGGCATCCCCAATTGTTATTTTAGGGAAGCTAATTTATCAAATGAGACCATTAGGGTTTAAATCCTAATTTACACTAGTTTATTCCCAAGGAGAGGGTGCCATTGAGAAATTAATCCCTAATACCATCTGATGTCTCCCTTTTACATCACGTACTCTCTGGGTGTAAATATGAAATGTCTTTATAGCTGCACCTAATTGAGTTCCACAAAACAGAAGCTAAAATCATGGAATGAATACTTCCTATGCAGGGAAACTGCTTTTGCTTTCCCTTCATTAGAGTAGACTTAATGCAGCCTTAAGGACAGGTTCAAAATTACATCAGACCCTTGGGGCTGGGACTATAGCTCAGTGGTAGAGCACTTGCCTAGTACATACGAGACCCTAGGTTCAATCCTCAGCAACATGTTAAAGAAATATTATAAAGTTATTGTTCTAAAAAAAATTGCATCAGGCCCACTGGAGAAAAGTTCTTTAGAGTTTGCAAGATTTCACTAGTTCTCCTGATTCCTCACAATGTCAACAATAAAACCCCTAAGATCAGAAAGGTAAGAAGTTTAGTCTGGACCCTCAAGAAGTCCAGCACTGCTACTATAGAACCTGTGATCTTTTCTACTAAAGTTCTAGTCACCCTCTCTGCCTTTCTTCTAGTTCTCACTGGATGTCTCATTTCCCCAGTAGACAAATTTAGGAAAAGTGGTACATACAAAGTCTAAGTCGGTTTTTAAACACACCCTATTTCAAATCAGGTATCTCCATGCTAACAAAACAATGTAGCACATATAGCATGTGAGCAGACTTTTAAAGAAAATAAATATGCCCAGTCCAATACAGTGATGGCACTTTCACAGAACATAGATGTGGAAGTCAAACTATGACAGAAACAGCAGAGATAAACTCCTCCTGCAGTTCAGTTACACTTTCCATCTAAGTACTTTAAGTAGAGACTTTCTCACCTGTTTTAAAAGTGAGTTTTCCAAAGTTTCATGAATTCTACCAATTGCTTAAATGAGCTGGGCCATCCATCCCTTGAAATAATTGTTTACACAATCGTACTGTTTACAGAAATATTAGCAGTTATGCCAAGAGAAACCAAGCCTCTACATTTTTTAAGTCTGAAATTTCTTCTGTCAACTGCAACACTAACTTTATAGACTCTGCACAATCACAAATTAGAAAAACATCTTCGGTTAGCTGTATTATTAAGCAGTCACCCTTAAAAAAACTTCTAACTGTAGGTAACCAAAAGTCGTTCTCTTCCAAACAGTGTTTCTGGTTATTTTCATAACAAGTTATGAGCTTTTAAAGAAAGGGGGGGAATAGGGGGAAGTGGGAAGACAAGAGGTATTATTCCACCAAATATATTCAAACTGCCAAAACTTGAAATTATCTTGTTAAATTAACATGTGCCAAAAAGAAAAAAGGCAAATGTTCCAGGGGCTAATTACTTCACTTCTAAGGTAACTGATGACTACTTCGGACTATGACTGAACATCGGAATCCTGCAGAAGGGTCACAACCATTCCTTTCACTGTTGTTACTATCTCCATCTGGTTTATCTTTGGATAGTGAAGGTGGCAGGCCTGAAAGTGATCCTGTTCTACCTCCTTGAACTTTATACAGGGAAGCTGACACCCAGATCCCCAGTTCTCTCGGACAAGCACAACTCCAGGTATTTCTTTCCAGAACAGATGCCAGGGTGGAGGAGGTACTACATTTTAAATGGCACTTCAATCAGCCACGAGGCGAACAGATTTCGGAGCCTCTTATCCAGCCTCGCGGATTAAGCTGCCAGGGAGGACACAGGTATTTCCCGGAGAGACCAGCGCTCCGGCTGCGGCCTCCGTCTTTAAATTGAAGCTCTATAGGGCTCGTCCCGCAGTCTGCCTAGAAGAGCTATTTTCGCCCACAGCCAAAATCAGCAACGGCAAATTACACTGCAAACAATGGCGAGGGCGCCTGCTCCGAACGGCTCGAAACTCCGGAGAGGCAGTGCGAAGACTGACTTTTCACTGAGCAGAAGCGGGCCCGCCGCCTCCCGAGGGCGAGACACGCGGCGGAGCCGAGAGGTTGGGAGCGAGGGTGGCAGAGCCCGGCATGGAGACCTCCAGCGCCGGGTGCGGCGGATGGCGGGATTCCCTCTCCTCCAGGCTGAGGGCGCGCCCTGGCGGGGAGGGCGACGAGCGCGGGCCGTCGGGGAGCCCCGGGCGCCCGGGACAGCGCGGGGCCGAGCGGCGGCGCGGGCTGGCTCTGCTCCCCACCTGGGCGGCGGACGCGGGCTCGGGGCCCCTCCAGCTCGGTGATTCGGAAAAGCAAGGACCCCAGCAGAGGGAGAGGCGGCGGCGGAGCGAGTTAACACGGAGCCCAAGCCCCGCCCGGCCTCGCCCCCCGGCCCCGAGCGCCCTCCCCGGAGCTCGGCGCCCCCGCCGCCGCCCTGCCGCGGCTCTCACCCGGCTCTTGCAGCGGTGGTGCCGGCCGGGGTCGGAGTAGGTCCGGTCCACGGTGAGCGCCGTGTCGCTGCCTGGCATCTCGGCGCCCAGACTGGGAACTTTCCGTCTCCTGGGGCCGTGCGCCGCACAGCGCCGCTGGCTGCCAGCCGTGCTCGGGCTCGCCCCGGTAGCCGCGGCCGAGGGGGCGGTGCGGGCGGCTGCAGCTGTTGCCGACACCCGCGCGGCCGCCCTGCTCCGCAGCCACCGCCGCCGCGGCGTGGGGGGAGGCGGGACCGGGAGACGAGTCTCCGCCCCCTCCCCTCGGCCGCCCCGCCCAGCGCCCGGACCCTGTCCAGGTGCAAGTTCTTTGCCTCGCTCCCTGGAAGACACTAGTTCCACCCACTCCCACACTGCCCTCTTTCTCCTCAAAAGATAAGCGACATCTACACTGCTGACTTATTTGTGTTTATGATAAAAGATGACTTTGAGAGTAGGATGTTAATGATGGCTTTCAATGCTTCCTTTTAGGTTATTAGTCACTCAACAGGGACTTACTGGGCAGCTACCATGAAACAGACCCTGGGCTAAGGACCGGAGATGAAAGAAACAAAACAAAAAACAAATCAAAAAAAAAAAAAAAAAAACATTTCTTTCCTTGTGTGATTCCACACAGTGTACACTAAGCTCCTACTGTGTTGTGTTTTTTAATATTTTGCATGTCTGATTCACCATGTTGTAAGCCACTTGAAAGTCCGGACATATTTTAGCATTCGCCATTCCCAATGAACTGCCCCATCTACAAAGAATTTGGAGTCTGGAAGAGAAAGGACTGATTGGAGAGCAATTAAAATATCAGTTTCCTAAATCAAAATTCAAAGCACCTGGTGCGGTTCTGTATGGCATACCAAAGGGAGACTGGGTTGACAGGTTTAAGGCACTCTTCCAGAGAGAACCAACCCAAGTGCACTGTGATTAGCCCAAGGCAAGGATTTGCTCCTCCCCTTGGAACAGTTGAAAGGATCAGGCTGAAGGAAAATACATTAGTATATTTGGAAAACCTCAGGTCAACTTAGGGGGCTTCTTCAGGAACAGATGGACAGCGCAAAAAACTCATGGAGACCACGTGGGCTCTACTTCCAAGGGTAAGAAGTTCAGTCTCATTCTGTGGGTGTTGAGCAGCTGCTGGAGTTTCTGAACAGGGAAATGACAACATGAGAATAGAAATTTAAGGTGAATCACTGATTAAAGATGGGTAAGAAACACTGATTAGAAAGCCATTGCAAAGACTGAGAATACCCAAATGTCCTTCAGAAGGAGACTAAATAACTAAATCGAGGTAAGTCCATCCAGCAGGTAAGTGTAATAGAATGAAGCAGCCCTCTATGTATAGCTATGTAATTATTTCTAACATATATAGTTAAGTGAAAAACGCAACTGCAGAATAATATATATGGTATTCCACCATTTATGTAAAAACAGAATGCATGTATTTATATATGCTTATACATACACATAATTTATTTCTAATATAATAACCAAGAAACTACAAAAATAAATAGACAAGAAACTGAAGCCGGGAGTGGGGGAAGCAGGCAGCTTAGAAGGCAGAGATGGGAGAGAGATGTATTTTGATTATGTATGCTTCTTAAACTTGAATGGTTGTATTGTGGACACATATTACTATTCAAAAAATAAATAAAATAATTTAAGAGGGTAAACTTACTAAAACCAACTTAAGAATCAGAAAATCTAATCTTAAAGCCAGTCAAGATGTTCAATCAACACTTGAAAAATGCCCCCCTTCCCAATGCACACCTAGCTAACACCAGGCCCAGAAGTTTTTCAGGTAAGTACTTCTAAAAAAGAAAAAAGAGATGACCCAGAGGGTGTGTGTAAGTGACAGAGGGAGATTTTTAGCTAAGGTGGTCAGAGACAGTCTCATAATAAGGCAACATTTGAGTAGAGACTTGGGACATGAGGGAATCAGTAATGTAGTAATCTGGAAATATCAGAACAGCAGGTCAAGTGCCCTAACAAATGGAGAGTGTTCAAGGAAGAGCAAGGTGTCCAGTATTCCCTGGACAAGGTATAGGAGATGAGGCAGAGATGTTTCAGAGAGCCAGGTTACACAGGGCCTTTTGGCCACTTTAAGAATTTTGACTTAACTAGAGAAAGATGGGAAGATGTAGAAATTTTTGAGCAAAGGAGAAGCAACATTTCCTTTTAATTTAAGGAGGAAACAAAAAAGATCCCTACCTCACAGCATACACAAAAAATCAATATCAGATAAGTCAAAGAACTAAAGGAGAAAAAAACCCGCAAAATTATCAGAAGAAAATGGGAGAAGTTCAGTATGATCTCAAGTTATAAAAGGCAAGTCATAGAAAGCATAACCCATAAAGGGTTGACAACACTAAAAATTTTAAAACTTATGTACATGAAAAGAAGAAATAAAGTAAAAAGATAAGCCACAGGCTGAACTCCAGCTCAAAAATCAATATGGTGAATTTCACAAACAGTACTTAGAAACCAAAAAAGCAAGCCACAGAAAATTGCATACAGTAAATTTTTTTTCATGTAAAATTTAGAAAAATAAATAAATAAATATAAACAATTTGTTTAGGAAAAGAAAGACAGTAAAACTACTAAGAAAAGCAAGAATATGCTAAACACAAGTTTAAGGACAGTATTTATCTCTGGTGGAGACATCAAGAAGGATTCCATAGGAGAAAGGTACAAGATTATAAATAATACTCTAATAAATTATTGTTGGTACATGGGGTACAGATTCATCCATACACACACAAATATACATACAATCTTTGAGAATAATTAAAAAATTTAAAGGCAACAAGTGTGATGGAATCCTTAATCCTGGAATTCAGATCACTAAAAAACATACTAGCACTTTTATAATTATAAAACTTGCTATAAATGCGAGATAGTCTATTACTGTTAACTAAGTCATTACATCAAATTGATCTTTCTTTTTTAAAAAAAATATTTTTACATTGTAGTTGGACACAATACCTTCATTTTATTTATTTATTTTTTATGTGGTGCTGAGGGTCTCGCACATGCTAGGCGAGCACTCTACTGCTGAGCCACAACTCTAGCCCCTCAAATTGATCTTTCAAAGATCCAGTCTTGAAAATCTGTGAGAATCCATCTCTGAATTTCCCTCTCATTTTCCTGATACTCTAGTTTTCTTTTCCCCTCAGCTACATGAAGTATATTACATAGGGATATGTGTGTGTGTGTGTGTGTGAATAAATTTAGAAGGGCCAGACCTAAGTGAGGTCTCCTACCACTGTTGGGTTTTCAGTTGACGCAAACAGGCATCTACTTTCCCTTTCTATTACTATCTGGGTTCCTTAGGAGAACTCCATCCCCCAATCTTGGAATGCTGACCCTCAATGAGAAGGATTAATTAAAACATTATCAGGCTCACTTAAATTGCAATTAACAGAAGATGTTCTTTTTTAGATCATTTAGATTTATTTCATAAGCTGGTTGCCCAAAAGCTGCTCTGCTGGCACTCTTACAGAATAATTAAAAAAAAAAAATACACAAATTAGGCGGCCCTGGTTTGATCCTCAGCACCACATACAAACAAAAATGTTGTGTCCGCTGAAAACTAAAAAATAAATATTAAAAAAACTCTCTCTCTCTCTCTTTAAAAAAAAAAATACACAAATTAAACAGCACAAGAGCAAACTCCCTAGAAAAGAAAGAAAACAAGCAGTGCTCATCACCATCTGGCTCTTTTTTGGGGGGATGTAGGACCCAAGGGGAAAATAGACCTCCTTTTGTATGGAGGTAATGCCAATGTCTAGGTTTTGAAAATCCAGAGGTTGGGGGAGGGGGATGAACAGAAAGACTGTCTAACAATTCTCTGTCTCTAATGATACTTTCAGAAGCCTCTCTCTGTAGAAAGTAGTGAAAAATATTACACTGTTAAAGTAACAAATACAGTTGGAACAATAAGGAATATAAAGGTTCACACCTAGGGCATGAAATAAGAATTTTCCCCCCAAGTGTAAGGAGCACGAGGCAACATCTGCTAAGCCCCAAAGAACTGGAGCAGGCCTAAAGTTTGGAATATTGGGATAAGGCTTCATAAAGTGGTGGAGTACACATGACTTTTGTGGTTTTGTCTACCCGGCATCCAGCCCCTTATTCTGGAAACAGCACCTAGATTTTCTTTGAGGTCCTATAGCTCTACTCTTGTTAACCCAAGTTGTTTAGGTGAGGCAGACCACTCCCTATCTCAGGCTCCAAGGAGAGGGCAAGATCTAGCCTTGGCTGATCAGTTATTGTGATGTGTGCAGGGAGGAGCATACAACCTAGTCAGAGCCAATCAGAGTCACCCAAGTTTTGGTGGAGGTGCTGGCAAAGAGCTATACCCTTGAGTGGGCATTGCTAAGCTGGGACAATGTAAGCCTGCTGTCATGTTTGACATCCTTGCTACCATACAGATAGCCTCCCTGTGAAAACACAGTCATGAAATGAAGCAAGATTCCTTAATGAATTGTTAGAGCACCAGAGCCAGACTTTTCCGTTACTTATTGCTACACAACAAACAATCCTATAAGGCATTAGCATACAACAATAACTAGCATTCATTTGCTCAGGATTCTGCAGTTGGCAGCCCTCCAAAGGAGATGGCTTTTCTCCGCTCCATGTGGTACTGCTGGGGTTGGAGTGTGCAAGCTGGCTTCATTCACATGTCAGTTCCTATACGAATGGAGTAGTTGTAATGCCTGGACTAGCCAGGCCTCTATCCCTATTTTTATATGTTTAAAAATTAAATGTTTTTATATTATATAGTCTCTTAGATTCCAGGGGTCCCCTCTCTCCATCAGGGTAGTTGGACTCCTTTACATGGAGGCTGGCTTCCAAGAGAGCAAAACCCAAAGCTGTCAGATCTCTCGCAACCTAGCCCATAACTGGCAGGCAGTATCACTTTCATCACATTCTATTAGTCCAGAGGAGACAAAAACTGCTTGCATATAGGGATGAGAGAAACTGCTGGCTACCATCTTGATAGTGGATCCATCATGCCAGCCCTGCCTAGACCCTCCTTTCAGTGATACGAAACAGTATATTTCTTTTTCTTTTTTTTTTTTGTTTAGGCTCGTTTAGAGATGGAGTTTTGTCTCCAGTAACCCGAAGCATCCTGACCAATACAACATCTCGTGCTAGGTATGGGCAAAGACAGGACAAAGGGCAGCATTTCAAGAGAAGGCAAGAACTCTGGACAGCATGAATAGAGGGACAGAGAATTCCAGCGGGGGTCTGGAGTTTCCTCAGCCACTAACTACAACCTTCACTGGTCTCCATGCCAGATGACCTCCTGTGAGCTGTTAAACTAATTGTAGTATGTCCTACTCATTTTAATACAAAAGCTATGTTATTTAAATATTTCAGGTGATAATTTCTATGTGCTCCCTCCCACAAAATGCAGGTTACCTGAAGGAAAGGACTATGCCTTCCAGGTTAGTGTGTATATTCCTGACAGTCCTCAACACAGTATTCAAGACTTACTTGATGAATGAACGAATGGATGAATAAGTTTGAATTAAACATTTATTAAATATCTCCTTATTTTCTAGACATTGAAGTTTTATAAAGTGACTAAGACATAAGCAAAAGATAGCTTTTGCCCTGACACGGATGGAATGAATAATATATAATGATAAAAACTTGCTGAATGATGAGTGTTGTCAATTCAGATATTGAGTAGTTACTGAAGTTTCTGAAGTCGGTTATTTATTAAGCTCCTTTAATGTGACAGGCTCTATTCCTGATTCTGGGAATGAAAGAATGAGTAAGACATTCTGAAGGAACATCTCATCTAGATAGAGAGACACCCCCAATAAGTTGCTCTAGCTGCCAGTACAATCATGTCCTGGGCACAGTGGTAGGACAAAGGAAGGGAATGATCTCCCCAGGTCTTGGTCTACTGTATAATCACAGCAGAGAGAAGAAAAGAAACTAAGAAAAGGCTGATTGTGAAAATGCAAACCAAGCCTCTTATAAAAAGTAAAGGAAAATGTGATTCTTTAATATTCCATTTTAATTAAATAGTACAGGGAAGTGTTCCCTTAGGGGAAAAGATTTATAAAAGAATAATATTTTTTTTCCTTAAGAATATAAGGACAGAGAGAACAAAGGAAATAAATCAGATTTTAAAAATTTATTCAACTAGATTGAAGTGAATGCATGCTGATCAGATACACATCTGATGCCTGATAGCACTATTAAAAAATGTTTATGTTAAAGATCAGAAGCTTCCTGGCCTGTTGCAGATATGAAGCTCTAATTTTAACTGCCTAGTTTACAGCCAACTGTAAATGATCACTCTTAACACTTGCATGTAATTTCTAACATGGCATATTTCATATGACTGTAAGGCAACAATCACTGCCATTTACTTAGCATTGGCAATTATCTGGCACATTATCTGGCACAGAAGCCCCAAACTTGCACTTGGCAAGAATTTGATAAAAAACAGGAAAGTACAAAGACTTAACTGAAACTCAGCTGGCTACTAAGCTTGCCTTCTTTCTCTCCTTTTTTGGCAACTGCAAAAATTTGGTGCCATTAATTTCTCAAGTGCAATGATTATCAAAGAAGATTCTACAGACAGCCATCAAGGGTTCTGGAAGCTGGTGGCCAACATTGGCCTTCCCTACAGACTTGAGGCTACATTAAGAAGTACAAAAATGTATTTCCCTTAACACATTAAAAACGGTTGCTTTGCCAAAGGCCCTGTTAAGAAGATTAAAAGACAAGATGGGGAGAAAATATTTGTAAACCCATATATCCAAAAAGCATAAGGATCTAGAATACAGTAAGAATTCTCTAAACTCAATAGTTAAAAAAAATAATAATAACAATTCAATTTTAAAGTGAGTAAAAGCCATGAACAGAAATTTCACTGAAAAGGATATATGGATGGCACATAAACATACAAAAAAAAAAAATTCAATGTCATTATCCATAGGGAAATGCAAATTCAAAACCAAAAGAGAAGTCATTACATACCTATCAGAATGGCTAAAATAGGAAGAGTTATAACACCAAATGCTGGCTAGGATGTGGAGAAACTAGGTAATTCATACAGTGCTGGTGGGGCTGTAAAGTGGTTCAGCCTCTCTAGAAAGCGGTTTGGTGGTTTTTCATAAAATTAAAATATGCAAATACCATTCAACCCAGCAATTGTACTCGTGGCATTTATCCCAGAGAAAAGAAAACATGTACACACGTCACCTTTACATGAAGGTTCATAGCAACTTTGTTCATAACCGCAAAATCTGGAAACAGCCTAGACATCCCAACAGGTGAATAAACACCCATACCATGGAATAAAACTCAGAGACAAAAGGGAGCAGTTATTGATATGCAACAGCTTTGAGGAATCTCTAGGGAATTATGGTGAGTGTAAAAAGCCAATCCCTAAAGGTTACATATAGTATGGTTGCTTTTATATAGCATCAATGAAATGATGAAACTATAGAAACGCAAAATAGATGAACAGCTGCCAGTAGCTAGGCCCTGGAGGGAGTGTTTGCAGGAGGGAGGTGGGTGTGGTTATAAAAGGGCAACTCCAGGGATCTTATGCTGTTGAAACAGTTCTGTATCTCCAGAGTGGTGGTGGATAGAACCTACTTATGTGATAAAACGACACAGAACTAAATACATACAAGTGCCCACACACACTAAATTGAGCCACTAACGATGGCTCAATTTAGGATTTTTCAACTTTATCCAGGCTAGCAATATGCAGTTCTATACTCTCTTGTGACGCTGGGCAGAGGTAGAAAGCTGCAGCTCCCAGCTGACCACACCACCACTAGAGTAAACGACCCGTTCACTGTAGTGGACTGGACAGTTGAACTTACAATGGGGCTATGGAGGCATAACCCCATCATAAGTCAAGGAGCATCTATGCAAGTAAAACTGGGGGAATCTGAATAAGTGGTAGATTGGGCGAATATTAACATGGCATATATAATAAAGTTTTGCAAGATACCATTGGGGGAAACTAGGTAAAGGATTCATGTGATTTACTTGTGTTATTTCTTAAAACAGTACCTGAACCTACAATAACCTCAAAATTAAAAGTTCAGTTAAAGTGCACTGTAAATTTAGGTGCAACTGTGGTCATTTTCACAGGAAAAACTTGGGGTTTGGAGAAGGGAAGGGAAAAATACAGCAAGTAGGAGTGGCTGGTATATGGATTTTTCTCTGGGCAAGTCTAGTTTCAGAACACAGTTCTTCCAGGTTCTGGACCCTTGCTGCTAGAGAAGTGGACCTGCTATAGACACCAAGGACAAGGAAATGCTGCGGGTGATGCTCATAAATATGACCATGAACACAAGCAGCTGGCCACAGGCTATGCTGTGTCTTAAGAAGTGCGAACAAGTTAAGAGTTCAGGGCAATGTCTTTTATCCTCGACCCACTCACTGGTGCTAAGCACAGAACCTGGCACAAAGTGGTAATTCTATAAAGTTTTATGAGCAAATGATTGAAAATTAAGTCCTGTTTTGTTGGGAACATATATTAAAGTTTACAAATTTGATTTGGGTTTGAAATGACTCCTTACATACTGAGTTAATTAATAAAAAATGTACATTTTAAGGTTGAGGACCATATTCCACAAATTTATGTGCAGTTTACTCTGGGGGCTCCCACATTGATTTTGTTTTCTACCATGTACACACAGGTGTACCATGTAACATGAGTGCTATTATTTCTAACCTCCTGACCCTGTTGTTCAGAAGGAAAGAGTTTAACTGTCTGATTCAATATATGACTCTTGGCTATTTGCAGTTTCCCAGAAGTCTAGAACAATGTTAGAAAACCTTCCCTTGCACTAAGCACAGAATGTTCCACTCAAAGTTAATTCTGCACTGGAGCTGTGATGCTGTTGGCTCCTACCTCACGCAACCACAGGGAAAGCTGTTCTCCAGGGGACTCTAGCTGACTCCTTTCTAGGCATGGCTGACCCAAGAGAATTCTTTTTCATTAAACCCAACTGAATCTGAAAGATGAACTAGCTACACACCAGGCACACAATGTCCATGAATTCACTTAGTATTTTATCAACTCACTTTGCAAGATAAGGACAGTGGGAAATGAAACTGCCAGAGAAAGCTGATGTGATGCTTAAACAGTCCAAGTCACGGTCCTATCAACAGGGAGGATGCTGCCTGCTGAGACCCTCCTTGTCCACCATGCTCATCTCTCCTGTCTCTGAATTCTGGCAGTATCCATTCTTCATATCGCTTAAACACTCAGTGATAAGTGATTTTTTGTGCTGTTTCGAGGATGCAGAATGGTACGCTGAGACCGACTGTCTGGATTCAAATCCTGGAGCTGCTACTTACTAGCTATAAGCCTTGGTTCTGGCATTCATAAGCCACGTATGACAGCTCGCTGAAGATCTGATGTGATAATCATGTTGAGCACTTACAAAATAAGAGCTCAATAAATGTCTGTTGAAAACCAAACCAAACCTAAAGCCTTCCTTCACGTAAATACCTTTCCTCCTCCAGCAAGACCTCCAGGATATGTGCTGCTATCCTGAAAAGTGCTCATTAAGGGGGAGGATGGATTTCAGTGACATACATCATCATCATCATAAGTTTGTTAGTGAAACTAGGAAGGAAGCAGAAGTCCCAGCTGAGCTCTGGGCCTGGCTCAGCCTGGATCCGAACCCCAGTCAGTCCTCTTCCCTTCCGCCTTTGCTCACACTGTTGCTGTCACCTCAGCGTCTGCAAACCAGCAGAAGGCAAGGAGGGGAACTTCCTCCCTGCCACCACCCTTCAGCCCTCTTCATTCTCCAGGCATTTGCTCCCACAAGAACAGTTTCTTTTTGCTTGTACACTTGGAACAAATAATCCACTTCTAGTAATCTGTCCTGTAAAATAATACAATACAGGAAAAGCTTTGATCATTGAGCAAAGGCTGGGGCGATTCATAATTACTTAAGAAAAACAAAGGACTAATTATATAAATGATGATATAGCCATACCAGAACTGAAGTACAGCTATTGAAAATTATACTTCGGAAGCATATGTAATCATATGAGGAAACACATATAATTGATGTTATAAAACATTATAATAATAATAGGGAATCAGGATAACCCTACCAGATTGACAAAAATTAAAAGTATGACCTTTAGTGCAGGGAATGGCCTGGAGCAGCAGGCCATTTCAGCTGCTCCACTCCTCTGTGAATACCCTAGAGGACACGTGCCACCCAGGACACAGGTACAAGCACATTCACCGTGGGAACAGGCCCCACCTGGAAGCAACCCACTGTCATCAACAGCAGAATGGGAAAATGCAGTAGTTACTTCCCGATTAAGGAGAGTCATCTATTGCCAAAAATCAAATGATCTATATGAAAATGCTAACTGGCGCCTATTAACTCAATTTACCAAGTAGGGTTTTTCCTGTATATGTAATTAAATGGACTGCTACAGAGACTAGGAAAATGCCGGGTGCAAAGACCAGAAAGACCAACATTCTGGTCTGTCTAACCCCAAATGTTCAGGCCAAATGGTCACCAGAAGTCCAAAATATTTTGCTATTGAAGAGTAAGAAAAAAAACAACTCCTTCATTGCTTTTGTCTTCCTATAGCATCTCTGTAGTTCTCAGCATAGACGCAGCAAATGACAATAGTTATTATTTACTCAATCTACCTCATCTGCACCAGGTACTTCAAATACATCAACTTTAAATTACTGCCAAACCTTTGCCTGCTGTATTTATGATGGTAAATGCTATTATGTTTCCAGTTTACTGAGCAGCAACTGGGGCCCCTAAGTA
This sequence comes from Marmota flaviventris, assembly GCF_047511675.1. Lineage (NCBI taxonomy): Eukaryota > Metazoa > Chordata > Mammalia > Rodentia > Sciuridae > Marmota > Marmota flaviventris. The sequence continues at coordinate 25,674,903 of NC_092500.1, read as the reverse complement.
GATTAAGTGATTTGACAAAGGGTATCCAATCAATAACTAGCAAAACTGGAGTCCAAATCCCAGATCAATCTGACTCCAAACCTCATTTATTAGATTTATCTCCTTTATTTAACCTCCACAAGCCTCAACTGTCTCACTGCAGAATGGGGATGATTTTATTCATTAAACAATAATGGTCTATGTAGACACTGTTGAGAATATGGCCAGGGAGGAGCCTCAATACATAAGGAAACTCCACTATTACAGGCCCCTTCTCAAAAACACTGGACTCCTATGAACTTAACTTGTCTCCACCAGCTATCCGACCTTTTCCTGCTTCTTTCCAAATAATTCAATGAATACCGCCCTATTTCTAATAAACTGTGAAGATGATGTCCACATTCTAATAAGTATTTTTGTTTCCTGTTCTTCCCCAGAAGAGAGAAAAAAATAGAGTTTTCTAAAATAGAAAATTACATCATTATGACTTTATCCTTTATCTGAAGGCTCCTTGTAAATCTCTTCTACCATTTCCAAGTACTTCAAGATCTTCGGGTTCACCTTTCAAGTCTCAGAAAATGAGAAATCAATTCTCAAATCACTGCAGAATGGGGATGAAGTAAAGGTTCGATTTCCTGCAAGTATTCAGAAGTACTCACTGTCCTAGCTGACAGTTTGAAAGATATTCTACAATTCCTTATTTCTCATCTCTTCTTCCCAGATCAGCTGTGGTTCATATACTCCCCGCTGGTTAGTACTTCTAACATTCCACTGATTTTCTTACCATTAACAGGAATGTCTTCATGAAAGGAGACAAATGCTACATCAGGCACAAGATACAGGGTACCTAGCAGGCAAGCATACTGTCTCCCACACATGCACACACTTAATGCACATATAAAGGAATTATCAAATGCTATTATGAATGCAACTTGTAGGGTTTTCAGAATTTGGAGTTAACAACAACAAAAACATTATTCCTTTCAACTGCTAACAGTGATCCTCAGAGGTAACAGAAGGAAAAACAAAGATCCAAGAATCGGCTGCCCAGTTTATATAGCTCAATTTTGAATTTCTGCTCCACCCAAAGAAACAGAAAGTCCATAAAATCACTGAGACTTCTGGGCACTCATGATTGCAAAACTGTTCTCTAGACAAGGCTCTACTGAAATGAGGCTTTCCCCAGTTTTCATTGTTTCCTTATAATCCTTTCACAAATGGAATAACCCTTTCATCTAAAAATATCAGAATGTTTTAGATATAATCAATTATAATATAGATTACCAGGCAGAAAATATTTTATTCACGAAACCCAGATTCAGAAACACTTTTAGTTATTAACTATTGTCATTAAATATTTTCTCTCATTTAGATATCAAGATTAACTGTACAATAAATGTTTGTCCCAAACTGCATTGTCCAATAGAGTAGTCAAGAGTCCCCAAGCCACATTTGAATTGTGCCTACTGTTATTCAGGAGCTGAGTTTTAAATTTTACTTAATATCTACCTTGAAGACTGGTACAAAAAACGAATGCAAAATATCTCATTTATACAGGTTGAGGATCCCTTATTCAAAATGCTTGGGACCAGAAGTGCTTCAGATTTCAGATTTTTTCAGATTTTGTAATATCTGCATGCACATAATGAGGTATCTTAGGAATGAGACCCATGTCTAAACCTGAAGTCATTTGTTTTGTATACACCTTAGATACATAGCCTGAAGGTAATTTTGTAATTTTTGCTCAAAAACTTCAAATTTTGGAGCATCTTGAATTTTGGGATATTCACCCTGTATTTTTCTTCTTTTTTTGCTACTTGAGATTAAACCCAGAGGTGATCAGTCACTAAGCCACATCCCCAGCCCTTTTTATATATATATATATATATTTTTTTTTATAAATTTTTTTTAAGAGAGAGAGAATTTTTTAATATTTATTTTTTAGTTTTCGGCAGACACAACGTCTTTCTTTGTATATGGTGCTGAGGATCGAACCCGGGCCGCACGCATGCCAGGCGAGCGCGCTACCGCTTGAGCCACATCCCCAGCCCCCTTTTTATATTTTGAGACAGGGTCTTACTAAGTTTCTTAGGGCCTTGCTAAAGCACTGAGGCTGGCTTTGAACTCACAATCTTTCTGTCTCGGCCTCCCGAGCTGCTGGGATTACAGGCATACATCACTGTGCCCGCCTAAACTTGTAATTTTATATCAACTACATGACGACATAAACAAAAAATGCCACTTTTATTTAGCTATCAAAATATGAAAACACACAGGCCAATAAGTATTACTATAAGCATGGTAATACTAGTATTATGCATCGTTTTTTTTCTGAAAAATGATCTCTCAGGTCAAAGTTAATCCGCCTTCCCCGGTAGCAGGCTAAGTATAACCTTGACAAAGTACTTATCACAGTCTGGTATATTAAAATTACATAAATCATACCACATTCCCTCTCACAGACTATGATTTTTTTCAAACAGAGGACTCACTTGCTCATTTTAAAAATCCGTCAGTCCTCAGCATGCTTCTTGCAATGGAAATCCTTTCATAAATGTTTGAGGATTTGAATACTGTGTATCCTGATGTGTCTGAAACTTTCATTTTTCTACAAAGAAAGCCTAAAACTAATATTGAGGTACTCAATGGAGGGAAGGAAAAGATGCAGTATTAAACAGATGTCGACTTTCTCTAAATCAGAACTCGGTCAAAAATGGACTTGTTTTAAAGCCTAATAAGCTTATTTTTAAATTTAACAGAAGAAAAAAGACAACTTGGAGGAAAACAGCATGGAGAGTGGGAGCAGGCACCCATAGTGCACCCTCCTTATCAGAGCACTGGATGTTTTTATCAGCAATAGTAATCAAGTTCCCACGACGAGGAACAGGGATACAGGCCAGTGAAGAGAGAGCTCAGAAATATGCTCACGTGTCTATGGAAGCACAGTCTAGCACACAGGCAGCTATAATAATGGGGAATGGAAACAACTGGTAATTCATACAGAAAAGAAATAAAACTGCTGAGTACCAAACCATAATAAAAAATTCAGGTACAATTTTTTTATCTTTGAAAATTATACATCATATTTTTTTTATTACTGAGAATTTACTGGGAATTCCAAATGGACTGTATAATACAAAAATTACATATTGATATCCATTATTCCTATCCAATCAATAGACATAAATAGGAATGAATCAACAGAAATAAAAAAAAAAAAAAGAAATGATGGTTTTTAAGAACTTATCTAGAAGATGCCTGCACAGCGGGGTATGTAAACCGTGTTCTTTTTTCTTCTTTAATGTAATGAATTAAGCAGAAGTCACTTTTGGCTTTCTAAAGGTCAAACTTTCAGAACTGAGGTGGAAGACACCAAATACAAAGGAGGACTCAGTGACTGCACAAAGTATTGCAATGACTTTTTTGAAGCTAACTGTGTGAAGCTGTGACCACCATCCATGAACAGTGACTGCTCCATACTATTCTTAGCTCCTCCCCACGTGCCTCCGTCTGCGTCGTTGGCAACTGAGCCCAGCTGGGTTTCATCTCTACTCACCTGAACCTAGGTGGGTTACCCTCAGCATAACTCCATCCATCAGACATTCTGAGTATTTAGCATCAATGTGGTGACAGCTGTCTTTGGATGCTGTGGGCTTGTTACATTTTGGCATGCCTAAGCCTGTTATGACATTTCTTCCTTTGGTAGAAAAAGAAGGTTTCAAGCACGTTATGTTCTAGGTCAGCTCTCTACTGAGTTTACTTTCCACTTGAGAGTTGTTTCACCGTTTTCTAGATCGCTGTCTTGGAGTCTCCTGTTTGAACCCTGGTGGTCTATAATGCAAACTGGTACTGCTGTGCATAGCTGCAGTAAGCCGGCTTGGGTTGACATGACAAACCACCACAGACTGGTGGCTTAAACAACAGAAGTTTGTTCTCTCTCAGTTCTGAAGTCTGGAATTTCAAGATCAAGGTGGCACCAGGTTTGGTGTCCCTAGCACCCTCTCCTTGGCTTGCTGATAGCGGTGTCGTCACTGTGAGAACATGACTATCTCTCCATGCACACACCCTGGTGTTTCTCAGTGTGGCTACCTTCCTCTTCTTATAGGGACATCAGTCATATGGATTAAGGCCCAATCTAACAGGCTTGTTTCAACTTAATCTCCCTTTAAAGGCCCTAACTCCAAATGCATGTGAGGTGCTGGCAGTTTGGGTTTCACTGTGTGAATTTTAGAGGACAGAATTCAGGCCCTAACACCACTTATGTGATAATTCATTTTGGCAGGTATATGTAAGTAGCTGTGCTGTGAGTCAAGGAGCAGAGACAGCTGGGGAATGAGAGAGAAGGGATTCCTAAACCCACAGAGAAATGCCATGACTCTGGGAATATAAAACCCTGACTTCTTAGGTTGAAAATGCTCATTTTGATTGTGTGCTCTCTTCAACTCTTACTTTAATTTTACTTAAAGACAGAGTTACATAAAGAATTCCATCAAAAGATAACTAGAGAGGTAATTATCCATTAAATGTCTTTGACAGTTCCTCCGGAACCCTTCTTTTCTCCTTCGGAACAGTTACAATTCTCAGAGTGCTACCTACCCCTCTGCATAAAATGTGAAACGTCTCATGACGAGTGGACATAAAGGGAGTGTGGGCAGAGGAACAGAAGACGGGGACAAGGGAAGCCAGTGAGTGGAGATTTCCAAAGAAAGACATTCAGTCAGAAAAATGCACCTGCTACTGAGAGGTAGCACCCTGCTACCGGGGCACTGATTTGAATGCGACGCCAGGGCAGCCCTGAGAAAAAGAAGTACCAAGTTTTTATAAGACCCAGTGGTTCACTTAGGAAGTGAAATGTAAATCTACTTAACAAAACCTGGGAGACAATGTCATAGCAAATGTCGGGCAAGACTAAAGTTCTGCCATTATGGTTGGGCTTCTCAGATCAAATGAAAGTATCCCCAAGATTTGGCCATAAGGTTAGCAAAGGATTTGACAGTACTAGATTCTGGTATTACAAGCCTATAACATGCCTAAATCAATATATTTAAGGAGCTGTGACCAAAGATAGGATTTTATAATTAGATATTGATTTATATTGGATTTCTTGGTCTGCTTCAGAGTTTGGACTCTCTCCAGGATTACTTCCCTGCCAATTTCTAGGTAGCTTATAGCAATTTTAAAGTACCTCCAAATATACATTTTCAACAGATGGGATTATTAAATGCCTAGTGCAAACAATGATCCATAGATGTGTTAACACCCACCAGTAGACAAAGCAGAGCTTCTTTCTGCTCCACTCTCATTCCAATAAATATTTACACCCTTTCAATTACTCATTTCAAAACTGCAGGATATGGAATTCCATTGCTCTTTTAAGGTGAATGCAAGAAATTGTTAATGCTTTCTGGATTTCCCAATAAATTTGTTCTTGGAAGAATTTAACTTGTTCTCTGAAGAATCTTTAGCATAAAGAATACATATAGTTCATGGTTGGTACCTATTTTCATTTACATATCACCCATAGGAATAATTTGTTTAAATATTTACATTTTTTTGTTTTTTCAGTATTAAACCTAGGGCCTCACACAGGCTAGGAAGGAAATATTCTACCAACTGAGCTTCATCCCCAGCCCTTTATTTTTATTTTTTTAGACAGGGTTCTGCTAAGTTGACCAGGCTGGCCTCAAATTTCTGATCCTCCTGACTCAGCCTCCCAAGTAGCTGGGATTACATGTATACATCACTACTCCTTGTTTTAAATATTTACCTTAAGCCTAGAATTATCAAACTTTTCAGAATGAATTTGTGATCCAGCCTTTCTTTTTTTTTTTGGTAAATATTTATTTTTAGTTTTAAGTGGACACAATACCTTTATTTTATTTTTATGTGGTGCTGAGGATCAAACCCAGTGCCCTATGCAATCTACCATTGAGACACAACCCCCAGCCCCAAGCCTTTCTTTCTTAGATGAGAAAACTGAAGCGTGTAAAATGACTTCCTACTAAGTGGCAGAGCTGCAGCAGGAGGCAGGAGAAGAGGGAGAAGAGACACATGGGAACATGGAGTCATCAATAAAGCTGGTGGGTGGCCAGGTCTGAGTCTATGTGCTTTCACAGACACACCTTGCAGTAAGCATCCTTGTCACAGGCTAAAAGCAGTGGGGCTGAAACTGAGAGGGGTTAAGAAACTTGTCCTCTTGGAGTAATTGATTTAAATCCAAGTCTATCTGATACCCCAACCCAAGGCTTTTCAACTTCTCTATACTTTCTAAGAAAATAGACAGAACCAAGTTAGATTATTAAATTCAAAACTGATATTTACAATAGCATTTTATAACATTTGAATCAATGGCTTCTCAAAACCTTAAGTTTATTTCTTACTATTCAACCTCTAGATTGTTAATGGCTTCTGTTTTGGCAGCACAACTGACATTTAATTAAGAAAGTATGAATTAATACATAATTAGGTGCAAATCAAGTGAAATATTGGCTTTTAACCTTAATTACTTAATGATGAAAAATGTTACAATCTTTTGGGCCTTTTTATTTTGACTACATTATTTAAATGAAAATGTAATGCAGCATTCTTTAGCATGTCTTACCTGAAAAGAAAATTTACCAAGTATGTCTTACATGCCTAAAACCTAACATTCATGTTGAGACACATGAAAAGGTACAAAAATCAGTCAGTAACAGACTCTAACTCAAGACTATCTGACCCTGGAAAGTATGTCTTTTTATTCTATAACATCTCCCTGGTAAAAGGACAAATATACACACGAAAATATAGAATGCATGTTTCAAACAAGCAGACTTAGAAGTGAAAGCTCCCTGGAACCTTGTATTTTGCAGAACTTAACAGTCTTAGTTGGAAGATGTCTTATCAAACTGGGCACTTGGTGCTTGATTTCTGTGATCCTATTAATTAGAAATATTTTCACTTGGCAGAGAGAATAAATAGTTTGGCAACTTACTCATCCACATCTGAACTATCAAAATAGTTGTACCACAGTAATGAGACCTAGTGTTCCACACCTATTGACCCAAAGTGCTACGGACACAAAAGTCATCCTTAAATCCCCCGATGGAGTGTCTGAAATGCATGATTGATTAGGTGAGAGTGTGACCTATTACCACCGACATAAATACAGCTTAAAGGGCATGTGCTATTGTCAGGAGCCAATGGCATACATAATATTAGTTTTCAAATGGCAGCAGGTAATACTCATGAGGAAACTTTTTGTGCTCTGCTCACATTTAATGTACAATTTTAGAGTCTAAGATTAAAGCTGTTTTCCCTTAATAATACTTAATTTTCTTTTGAATCACAGAGAAAATCTAAGTCTGTCCCTGGGTCATCATCAGTAGAATAGAAACCTGGAAAGGAATGGGCCCCTTTGTTTCATGTCATCATGGCCATAATTAGGCAGTGTTTTTTCAGAAGAGAACAAAAAGGTTCCAGGAACAATGACCTTGTTGCAGTTTGGTAATCTAGACTGGTGTTCTGGCAAGCCCCATTATTATTCTTTTGAAATCTCAAGATAGCCTCTCAGTTGCCAAGAGTATATTCCGTAAATTAAATCCACTTCCTCTCAGCATTTTAAATCCCATTTGTATCCCGGGAGAAACACACATTTCCTGAAGAAAAGGAGACAGGTCTTGAAAAAGGAAGCTGATAAGCTGGAGACGGGCTTTTCCAAAAGGGAAGAAACCTGGCACGCTCAGCCTACCCCAGAGGAGCCCGGAAGCCTGTCCTTCATTTCGTGAATATTACCATACAAAATGCAAAATGACTGGTGCCCCAGCAATCAACTCCATGTGATGTATCTGCAGCTTCAGATGGCAACCTTGGGTGTGTGCGGGGGAACAAAAAACATCTTTAGGTCTGGGGGTTTATGAAGATACTTTCTATTTTCATGATCCCTGATGCCCCTTTGACCCCCAATTTAGGAAAAGCACTTTGAGTGTTCAGGCCTACACGGTGAGGAACCCTATTTTGCTGGATTAGGTATATGAAGTCTTTAGTTTATAAAACAGTACCAAGTGAAATGAAGCTCATAAAAAGACACAGACACAGACGTATAACTAACTGTACCTCCATGTGATTATTTCAGCTTTCCTGTCCTTATTCCACCACCTGCCTTTGGAAACCTGCTTCCACTTCTGAAAAGGTGCAGTTTGGACAACTACTATTCTTTTCTCCTGATAATGAGATGCATCAGCAGATCAATGAGAATGGCAATTTCCATCTTCACTTGGCAAACACTTTACAAAACACCCTAACATTCACATTAAAACTCAAGCAAAAGAGACGGGTCAATACTTCCTGAGGGCCTTGGGGGTACAGGGACAGAGAAGCTGAGGGGAGACCAGCAACACAGCCTAGCTGAACAGCACTGGTCAGGTGCATTGTGAAAAGAAAAAGGGAAGAAAACAGAGGGTGTGATGTGGGCATGTCAGGGGAGAATTCACCAGATCTAGGAGTTGGGAAGGATTCCTGATGCCATGGTCAGGATCGGCTGGGCCCCCAGAAGCTCATATTCAAAGGCAATGGGAGCTTTAAGAAGTGGGGCCTAGTAGGAGGTAACAGGGTTGTGACCACCATTGTGAAGGGATTAATTCTGGTTTCAAGGAGTGGATTTGTTCTCATGAGAGTAGGTTGCTATAAAAAAGTGAGCCTGACCCCTACCCACTTTCTTGCTTCTTCTTTCCCTACTTTCTTGCTGCTTCTTTCACTCCATGCAGCCAAGGGGCCCTGGCCAGATGCCAGTGCCATGCTGTCATGGTCTTTGACCTTTCCAGTCACTAGAATCATGAACCAAATAAACCTCTTTCCTTTATACACTACCTAGCCTTGGTTATTTTGTTATAGTGACAAAATGGGTGAAGACACCTGATAATGAGATGTTTAAGTTGGTGCCTAGGGGAAGAACAATTTTTAAGTGGGTGCAGAAGAGGTACAGAAAGACAGCTAATACACAGATTTAATGTAATTCCTATTAAAATTCCAATGACATTCTTCATAGAAACAGAAAAAGCAATCATGAAATTTGTATGGAAAAATAAGAGGACTAGAATAGCCAAAGCAATCTTCAGCAAGAAAAGTAAAGCAGGGGTGCATCACAATATCAAACCTTACATTATTCTACAGAGCTATAGTAACAAAAACAGCAAGGCACCAAAACAGACATTAAGACCAATGGTACAGAATAGAAGACATAGAGACATACCCATGTAGATACAAAGGTGCCATAAACATACATTGAAGGAGAGATAGCCTCTTCAACAAATGGTGCTGGGAAAACTCGAAATCCATATGTAGAAGAATGAAATGAACCCCTATCTCTGCACAAATATCAACTCAAAGTGGATCAGGGAGTTGGCATTAGACCAGAGACCCTGCACCTACTAGAAGAAAACGAAGGCCCAACTTTCCATCACATCAGCTTAGGAACCAACTTCCTCAACAAGACTCCTAAAGTTCAAGAAGTAAAATCAAGAACCAATAAGAGGGATGGTATCAAACAAAAAAACTTCTTCACAGCAAACAATCAATAACATGAAGAGAGAGCCTACGGGAGAGAATCTTTGCTACCTGTATCTCAGATTGAGCATTAATCCCTATGATTTATAAATAACTCAAAAACCTTAACACAAATAATAATAACCGAATCAATAAATGGGCAAAGGAACCGAAAGGCACTTCACAGAAGAAGAAATGCAAGTGGTCAACAAATACACACAAAAATATTCAACTTCTCCAGCAATTAGAGAAACTACACTTAAATTTCCTCTCACTCCAATCAGAATGGAAATTACCCAAAAAACAAATAATAGCTGGGTATGGTGGCTATGCCTGTAGTCCAAAGCAGCTTGGGAGGCTGAGGCAGGAAGATCTCAAGTCCAAAGCCAGCCTCAACAACTTAGCAAGGCCCCAAGCAACTCAGAAAGACTCTGTCTCTAATAAAATATAAATAAGGGCTGGGGATGTGGCTCAGTGGTTAAGCACCCCTGGGTTCAATCCCTGGTACCAAAAAAAAAAAAAAAACAAGTAACAATAAATTTTGGTGAGGATGTGGAGTAAAAGGTATACTCATACAATGTGGGTGGCAAATTTATGCAACCATCTGGAAAGCAGAAACTTGGAACGGAACCACCATTTGACCAGTTATCTTACTTCCTGGTATATACCCAAAGGACTTAAAATCAGCATAGTATAGTGACGCAGCAACAAAAATGTTTAGAGCAACTCAATTCACAATACCTAGGCCATAGAACCAACATAGGTGCCTTTCAACAGATGAAAGGATAAAGAGAATGTGGTATATATACACAGTATTACTCAGCCATAAAGAAGAATGGAATTATGTCATTTACTGATAAATGGATGAATTTGGAGATGATCATGCTAAGTGAAATAAGTCAATCCCCCAAAACCAAGGCCCAGTGTTCTCTCTGATTTGTGGATGCTAACACACAATAAGGGAGGGAGGGAAGAATAGAAGTTCATTGGATTAGACAAAGGGGAGTGAAGGGAAGGGAGGAGGAATGGGAATAGGAAAGACAGTAGAATGAATCAGACATTACTTTCCTATGTTCATATATGAATACACCACCAGTGTAACTCCACATCATGTATAACTACAAGAATGGGATCCTAATTAGAATAAGTTGTACTCCACATATGTATGCCAAAATTCACTCTACTGTCATGTTTATCTAAAAAGAACAAATTAAAAAAATAGAAAGACAGCTAAAGGGAAAATGATACATAATTGAGAAAGGAAACAAGCCTAGCATAGCTGGAAAGGGTTAAGGGTGTGGCTGCGGAGAAGGAAAGTACAAGAGGGCTTAGGGCCTGGTGGGCCAGATGAGAAAATAGGGCATCATTGCCACAGCAACTGAAAGTCATTGGCTGGTTCCATGCAGAGGAGTCGTATGATCAGATTGTCATAATTACTTGTTGTTTTAGATCACTGTGGCTGCAGCTGGCATAAATCTGGAAACTATGCTGTGTTAGCTTTCTTTCTAGTAAAATTAAATAAAGAAGTAAACAAGCATATTAAAAAACTTCTTAATTAGGTAGTGAGGTGCTCTGAGTAACAGGACATAGGTATAAAACTATTATCCAAAACAACAAAGAAATGGGCTTCCTGTGATCAAGGAAAGATGTTGAAATTCTTATTGGAGGTTAAAAAAAGCAAGCATTCTTGATTCTGGGAAAGAACACGCTGGTCATGCAAATGTTAGTGGGGTACCTACTGACCCTTGGGTAGCTCTCCACTCCAGATAATCCAAAAGCACACAGTTGAGATGATATCAAGGTTGCTTTTACTAACTACAGAGCTGCCCCCATGTGAGAAAGGCACATCTTTAGAATTTCTTTTGACAGCTCCTCACGAATTTCTACCTCTTTGCACAGATATTTGACATTCCATCTGCAGCTGGGGTGTGGAGCAGGTGCAGCCACCTGGCAGGACTTACTGCTCTAGGCTGGGCAAGAAGTGAGCGAGGCTGATGAGAGAGCCGCCGGGTGGGTGCATGCATCTGAGAGATGTTTGTGGAGGGAGACAACAGGGCTCAGTGGTTCCCTGGATGTGAAGTGTTACAGGAAGGATGTTCCATTATGTTCAACAAAAAGCCAGTCTCAGAAAATCAAGAGTTGTATGTTTTTCTCTCCTATGTGTGAGGTGGGGGGAGAGCACATGAAAATAGGAGAGACAGTAGAAGAATAGAGGAAGGGAACCCAGGAGAGTGAAAGGGGAAGTTTCAGGGATTAGAATGGACCAAATTCCACGTATGTATGAATATGTCACAATAAATTTTACTATTGTGTACAATTACAATAAAATAATTCATTTAGCAACCTAAATGAATACATAAATACATCAATCAATCAATAAAGAATGAATGCTCCACAAAATAAAAGATGCTCTAAAGAGGACTCTTAAGCGGTGGGTGCCACTTGCTGAAATGTGGGACAGGTAAGCCAGAGAGGTGGAGAAGCACTGATGACCTGTGGGTGTACTAAGCACAACCCCTGTGTAGTTGGAAGCAGGCAGACAGATATGTCCTGGAAGTCTAAAGAGACACAGGAACAAGACTTCAGAAACACAGACACTATTTCAAGCCAGGTGTGGTCTAGAAGACAGGGCAAGATGGAAAAGGAGGGGCCGGGACAGACACAGAGAAATGCTGGACTGTTTCAACAGTCTCCTACCTGGGCTCCTGCTTCCACCCTGCATCCCTCACAAAGTCCTTACTCTGCCTGAAAAACACCACAGGACCTTCTCTGATAAGGAGGCTTCTCTGACCTCCTCTTCACCCACCTCCATACCCCACCCTGTCCCTGGCTCACTCTGCTCCAGCCATACTGGCTTTCTTGCTGTTCTCAAATGGATCAAGAATTCCCTCCCTCAAGGACTGCACACCGGTATGACTGTTTCTAGAGCACATGTATCACTCCTTCACTCCCCTTAGGTCTTTAGTTAATATCCCAGGCAATTGGTGAGGACCTCCCAATCTTATTGTAAATTACAACACCCAACCATCCTTCTTTCTCTGCCTTCTGAAATTTAGCATCTTCATATAATATACATTGTTATACAGCATAATAAATATATCTATAACAAATATATAATGTATAACGTAACTATAATAATGACATATCCTAACATACACTATGATACATGTTATGCCATTTACAATGGTCACCCCTTACCTGTGGTTTTGCTTTTGGCAGTTTCAGTTCCCCACCATCAACCACCGTCCAAAAATATTAAATGGAAAATTCCAGAAAAAAAATAATTCATAAGTTTTAAATTGTGTACCATTCTCAGTAGCGTGATGAAATGTTTACACCATCCTGCACATTCAGCCTGGGACATGCAGCATCCCTTTGTCCAGTTTATTCACACTGCATATGCCACCCAGCTATTAGTCACAAACTACAGATCAACTGTCACAGTATCATAGTGCTTGTGTTTTACTTAATACAAGAGTGGTAATGCTGACAACTTTATTATTTTAATGTTATTATAACTTCTATTTTATATTATTATTCCTAATTTCTTACTGTGCCTAATTTATAAATGAAACTTATCATAGGTATGTATACATGTATGAGAAAAAAACAGTACACACAGTATATACATGGCTCAGTACTACTCAGTTTCAGGCATTCACTGAGGGTCTTAGAACATGTCCCCCATGAATAAGGGGGCTCTACCACACACACATCATTATATGGTATATTATACAGTAATTATTAACATTTCCCACCTCTAGGGCTGGGGCTGGGATTCAGTGATAGAGCACTTGCCTAGTACAGGTGAGGTACTGGGTTTGATCCTCAGCACCACATAAAATATATATATGATTCCCACCTCCAAATATAACTCCATGCTCATTGCTATATTAAGCCAAGAAAATTTCTTGGCATGATATACACTAAAGTTGCAGAATGAAAAAAAAATCCAATGCTTTATAAAAGCATAGAGGAATAAAAGGGATCAGAGATATAGAGGAAAATAAGAAAATACAGTGTCACAGAAACCAAAAGCAGAGCGTGTGGCTGGAAGCAGAAGTTACCACTTCTTGGCTGCTTATCCCTGCAGCAGACACTGTGTTCATCACCTCCCACAAACCATCTCATTTAGACAGCGTTACAATCCTGTGAGGAAGTGCTACCCTCATTTTACAAATAATTTAGAAAAGTAACTCTCCCAAGGACACAATGTGTACTAGTTCTGATAAACAGAGAAAGCAAACTGCACCTTAAGACTGTTCATTGAATTGGTTCTCTTGGAGACTACTGATGACCTTCACAGAAACTTCCAGACTGGAGAAGAGCAATAAAAGGGAGGGAGGTGAGGAAATGAGAACAGGAGTCAGCCAACTCTCTCCACAGTCAGCTGAGAAGAGGAGGAGGAGGAGGAGGAGGAGGAGGATAGGGCGATAGTTTGGGGAGCGAGGGTGTCTAAGAATAAAGTTTTATTATTTTGGATGACAACAAAATAATCTGAATTTCTAAAACCCAACCCCTTTCTGAATGTTGGTTAGCACCTCTACCGTGAGGAATCAGCATAGATGATGTATTTGTTTTCACTGCTCCCTGCTCCAAAGAAATTTGAATTTTGCTTCTAGGTGTGGTTTTTTAAAAATCCTTAGTTATGTGTTAAATTTGCTTTCCACATCCAAGAAGATGATGAAATCTACAGAAGAGAAGGTGTGTTACTGGGTACACATAACAAAGAAACAAAAAGATGACCTACTTTGGTTTTCTTGGGAAGCTGAAATATCAGGACTTAAGAAAAATCAATCAAGTCATACTACTTGGTAGCCATGCGGTGGCCCACACTTGACACCTATAGGCAGATGACCTAGATGGCTGCTCCTTCTGGGCTACTTGCTGTCTGATTTTGTCACCTTGTGCAAGTGGCCCATCTTCAGTGTCAGCATCTTCTATGGATCAAGTGGATCATTTTATATGTTCTCTTGGTTCTGGGGAAAAACAGATGAGGTGGCACCAGTAAGAATCCCCTATGTGAATGCAGAAAATTCCAAATATCTATTGTGATTGAAGGTAAGTGTTAAAAGAGACTTAAAATGTCCACAAACCTGCTTTGATGTGCATCCAAACATTCAGCACCCAATTCAAGATTAAAAACAAAATTCAATGGTAGCTTGACAATGCCAAATACCGCATGTTGGGAAAGACCTGCGTATTTATTTTGCATTTCCACAACTGGTGCTGTTGAAGGAGATTTACTGCAAATCAGGTCAATCCAGGCCTAAGCTTGTGGCCATGTCCGTTCTCTAAAAATGCTCAAAATGGGACATACTTTCCCTGGATTTGACAATATACCTATTCTAGACGCAACTCCTGCCAGAGGTGATTCTCATCCTTGAGTTTACTGACCAAAGAAAAACCAGTATGTCCAGTCTAATTACAGACCAGCCAAGCTTCAAGACTCTCCCTTAAATACTTCCCATATCAGGCTTCACTTAGGGCAAGACTACACACATGACTGCAGCTCTGTACAATTCCCTAGCCATCCATTTCTGACAGAAACATACATCTGGCCTTCTCCAGCTAAGGGACAAAGAAAAAACAGAACAATTAGGCATTTATTTTTTATCCTCTTCTAATTTTAAAATATTCAGTCCTTCCCTTTAGCAGTCATCGTTCATTACAAATATTGAAAAGAGTGAAAGCAGGTGAAGGTGGCTGATTGTGTTATAGGGACCAAACATATCAAGCACTTCCCTTATGTAACATCCTGGGTTCCAAGAACCTCTGAATGGGAGTGAACCAATCCCACTTATAAGAATGAGATATCAGTTAAAATCACCAGCTCGGCATAAGTCTTTAGGACACTCTCTTGTATCTCTACCAAAGGAGACTGGCTCCCTTCCTCTTCCTGTCTCCCACCCTCAGCAATGCCTGGAGCCCTAGACTGCCCCATGACAGTCACACCCATATTATCAGTTAGCCTTTAAAACTCGAAGGAATTCTTGTCTTGTGATTCTTGGTGAGGACCAAAAGTATTATAAATGTAAAAAAAAAGCATATTTTAGTGACTACTGGATTCTGGATTATATGACCATCACTGGGGCAGGGGTGTAGCTCAGTGGCAGGGTGCTTGCCTGGCATGTGCGAAGCTCTAGCACCTGCCAAACTCCTTCCAATGGTCTCTCCTATGGTCCCTCACCTGCTGTACCTTGGCCATGCTGCATCATTCACCACCCGCTTCCCTCCCGCCTCCTAGCTTGTGCTTCTGCAGGTGGTTACTCCTGCTGGATGGAATGACCCTCCTCCCTCACAGAAGCTCTTCCTCATCTTAAGTGTAAGAGTTAAGTGACAAAGAGCCTTCCTGGGGGAAGACCTGAAGCACCAATCAAACCTGAGTGCTTTTTATAATGGCCTGCTGAGGAGTGGACAACTGGGGAGGAATACGACGGAGCAAAGGGTAGGAGGAAAGTGGAGTCAGCTGGGGAGGACACAGCAAGGCCTGTTCACTGGAGTCTTCTCCCTGTGCCTCTGTCTTCAGGGATAAGGATACAGGGCAGTCACCTCTCCCACAAGGGTCTTCAAGTGCTCTTCAAGAGAGAGGAGCAGAGGGAAAGTCAGAGTAACCATCCTGCTTCTGCTGATTCTCAAATTTATTCGGCTTCAAATATTCAGTGTGCTAGGGTGCCATGTTTGGGGGTAGTGTGTCCTAAACCCCATCGAGGGATGTTATAAGAATAGAGCTGGCACATAGAAAGTATTACATGAGTGTTTGCTCATGTGACCCAAACCTGTCAACAATACTCAGTTCCAAACTTCTCTGGAAACTACTGGGAAAGAGGTGTTCCTGCAAGTGGTGCTAAATAATAAATATGTAAGCAGAGGACCACCAGACGCCACCCGTGGAGAAAGCCCTCCTGAGAGTAAGACTCTCATAGGGGAACGGGGCTGAGATGGAGACAGAGTGTGAGACCTGTACGCAGTCATGCCTGGATATCTAGTGTGGGGTTTTGCAATGATATGGGCTATTAGCTTTTCTTCCATGTGTAAGCCAGTTTTAGTTGTTTTTTTTAATCTCCTACAAATAACAGGATTCTGACCTCACTTTATCAAGATATAATTCACATGGCATACATTTTATCTAACAAAGCCTACAATTCAGTGGATTCTATGCGTACTCATAGAATTGTGCAACCACCACAACATAGGAGTTTTGATCCAAAAGTCTTCCAAGAATGCTCCTCAGGCATATGCCAATCTGCCACCAGTTTTTTGTTTGTTTGTTTTTAAGAATTTAATCTTGATTTTATTCATCTGTTTTTATGTGGTGCCTCATCTTGCTAGGCAAGCATTCTAATGAGCCCCAGCCCTCGAGTCGCCATTTTTTTTTCAGTACTGGGGATTGAACCCAGCGGCGCTCTATCATTGAACCACATCCCCAGTCCTTTCTGTTTTTTGGAAACACGAAGTTGCCCAGGCTTCCAGGGAGACATGGAAGCCACTGGGTAGGAAAGTCTGGTATCTGAGACCTCTCAGTGGCAATCCTGCTGGTTTGAGACTGCCCACTAGAGTGACTTCCTACTCAGCTCTGTCAGGTTTAGCACTGCACTGGAGATGTGGTAACCAGCTAGAGTCACAGAGCCACTGAGCCATACAGCCTCTCAGAGGTGGATGTGGCTTGCCAAGATGCCAATCAACCTGTTTGCAGCAAGACTCCTCCCACTTATCCCTGCCTTTGACTACTCCCTAAAATAAAGAACCTGAGCCATTTTCTAGTTGTTCAGTTTCAGTTCCTAACAGGACTGGAGAATCTATCAGGCGCTCCTCTTTGAACCTAATTTCTGGTTCTGTATCTTATTTCTCTACTAATTATTTCAGACTTTCTTTTTCTCAGGTGGCTCATAACCTTCTGAGCAGGAAACTACCCTGGCGAGGTACTGGCCACCCCATGATACAGGCTGGCCTCAAATTTGTGATCCTCCTGTCTCAGCCTCCCAAGTAGCTGGGATTACAAGGCTGTGCTGATATTCCCAGCTCCAAAGTCACCAAAAATTGAAATTACTTTTGAAATTGGAATCCTTGGCTTTTTGACTTGAAAATAGCTTAAAGCTCACCACCCTGTAATGGGAAAGTAATGAACCAGGACCTAGAACTCCTACTTTCTTTTGAGAAACATTAGAAAATCCCTTGGTCTCTTCATATTTTAAATAATTCTACAATGTTAGTCCAGGTCTCTCATATTTCAGATAAGGACCAGTAAGGTTGAGAATATTGCCTAAGTTCACCGAGGTACTCAACTCTTAGATGCATTAAGAATTCAGTTCAGTTTTCTGTATCACTATTTTTAAGCAGTTCTTATTTTTTTCCCACAGGACTTCATATTCAAAATGCAGATCATAGTATCTTTTTAGAAATGCTTGGAGATTAAAAGCATCTTTGAAACACTAATCAAACATTTATTCATTCATCCATCCATCCATTCAAGAAATGGAGTCTGATTAAGGCTATCCCTATACTGATGTTCAATCCAGTAGCTATCTCTTTAGATAAGACAGTGTTCTACCTACAACCTGGAGGGAAAAGAATATACTTTGTAATTCCCTACCATGTCCTGGTTAGGCAAACTTATTCTACACCATTCAGTGGGTTAACTTGGTTAACAGATCAGTGAGTTTCCACAAACATTTGTACAATGACATTAGTTTGTATGGCCAGGAGAGTGAATTGCAAAAAAGTGCTGCTAAGGATGAGAATGGATGAGGGGTAAGGGAATAACTGCACTCTTCATCTGATGAAAATAAAGAGATTTGATACCCAAACTATAAATTTAGAAAATTTGACTTAACGGCCCTTGGGGCCTCAGAAGACTTAGCAAAACGTAAAGAACGACTTTTTAGCTATTACTAATGACAAAATCTGTGCATCTGGCCACATAAGATCTCTTTACACAGGTTCTGGAAAGTTTTAGACATACACTTCCTGGAAGAACCTGAGTCTAGCCAGAAAAAATATGATCATTCGTAGCAGGATGCACTGTACTGAGCTGTATTCAAGGACAGAAAGGCATTTGCGTTATCTGGGATATCCTGTGAAAACACATTAAGAACACCCAGGGAAATATCATCAGCAGGGATGTTATTTGTGGTCATCATTTTTAATGTGTTTTTTCCTTAGCGAACTCTAGACACAGTCATTTGAATCTTATGAAAAATCAGCAGATGTTTTATTCAAATTATAAGCAAGAGGTGGCTTTAAACTGAGTTCATGGGCAAGGTTCTTGGATACATTTTAAGGAGAAAATACGAAAAGGAAGAAATAAAGTCATCCATAATTCCACCACCTTGAAAGAACAACTCTGAGGTTTTCATTCCTTTTTGTTCACGGTTCTTCAAAGTGTTCATTGTGTATAGTTGTAAATAGGAAAAGATAAAGTTCTAAAGTCCTGAAAAGATCCAACATGGTGGCCGGCAAGGAAGCAGCACTTTCAGTATCTCCACATTAACCGGATCAGAAACACCCATTAAAACAGCTACATTCTACCTACTGAGGAACTTCTAGCAAAATTCCGCTGAAAGGAGACCTGCCAGGAATTAGTAAGTTATATCAGAGGTGACAGTTGGCCCCAGACAAGTGAATCTTGGCCGGCCACGCGGGCGCAGAGGTCCAATCCCGCAGCCACCGCCCAACCGGCTCTGCAAGCGGCCCCCGGCGGCCCGGGGCAGCGAGAAGGGTCCCCGCCTGGCCCGGTAGACGGGCCCCGCCATCCCGGCTCTCCTGGCGGCCCCGCTCGCTCTGTGATCGGCCACCCCGCCCACCCGGCTCTTAGCCACGAGGCCGCTGCCTACCGGGTTCTACAAGCGGCCCCCGGCCGAAGGGTCCCCGCCTGGCCTGGCAAACGGCCTGCGCCCTCCTGGCTCTGCTAACGGCCCCGCCCACCCGGCAAAAGGGCCCCCCCCCGTGGCCCCGCCCCTGGCCAGCGCAGGCTCGGCTCTGCAGGCGGCCCCCGGCGGCCCGCGAAGGGTCCCCGCCTGCCGGCTCTGCTAACGCCCCGCCCGCACGGCTCTGCAAACGGCCCCGCCCACCCGGCAAACGGCCCCCCCGCCCTCCGGGCTCTGCTGGCGCCCCGCCGGCGGCCAGCGCCGGCCCGGCTCTGCAGGCGGCCCACAGCGGCCCCGCGTGGCGAGAAGGGTCCCCGCCCAGCAGACGGCCTGTGCCCTCTCGGCTCTGCTAACGGCCCCGCCCCCACTGCGAACGGCCCCGCCCACCCGGCAAACGGTTCCCCCCCCCCACCAAGAGGACGTGAAGGAAATCTAACCAAGCCTTTATGAAATAATGAACTGGGAACTATAACCAGAGATTGTGTCAGACCAGAGACAAGCCAGTTCCACCCCCCCCCCCCTTCGGACACTCCAGCAAGGAGGCAGGGGCCCGCCATAGCAGAGAGGGGAAGTCACCAAAGTTCGGCCAAAGAGATTCCTTCCCAGCAGAATCTACTTTAGCAGGTGTGTGACTCCCACCGGCATCAGATACAAACAACTGGGGAAACTTCAAAATCTCTCCGTGGGCGTGACCGTAAGGGCCAAAGGACTCTCGACCCCCAACTCCCAATACTGCCAGTGACGTGGGCGTGACTGTAGGGGCGGAGGGAAGCAGAGAAGACTCCCCACCCCCAACTCCCCCAACCGCCAACTGAGAGGGCATGACGGTAGGGGCGGAGGGAAACAGAGGACACTCCAGACCCCCAACTCCTCCTACCGCCAGCGGAGTGGTCGTGATTGTAGGGGCTGAGGGAAGCAGAGGGGATCCTCGACCCCCAACTCCCATTACCACCAGTGGCGACACCAATGGTCTTAGCTTTAGCCGCCAGACTCCGAAGGTGTGCCCACCAAAGGGGTCCGGAAAAATTAAACTATTGACTCCCAGAACACAGCTCCACAGCACTGGGGCTTAGATGAATGACAGAGAGAGTGCTCAGTCGTTAGGGAAATAGAGCACCCAGAGGGGCTGAAAGTGTAACCAAATCCTTGGAGAACCTCCTCCGGTGCACAGGACCTGGCTGGCTGGCAGGAGGAAGGGGAGGAGGGGCCGTAGAAGTGAAACGGCTCTGGACCAACAGGATTGAGAGACTCCCAGGAGCCGCCTTACAGGGATTGCTGTTGACACATTGAGGGCAAATCTCAGCCCGGAGGGCACAGCTTTGCCTACGGGAAGAGAAGAAAACGGATCTCTAAGACCTAATTTTATTCCTTATTTTATTTTATTTTTTCTCTCCCTTTTTCCCTCTTTCTCTCCCCTTCCAAGTTTTATTGTTCTTTCCATTCTCCTCTAGGCTATCTAACTCCCCCTCCTTCTTTCTTTTCAAGAGCACCTTCCTTCCCCTTCCCCCCAACTTTCATCCCAAGCATTACGTCCTCCATTTCGTGTAACTGTCTAAATGCAAACAGGTGAATGTTTCGAGGCCGTCTATAGTGCTCCTAAATACCTAGCTACTACCAACACCCTGATCCAATTGACGGTTAGCATCCGCCTTCAGTAGAGCAATCTTCTAAAGTAGCCAAGACATATTAACCCTTATAATTTCATAGAACCTAACCTAAAGTCCTAAGAACAAAAAACAAATCACTATATGCATACAAAATCCGGAAGCCCTTTATAAATTGAATGAATCAGCTCTAAAGTACAATAAAGCCCAACATCTATAGGCATAATCTCCCACCACAAAGGAGAGACAACAGATATAAACAAAGCCAAAACAAATGTATAGGAGAAAGCAGTTACAAAGCAGTCAAACAGAGCTGGAAAGTAACGTGAACAACATGAAAAAACCAGGGAAAAAAGGAGTACAGATAATGCAGGACAACTTAAATCTACAGGAGGACCTAGAAGCATCAGAAATATGGACAGGGAAAGAAATCAAGGCATACCTAACTCAGATGGAACGGAATTTTAGAGAAGACATGAGACAGCAAATCCAAGAATTGAAAGTATATTTCGAAAACCAACTAAACAAACAAATTCAAACTGCAAAGAACGAGCTTTACCAGGAAATAGAGATCTTAAAAAAAAACCAAACAGTGATTTTAGAAATGCAAGAAACCATAAACCAGATTAAAAATGCTAACGAGAATATTACAAATAGACTAGATCAAGTAGAAGTCAGAACATCAGATAATGAAGACAAAGTTTATCAACTTGAAAAGAATATAGTCAATACTGAAAAGATGCTTAAATCTCACGAGCAATCTATCCAAGAGATATGGGATCTCATCAAAAAACCAAATTTGAGAGTCATTGGGATAGAAGAAGGCACAGAGATTCAAGCCAAAGGAATGGACAACCTATTGAATGAAATAATCCTAGAAAACTTCCCAGAGATGAAAGATGGAATAGATTGCCAAATCCTGGAAGCCTACAGGACCCCAAACATCCAAAACTGTAATAGGCCAACTCCAAGACATATAATTATGAAGATAGCCAACATACAGAACAAGGAGAGAATATTAAAAGCTACGAGGGAAAGGAGGCAGATTACATTCAGGGGTAAACCAATTAGGTTAATGGCTGATTTTTCATCACAGACTTTGAAAGCGAGAAGATCCTGGAACAATGTATTTCAAACGCTGAAAAATAATGGATTCCAACCAAGAATACTGTATCCAGCAAAATTAAGCTTCAGATTTGACAATGAAATTAAAATCTTTCACGATAAACAAAAGCTAAAAGATTTCGCAGCCAGAAAACCAGCACTGCAAAGCATTTTGGGCAAAATTCTACAAGAAGAGGAATGGAAAAACAGTGCCCAAAACCAACAGCGGGAGGTATCTCAGTAAAGGGGGAGGAAAACAACCAAAAAGTAAAAACAAGCCAAACTAAAATAAATAAATAAATAAACATGACTGGAAGTACAAATCATATTTCAATTGTAACCTTAAATGTTAATGGACTAAACTCACCAATCAAGAGACACAGGCTGGTAACCTGGATCAAAAAAACAAATCCAACAATATGCTGCCTTCAGGAGACTCATATGATAGGAAAAGACATACACAGGCTGAAGGTGAAAGGTTGGGAAAAATCATACCACTCACATGGCCCTCGGAAGCAAGCAGGAGTGGCCATACTCATATCGAATAAACTCAACTTCAAACCTAAGTTAATCAAAAGGGATAAAGAAGGACACTATATCCTGTTAAAAGGAACTATTCACCAACAAGACATAACAATTATCAATTTATATGCACCAAATAATGGTGCAGCAACGTTCATAAAACAAACTCTCCTCAAGTTCAAGAGTCAAATTGACCACAACACAATAATTATGGGTGACTTCAACACACCGCTCTCGCCATTAGACAGATCCTCCAGACAAAAGCTGAATAAAGAAACTATAGAACTCAATGACACAATCAATAACCTAGACTTAACCGACATATATAGAATATATCAACCATCATCAAGTGGATACACGTTCTTCTCAGCAGCACATGGATCTTACTCAAAGATAGATCATATATTATGCCATAGGGCAACTCTTAGTAAATATAAAGGAGTGGAGATAATACCATGCACCATATCTGATCATAATGGAATGAAACTGGAAATCAATGAAAAAAGAAGGAAGGAAAAATCCTGCATCACATGGAAAATAAACAATATGTTACTGAATGATCAATGGGTTACAGAAGACATAAAGGAGGAAATCAAAAAATTCTTAGAGATAAATGACAATTCAGACACAACATACCGGAATCTATGGGACACAATGAAAGCAGTTTTAAGAGGGAAATTCATTTCCTGGAGTTCATTCCTCAAAAAAAGAAAAAACCAACAAATAAACGAACTCACACTACATCTCAAAACCCTAGAAAAGGAAGAGCAAAACAACAGCAAATATAGCAGAAGACAAGAAATAATTAAAATCAGAGCGGAAATCAACGAAATTGAAACAAAAAAAACCATTGAAAAAATTGATAAAATTAAAAGTTGGTTCTTTGAAAAAATAAATAAGATCGACAGACCCTTAGCCATGCTAACGAAGAGAAGAAGAGAGAAAACTCAAATCACTAACATACGGGATGAAAAAGGCAATATCACAACAGACACTACAGAAATACAGAAGATAATTAGAAAGTATTTTGAAACCCTATATTCTAATAAAATAGAAGACAGTGAAGACATCGATAAATTTCTTAAGTCATATGAGCTGCCCAGATTGAGTCAGGAAGACACACACAATTTAAACAGACCAATAACAAAGGAAGAAATAGAAGAAGCCATCAAAAGACTACCAACCAAAAAAAGCCCTGGACCAGATGGGTATACAGCGGAGTTTTACAAAACCTTCAAAGAAGAATTAATACCAATACTTTTCAAGCTATTTCAAGAAATAGAAAAAGAAGGAGCTCTTCCAAATTCATTCTATGAGGCCAACATCACCCTGATCCCGAAACCAGACAAAGACACTTCAAAGAAAGAAAACTACAGACCAATATCTCTAATGAACATAGATGCAAAAATTCTCAATAAAATCCTGGCGAATCGAATACAAAAGCATATCAAAAAAATTGTGCACCATGATCAAGTAGGATTCATCCCTGGGATGCAAGGTTGGTTCAATATATGGAAATCAATAAATATTATTCACCACATCAATAGACTTAAAGATAAGAACCATATGATCGTCTCGATAGATGCAGAAAAAGCATTCGACAAAGTACAGCATCCTTTTATGTTCAAAACACTAGAAAAACTGGGGATAACAGGAACTTACCTCAACATTGTAAAAGCTATATATGCTAAGCCTCAGGCTAGCATCATTCTAAATGGAGAAAAACTGAAGGCATTCCAGCTAAAATCTGGAACAAGACAGGGATGCCCTCTCTCACCACTTTTATTTAATTTAGTCCTTGAAATACTAGCCAGAGCAATTAGACAGACAAAAGAAATTAAAGGCATAAAAATAGGAAAAGAAGAACTTAAAATATCACTATTTGCGGACGATATGATCCTATACTTAGAAGACCCAAAAGGGTCTACAAAGAAACTATTAGAACTAATAAATGAATTCAGCAAAGTGGCAGGATATAAAATCAACACGCATAAATCAAAGGCATTCCTGTATATCAGTAACAAAACTTCTGAAATGGAAATGAGGAAAACCACCCCATTCACAATATCCTCAAAAAAAAATAAAATACTTGGGAATCAACCTAACAAAAGAGGTGAAAGATTTATACAATGAAAACTACAGAACCCTAAAGAGAGAGATAGAAGAAGATCTTAGAAGATGGAAAAATGTACCCTGTTCATGGATAGGCAGAACCAACATCATCAAAATGGCGATATTACCAAAAGTTCTCTATAGGTTTAATGCAATGCCAATCAAAATCCCAACGGCATTTCTGGTAGAAATAGATAAAGCTATCATGAAATTCATATGGAAAAACAAAAGACCCAGAATAGCAAAAGCAATTCAAAGCAGGAAGTGTGAATCGGGAGGTATAGCGATAACAGATTTCAAACTGTACTACAGAGCAATAGTAACAAAAACAGCATGGTACTGGTACCAAAACAGGCAGGTGGACCAATGGTACAGAATAGAGGACACAGAGACCAATCCACAAAATTACAACTTTCTTATATTTGATAAAGGCACTAAAAGCATGCAATGGAGAAAGGATAGCATCTTCAACAAATAGTGCTGGGAAAACTGGAAATCCGTATGCAACAAAATGAAGCTGAACCCCTTTCTCTCGCCACGCACAAAAGTTAATTCAAAATGGATCAAGGAGCTAGATATCAAACCAGAGACTCTGCACCTGATAGAAGAAAAAGTTGGCTCCGATCTACACATTGTGGGGTCGGGCTCCAAATTCCTTAATAGGACGCCCATAGCACAAAAGTTAATAACTAGAATCAACAAATGGGACTTACTCAAACTAAAAAGTTTTTTCTCAGCAAGAGAAACAATAAGAGAGGTAAATAGGGAACCTACATCCTGGGAACAAATCTTTACTCCTCACACTTCAGATAGAGCCCTAATATCCAGAATATACAAAGAACTCAAAAAATTAAACAACAAGATAACAAACAACCCTATCAACAAATGGGCCAAGGACCTGACCAGACACTTCTCAGAGGAGGACACACAATCTATCAATAAGTACATGAAAAAATGCTCACCATCTCTAGCAGTCAGAGAAATGCAAATCAAAACCACCCTAAGATACCATCTCACTCCAGTAAGATTGGCAGCCATTATGAAGTCAAGCAACAATAAGTGCTGGCGAGGATGTGGGGAAAAGGGTACACTTGTACATTGCTGGTGGAACTGCAAACTGGTGCGGCCAATATGGAAAGCAGTATGGAGATTCCTGGGAAAGCTGGGAATGGAACCACCATTTGACCCAGCTATCGCCCTTCTCGGACTATTCCCTGAGGACCTTAAAAGAGCATACTATAGGGATACTGCCACATCAATGATCATGGCAGCACAATTCACAAGAGCTAGACTTTGGAATCAACCCAGATGCCCTTCAATAGATGAATGGATTAAAAAACTGTGGCATTAATACACAATGGAGTATTACGCAGCACTAAAAAATGACAAAATCATGGATTTTGCAGGGAAATGGATGGCATTAGAGCAGATTATGCTAAGTGAAGCTAGCCAATCCTTAAAAAACAAATGCCAACTGTCTTCTTTGATATAAAGAGAGCAACTAAGATCAGAACAGGGAAGAAGAGCATGAGGAAAAGATTAACATTAAACAGAGACGAGTGGGGGGAGAGAAAGGGAGAGAGAAGGGAAACTATGGAAATGGAAGGAGACCCTCATTGTTACACAAAATTACATATAAGAGTTTGTGAGGGGAAAGGGGAAAAAAAAAACAAGGGAGAGAATTAAACAACAGCAGATGGGGTAGAGAGGGAAGATGAGAGGGAAGGGGAGGGGGGATAGTAGGGGATAGGAAAGGTAGCAGAATACAACAGTCATTAATATGGTATTATGTAAAAATGTGGATGTGTAACCAATGTGATTCTGCAACTTGTATTTGGGGTAAAAAATGGGAGTTCATAACCCACTTGAATCAAATGTATGGAAGATGATATGTCATGAGCTTTGTAATGTTTTGAACAACCAATTAAAAAAAATTAAAAAAAAAATAACAAAGAAGAAAATAAATAAATAAATAAAGTCCTGAAAAGACCCCTTCCACTTCCCCCCAGCACATATATTCTCAGCCTTCAAAACCAATAAGACCAATCCCATCGTGACCTTTACCCCTGTTATAAGACCCGCTTCTTGGGGGATGCTGGCAAATAAACATCATTACCAGACTCTCACTCCCACTAAGTTCTGAGCAGCCAATGCCCCAAACCCTTCCACTCCATCCTTGGAACCCACAATCTTGTCTTCAACAAGGTCCTCTTTATCCTCAAACTTGGGACATTTTCTTCACTTCCTTGTTCTAACTGAAGGCCTGTGGAACCCACTTCCTTTGCTGTTTCTCTCCCATTCCTTTTGCGCCATGGCCCCAGGCACCACAGCTGGCCTCCTGCTCTTCTGAATCAATGACTTCCTTTCTCTCTACAGCTGCCAGTTCTGAAGCGCTGCTGCTATCAGACTATGCCAATGGCTACCTCTTCTTGTTGCAGTTATCAGCAGAACCCCACCGATCACTCCTCTCTCATTCTTAAGACTTTAGACCTTGACTCACTGTTATCCTTGACTACCTTACTTGTATTTGAAATTATTTGGTGATAACAAAACCTACAGAGGGGACTCCCAATACCCCTGCTTCTAAGTTCCTTGACCACTTTCCCACCAAATATCTTGTTTTCCATCCTATCTCAGCTTTCCCCACAGTCGTATTTTAGGCCATATCATTATCCAAAAAACACACTGTCTCTATCAACTTCAAGCCTCCCTACCACCACTTTTTAGGATTTTAGCCCATTCCCTTTAGCTCCCTTCCAATCCAAGGAGGGCCAGAAATGTACTGATCCTACCATCTTTGCACTGTTAAGACCCTTCATATCCTTACTTTGCATCTTAAGTAGCGAATCATCATTTTATCTAGACCCCCAACTCCCTGTCTCTCTTTCCCTTCATAATATTCACCCAGCAAACCTTCACCTGGGTTAAGCCTAACTCTACTTACTCCGTGCCTACACCCACAAAGCTCAACATGGCTGGAGAAGAGCATACCACTCTATAGCTGGTGTCATTTTAAATTCCATAAAACAGGACTGCCACCTGTAATCCTACCACATTTCCCTGAGTCATTTAGACTCCCACCCTCCTGGATGGTTAATTCATACTTATGTTAATCAGCTTTCTTTTGCCCTAACAAACACCTAAGAAAATGAACTTATAAATAGGAAATATTTATTTATTTATTTATTTATTTATTTATTTATTGGAATCCATGACCCACTGGCCTCACTGCTTTGGGCCTGGGTGGCACAGTATATCATGGCAGGAGCATGTGCTGGAGGAGGCCCGTTTACCTCCTGGCTGAGACAGAAAAGAGAGAGAGAGAATAGACTGGGGTCCCACAATTCCCTTTGAAGGCCCACCCCCATGAGGTCCTTCCTCTTACAGGTTCTACCACCTCCCAATAGTACCACAAACTGGGCACATGGGCCTTTACATACATGGGCCTTTGAAGGACATTTAAAATCCAAACTAGAGCAACATTCTCTCTCCTATAACTTCCACTGTCTCTTCCTCCCCATTTTTACTCTTGGCTCATGACTGTTTCTACTTTCCTGAAAAAAATATCTGAAGCAATCTGAAGAGAACTTCTGTGACTGCCCACTTACCTGCACCTGTGCCACGGGCACTCTGCCTTCCCACCTGTTGCAGGGACGAACTGTCTGTGAGCCTGGGGCACCCCTGTCCTGTGCTCCATCCTCCAGCCCCTGTTCTCTCCCCAGGGCGGGCATCACACTACCAACTCTTCCCTTTCTTCCCTGTACTGGATTTCCTCTCTCTATGGATGCATTTGGGTATATATGGATGTATCTGTATCATTTAGAATATCACATCAGCGTGATGTTAATTTTCCTGGTCCTTCAAAATCCCTTCCTTGGCCTCATTAACCTCTGTTAAAGAAGACGCATCTTGTCATTGCTGCTCAAAGCCTCCTATGTCACGGAGGGAAAAGCCAAAACCCTGCACAGTCGGACCCCACCTGCCACTGGACCTTCGTACCCCAGCCTGCTGCTGCTTTCACTTCTCCTGGAACACACACCAACATGCTCCTGCTCAGGCTTTCCTGTTTGCTGTTTCCTGGATTGCGCTCTTTCAAGATATTTGAATGTTTATTCTCGTATTTCATATCTTTATTCAAATGTCATCTTTTACTAGAGGCTTTTTTTTTTTTGGACTTTCCTATGTAAAAAGGGATGCTTTATATTTCTCCTTAGCACTTACCACTCCCTAACTAACTACCACATAATGTACTTGCTGTACGTTTATTAACTGTTTCCCTCTTTAGAACAGAAACGCCACAGCAGCAGGTTTCTTGTCTGTTGTGTTTACTGCCAAATGTATCTTTAGCACTGCAGTGCTTGGCACATAGTAGGTGCTCAAAAAATATCACTTGAATGAATGAGTTTTCACAGTTGTCCGCATTTTTTTTTTATAACCTCCACATTAGAGTTCTCTGAATCAAACACTTGAACGTTCCTCTTACCATGTTCTACTATAAACATGTCTTTTTGTCTTTCAAGTACAATTTGACTTCACTGTAAGAAAGTCAAGAACCTGGAGTGCTGTTAGCAACTGACTCAGTATCTTTCCTCCTGGTTTACACTGAATTTGGCTCACAGGGAAGAGGCCTTTGTGTCTGTCTTAGGGAGTCAGCCTGGAAGACCTGGGGGGATTTCAGAATTTGGCAATAGAAAGGATGATTCAGAGCCTGAACATGAAGCCTCCACAGAGGTGAGAGGGGAAAAAGAGGAGCTTGAAAGAGAAGGCATGCCTGAGAATGTAGTTCTCCTTATCAGAAGGAACATTTAGGTCCAAAGCAGCTTCAAAAGATCAAAGAAGTGCCCTTCCACAAAGGAATGCTGATTTTAGCTATGATTAAAAATGAAAAGTAAAACAAAACCACAACAGGATAGAGATTCCAAAACAATAGAAAGGCAGAGACCTCTAGAGACACACCTCTTGAGGTTGGCTCCACTGCCTTCCAGTGCTGGATGCAGTCCTGGGGTTACTGCAGATTCTCCTCCAAGCCCCTAGCACTATCTGGCTTGATGGATGTTGGCAGCTTCCCCCACCTCAATCTCCCTGTATCCCCAGAGCCCAGCACTACATAAGACACAGAAGGGATGCTCAACAAATGTGACTTTGATGAACACATGAGAAATGCAGGAGGAATAACTTTATACCAGACTTCTCAAGATTCGCTTGCTTTCTCTCATTTTGCTTAACCCATTCCCAAAACCACCTTCATGGACCCCACAATGGAACTGGAACTTGCTAAGACGTGAATTTCTGACTGCCACATGTAGATTTCCATTTGAAAACACTGCATTTCAGCCAAAAAACATAGACCAAGGGCGCACTGTGCAGATTCCAGCCTCCATTTATCACTCCATATGGGCAGATTTTTTTTTTTTTTTTTTTTTTTGTAGTAGGTTCTTGTTCTCCTCTGAGGAAAGCTTGTTTCCATAGGAGGATTTCCCCTCTGTGTTCATTCTTCATTCACAATTTTAGTGCTTACTTTTGCTTTTTATCTTTGCATAATCTTTGCTGCTTTAAGAATCTAAAAAGACTGTGGAGTAGAACACCTCACCCTTCCCTCCACTATCTCTGGTTCATGCCAATTGTGGCAGACACATTTCCCTGGCTTTCCTCCACATCTTTGTCATGTGAAAGGGTGCTGGTAAATCAAGTGGATGAGCCTCAGATAACCTAGTGTTTGTTTATGGGACCTTTTCAGCAAGTCTTTCAGCCAAGACTCTGAGCAACAATAAGTTCATTTTAACGGAGTTCCTGGAGAGAAGATTCCAGTTCCGTGTGAGCTACGCAACTGCTGACCTATCTAGAGGCCCTTCAAGGTGCCAAAGGAGTCAGGAAGCCCACTGCTCAGTGAACAGCTGTGCCCGCTGATGTAAACAGCTGACTTCCAGGACCAGCTCAAGCAGTGGGGGACAAGAGCTGGGAATTGTTTGGTGGAGCAAAAAAGAAATGATACCATGAGGGTACCTCTGGCAGATTATAATCCCCAGGAGTGAGAACAGGATGCTTGTTTTGCTCACTATATTTCAGCAAGAAGTTGCATGCATGGCTCAGGAATGGTGGTCACCAATATTTGTGCATCAAATGAGGGAATGAATGAGATAGATAGAGCATCACAAGAATCCCCTTAAATAAGAAGGAGAGTCTTGGAAAGGAGTAAGCTTGCTATTGTCATGTCTAATTTTATTAGATAATCGCTATAATCCTACTGAAATCCCAGGTTGGTATGGCTTGAAAAAAAAAATAGTCACCAAAATTTTTTTATTTATTTTTTTCCAAACAGGACAAACCAGAAAAGGAGACTTTAGGAAAAATCAGCGGCGCCGCCTATGTGTGAAATATGGTGCTTCTTAGGAGGCAAGACACTAAGAGAGGGACTCGGGCATATGGGGCAATAACTGTGTGATTTATCTGTAGGTATATATACAGAGTTAAGATTTACTGAGCATTTACCATATGTCAGACACTATTTAATTCTTCTATCACTAAGATGTTATGGCAGTATTATTTGTATTTTACAGACACAGAAATTTAGGCTCTGCGGAGTTTAAAATATGGCTCACTATAAGGAAGCTTTGAAACTAAGATGATTCCTCATTTCTCTGATGAAAGATTACCTATTCCAAAGATTTCTAGCTAATCAAAAAAAAATCTCTCAGACATGATAGTACAAAATCTCTTACGTCTTATTCTAAACAAGGTATCTACAAAGGTCATTGACTTGATTTTTCCTTTGGTCAAAAGAAGAGACAGAAATAAACTTATTTTTAAACTTATTTATCACAGAATAGCTGTGCCCACTGATCAAACTTTGTATAATATTTGGAAATTATAGTTCCCAGTTTGAATAATGTTACCCCATGACAATTAATTTGCATGGGATGGTACTTCCATGGGAGATATTATTAAAGTTTAGAACCTCTGTAGTCTCCAAGTGTCCTTAGAGACAATGCCTGAAGGATATCTGACAGTAACTAAACACAGAGCACAATGTCATTACGGGCAGGTTTTCCGCCTTCAACTTTATCCAGCAGCATTCTTGCCATGGTCTCGCCAGTTAGTACTCGCTTCTGTCCCAGCCTCTCTTAGAGGCCTGGATTTCTTTAACCGGCAATGCTGAAAAGGAAAAAATGCTATTTCAAGCCACAGATAAGACATTTGCTGAGTCTTAATCAGATACACAAACCGCAGACAAATCTAAGGCTATACCAAAAGAATATGACAATAAATAGACTTTCAAGGAGGGAATGTAGGAGCTGGAGTATTTTTTTCTTCCAGAGATGTGAATATCTTCATCATGACCAGAGCCACTCTTTTTTTTTTTGGTGGTGTCAGAGATTGAACCTAGGGTGTGCACACTAGACAAGTGTTCTACCACTGAGCTACATCCACAACCCGACAGCTACTTTTTGAGTCAACTAACACAGTTTTCTGGGGCCAGGGGTAGAGGTCACTGGTAAAGCACTTGGTTAGTCTGTGCAACGCCTTCAGTGTGATCCTCAGTAATGGAAAAAACACACAGGTTTCTGGAGTCTTTATCTCTGTCTTGTTTTCTCAGTAGAAACACACGGGAATTCAAAAACACCTCATTTTTAAAATAGCTGTATAAACGACTCTAGAACTGATTATGGATTCTCTAAATTGAACACTGCTTGTTTCCAAATGTTCATGACTACAAAGGGCATTGAAATGAATACCCTTACGGATAAACTTGTACATAGGCCCTGGATAGGACTGTACAAATGCCCTCAATGGAACTTCTATAGGATATTGGTAAGTTGAAAGATGTACACATCCCTAAGGTTTGTTTACACACATCACCAAACTCTCCAGAAAGATGGTATCTGTGTATACTCTCTCATAAGGTAGACGTTTTACTGCATCTACCAAGGTTTGGCTGTAATGCTTGATAAACTTTAAAAGAAAGCTTTTTTTCTTTTTTATTGGTTCTTTTGAGTTATATATAACATTAGGATTTCTTTTGACATAATTATAAAAGCATGAAATATAATTTTCTCTAATTGAGTCCCCAGTATTTCACCTTTCCCTCCTCTCTTCTCTTCCCTCTATGGATTTGCTATTTATTTTTTTAATTGAAATATAAAAGGAATATAATCTAGAGTATACAATCTGATAAATTTTTATACAAATATACCTCTATACCCATATCAAAATGGAGAAAATATCCACACCCCAAATCCTTTATTATGACTCTTTCAAATCAATACTCCCCCCATGCCCACCCTGGCATAGAGGTAGTTTTGTTTGTTTACTTCTTTCTAAAACTATTAAACAGTTTTATCTCATTCTGAACTTCAGGTTTTCCTCTTATATCTGGTTTCTTTCACTCAACATAATATCTTTGAATTTCATCTATTTTTTGCATGCTTCCTTGGTTCACTATTTTTGAAATGAGTTCATTTTTATTGCTATGAAGTATTTCACTAGTATGAATATACCACATCTTATTTTATCATTCCACTGTTATTGTCCAATTGTATTATTAGATTGGGGCTATTAGAAATTAAGCTGCTACATATATAACCTTAGGGACAAAAGCACATATTTCTCTTTGGCGTATACCTTGCTCAAGTTGAATATCTGTGACACGAAATTCCCAAATTCAAAAAGCTCCAAATCTGAAACTTCTGTGTGCCAATATGATACCACAAGCAGAAAACTCCACACCTGACCTCATGTGATGGGTCACAATCAAACCACAGGCACACTAAAATTATTGTACAAAATTACCTTCAAGCTGGGTGTATAAGATATGTATGAAAAATAAATTTTGTATTTAGGATTGGGTTCCATCCCAGAAGTACCTCATTATGTATATGTAAACATTCCAAAAAATTAAAAATATAAAACACTTCTACTCTCAACCATTTTGGATAAAGGGTACTTAAGCTGTAATAGAACTGCTACTCATACAGTGAATATTATTTAACTTTTATGGAAACTGACAGTTTAAGATGGCTGAACCAACTTACATGCCACCAATAATGTGCGAGAGTTTCAGTTATTCCATGTGGTTACCAATATACTGAACAAACCTTATAGTACTTGGTAGATATGTGACAGGGTTTTTACATGTTCAACTTTTATTTTGTCATTTATTCTAAGTTTTTGTTGTGATATACAACTATAATAATAAAGGAGGAAGTTTGTACATTTAATTCAAATGGATGATTTCTGGTAGAAACTGTCCCAATTACCACCCTGGCCAATCAGTACATCTGTGACCATCTAAAATACAAAAACATCACAGAAAAGTCCCTATGACCTTTCAAGTTAAGCTAGTCACCTTTAAGGTGAATCTCTAAGATATGACAGTCCATCAAATGACAGATTCAACAATCTATAGAAGCACTTATATCTCAAATATAATGTGGGAGATTATGTCTAATTAAGACTTCTCATCTTGGGCTGAGGATGTGGCTCAAGCGGTAGCACGCTCGCCTGGCACGCGCGCGGCCTGGGTTCGATCCTCAGCACCACATACAAACAAAGATGTTGTGCTGGTGAAAACTAGAAAGATAAATAAAAAAAATTCTCTCTCTCTCTCTCTCTCTCTCCCCCCCCTCCCTCCCTCCCTCCCTCTTTAAAAAAAAAAAGAGGAGACTTCTCTCTTAAAAAAAAAAGACTTCTCATCTCCCTGAGAAATCTCAAAAAGTGTACAGACTTTTAACTAGTTAAAGACTCACCTGTCCCTGAGAAGGATTTATAACTGTGTTCATTTTATAAACTAATGTTGTTGTTTTTTTTTAAGAAGTATAGGTGATGAGATAATGAATCAGTCTTGAAGGCTATGTAAAATGTAAATGCAGCAATGCCAATTCTTCATACTCCAACTAAAACACTGCCAGAAATGTTTTCCAAATGCACACTTACAAAAAATAATTTCTGTCTACCTGGTAGATCTAGACATCTGTTAAAACAGCTGGAGCCAAAAATGTTCCAGTCTACACAAATACCAAATGTGAGAACTGAACTTGCCATCCCACCACACCATTTCCCAGGTGTGCCTAAGTATGGCAGTAGTACTGAGTACCTTCTACCTGCCCCTCAATATCCACTGTACCCTCTGGGGGAGCCCCAAATTCATGTGCTGCATCCAGGATCTTCCAATGGGCTCAGCCCTGAGGAGTAGCAACATGGAGAAAGAAAAAGATGGGGAGTACTGGGGTGTTCATTTCCCCTGTGCCCTTGTCTATGAATCATCATGGGCTGGCTATACCCCTTAGCTGATGTTCACAGCCAGCCCCCCACCAAAACAACACACAGTCTCCCAGCCCCCAGGTCCTGGTAAGCTTTCTTCTTCAGGTTTAGGGCTAGTGTCAGCCCTTCTGCTACTAGTATGAAGTAGTCCTGCGATATCTCCTGCATTTCACCTTTGTAAAGAGTTTCATCTTCACCTTTGTAAAGAGTTTCTTTATCCACTCTTGAAATTATCTGGCATGATTTTATCTTCAATTTCCTGTTTGGGCTCTAAATGATACTGAAGTTTTGCCAAAGGCCAAAGCCAAAATATTCATAATAAATGAAAAGAAGGGCCCCATCAGAAATAATGTAAGGTGCACATCTGACCTTGTGAGGCCTGGAGGAAGAATAAAAAGGAATAAATAGGCTTTTCCCTACTGAACCATAAATAAGCCACCCACAAAGAGTTGTGGTGGAGATACTGGATACTGTGGTGGAGATACTCCTCAATACTGCTGCTACAGAGCAAGGGGTGAAGTGTGTGGGTGGGTGGAGGAGACAAAGGGACATGTAACAAGAGCCTATCATGTGCCAGGTCCAGTGAAGCAACTTTTATATTCACCATGTTATCATGTGTTATGTACCCTTGAAAAACTCAGTTCTTCATCTGTAAAATGGGAATAATAATAGGACTAACCTTGTAGTGTTGTTGAGAGAATTCGAGTTTATCCTAGCCAAAAAGGCCAAGAAATAATTACTAAGAAAATAAGATAATACATGCAAAGCACTGAAAACAGAACATAATGGA
Organism: Marmota flaviventris; assembly: GCF_047511675.1. Lineage (NCBI taxonomy): Eukaryota > Metazoa > Chordata > Mammalia > Rodentia > Sciuridae > Marmota > Marmota flaviventris. Next base: position 25,639,147 of record NC_092500.1, on the reverse strand, counting down.
AGTTCAGTGTTCACTGTTAATAATGATAACGATGATGGTAATGTTAAGAATAAAAACCCTTACAGTGGGGCTGAGGTTGTGGCTCAGAGGTAGAGCGCTCGCCTAGCATGTGTGAGGCACTGGGTTCGATCCTCGGCACCACATAAATATAAAATAAAGATATTGTGTCTACCTATAACTAAAAAATAAAACCCTTACGGTAATCCTCTGAAGTAAGTATCACTTGGTCCATTCAAAAGATGAGGAAACAGAGACTCCATGAGCCATAGTACAAAAAAGAGGCAGAATAGAAATTAATCTGATTCTTGACTGACACCAAATCTGTATCTATCCCCATCACTACCACGTGACACTCAGTTTTTAATCCATGTGCCATAACTCACATCAGTACAAGGGATGACATATGTGACCCATGAACTATCCCATTCTTCTTCCAGATGAGCAACAGATGAGGGCCCTCCTTTCAGCTAACTCTCAGTATGCTTCCTAACATACTACCCTAAGCGGACACTAGCAATCAATCAGAATTGACTTGTGAGGTGAATCTAATTTGCTATTCCTGAAGGAAAACATTAATTCAGAAGAACAGGACAAAGTCAGGTTCACCAAAGAATGTACACGCTCCACAGATCAGGAATTTCACCTTGTTCGCTCCAGTATCTCCAGGGCCCAGAACAAAGGCTGCTGTGTAGAAAGCACTCGGTGGACTGATTGACTGAATGAATGATGAAAGCTGTTGAATGTAAGTCCCTTGTCTTCAGAAGAGAATTTACAGAGAATAAAAATAGACAAAAATAACATAACTCTAATGCAAATTAGTCTGAGCTAGCGACCATAAAAGTATTAACAAATTATAAATAAAATGAGAAAAGAGGGCAGTCAGAATTAGCTAAGTAACCCAGCATTTAAAAAGAAATTCAATATTGCACCAGGCATGGTGGTGCACACCTGTAATCCCAAGAACCTGGGAGGCTGAGGCAGGAAGATCACAAGTTCAAGACCAGCCTTAGCAACTTAGCGAGTTCCTGTCTCAAAATTGAAAAAAAAAAAAAAAGGACTGAGGATATAGTTCAGTAGTAAAATGCCCTGATTTCAATCACCAAACTGTTTTTAATGGAACAAAACAAAACCAAAAACAGTATTGCTTTTGAGTATCCTTAATCTAAACTTATTGTCTTTTCAAGCAGTCAAATGGGCCTGCTTTAATAAACAGATTAAAATAATTTATAATTAGTAACAATACTTGCCTTAAATTGTTGACTACTTAAATTGATAAATCTCTTCTTTTTGAAGAGAGCCAATGAGACTTTGAATGCATGAGTAGGAATAAGTAAGATTTTGAATTCCTTGAACAGGAGTCTGAGAGTTTATCCCTTGTCTTTTCCCATTGAAACCTAACAGGGCCCTTGTATAGAGATTTTTTTTTTTCCCTTTTAAGTCTAAAATGGAAATATCTTTAGTTTTTATTATTATTTTAGGAGTCATATATGTTTGTTCTAAAAAGTTCTAAAAATACAAAAGTTTAGAAGCAAACCATCTCCTTTCTTCCCAACTGCCCAACTTATCTCCACCCCACATGATAAATGGAGTCAGTGAACCATGCCAGTGGGCTAACAGCCTGCAGCTGTTGCTGTATAGCCTGTGAGATAAGAATGGTTTTTACATTTTAAATAGTTAAAAAAAGAAAAATATTTTGTTTCATGTAAAAATTATGTGACTTTCAGTTTTTAATGTCCATAAATAAATTTTTGTTGGCACACAATCGTGAACATGCATATACATATTGACTATGGCTGCTTTCAGGACAGAGCTGCAGTTGTACCCCTGGTCTAACAGAATAGATCCTAACTCCCTCTTATCCATCCATCTACTGCTTGATACAATGCTTCCTGTTTGTCAGCCTTCTTTTTTCCATTCAACTATGTGGTGTGGCTGTCTTAGCCCATTCAAGCTGCTATAATAAAAGACCATAGACAGGTAGCTTCTACACATCAGGAATTTATTTCTCACAGTTCTTGGAAGTCCCAGAACATGGTGCTGGCAGATGCAGTGTTTAGTGAGAATCTGCTTTCTCACAGTAGCACCTTTTTGCTGCACTCATGTGGCAGAAGTAGTGAACAAGCTCCATCATACTCCATCATGTTGATCATAAAGACATGAGTCACCTGCCAAAGGTCCCACCTCCTACTACCACTGCACTGAGGATAAAGTTTCAACATGAATGATGAGGGAGTCATAAACATTTAGACCACAGCAGTGGCCATTTTTCCTTAAGTTTTCAAAGACCTATCAACTTCATAGTATTTCACTGCCAGTCAGGCCCTGTGAAGGTGCTCACAGGCACCTCACCATCAGCCACGCATTCAGAGGCATTTCTTCCCTCTCCTCATTTATCCTGCTGGGAACACTGAGCACAAGGAACACACATTGGAAAGGGCTCACAAGAACTGGGAATAACTACCCTGTGAGTTCCCTGTGCAATAAACAAATCACGCTGGTAATCACTCTCCAACTTGGCTGCTCAGGTCTGGTAGAATGCACCCTGTAACCATGCTTAACTGGATTCGCTTGGAAAATGTTTTCAGTGAGTGAAAAGCCCCAAGCAAAAATGTTAAGAGTTAGCCTTCTGCTCTTACGTTGAATGTGAGGGACTAAATTAAGACTGTTTAGTTCTCACACTTAATTTCCAATGACTCACAGATTGATAAAGAATCTGATTTTATGTTGAATTATTTTCTACCAATAAAGAAAAGGTACTTTAAAGTTAATATTTCACTAGCAAATGTGTTTTTTCTTAGAAGACTTCCATCTAGTCAGTAAATCTGTCAGTAGAGTAGGTTGTCTTGCAGTTTGCTTTAGTGAGAGTGGAGAAAAATATTTTGAGTATGCAAAAATAATTTCTGGGATGGTTTTCAGGGATGGTTTGAATTAAAAGTTAAGTTTTTTTTCTAGAGGAGACTTTGTTACAGCACTAATATGACAGGAAATACAAAATTTTTGACCTCACATGTGATTCTAATTTATGTTGATTAAGCTTAAAAGTTGGCAGGAGTTCCTATTACATAGTGCTATATAACATGCCATTCCAAAATTTAGTGGCTTAAAATACTAGTTGTTGATTTTCCTCAGAAAATCTGCAATTTGGGAAGTGTTTAAAGAGGGCAAAGTTCATCTCTCAATTCTTTGACGTGATTGGAGCTGGAAGTTCAGCTAGGGCTGGCTGTCAGCCACAGTGCCTATTTCCTATCCATTGGGGCCTCTCCAAGAGCTCCCCGGGCTTCCTCACAGCTTGGCCACTGGATTCAATGAAGCCAAGGCAGGCTCTGCAAGTCTTCCTCATAAGTCAAACACTTCATCTCCCCCTGACTCTGCCCCTTAAGCAAATCATTAAGGCCTGCCCAAATTCAAGGGAGGGGAATTAGACCTCACATACTTAAGAAGGAGTTGCAAAGAATATGGCCACCTCTAAGCCACCACAACACATATATACGACTGTGGACAAACTGCCCCTGTTGAGAGCCACAGCCGAAGGGGCCCCAGCAAACTTCCAGCTGCCAGCAATCCAGCTGCCGGCTGATGATTGGCTCACAGCGGCCCCAGCAACATCTAGCTGATTGGCTCCTCTGCGGTGATGCTCATTGGACTGTTTCCCTGCCCTTTCAGACCACGGAGCTGCTCATTGGGGGACTTTTTGGCTCTGCCCACGTGACCCAGCCAATCGGCCTCAAGAGCAGGAGGATTGTGGGAGGTGGAAAGAAGCTAGTGAGGGGAGAGACAGGCTGGTGGAAAGCCGGTGGTGGCAGTTGAGGCTCTGAGGGTTTTTCCCGAGAGGCTGGTTTGTTTGGCGTGTTTGGTTCTAAAAATAAAGTTAGTTTCTTTTGACAAGTGGCTTCTGATTGTGCCCAGCCAGACTGCGGCATTTGGTGGCCCGTACGGGGAACGAACCCGCGACCTTGGCGTTATCAGCACCAACGATTCGCTTGCTCATAAGCCAGGTGTTTTAGTAATGGCATTGCTTGTTCTGTATTCTCAAAAACTCTGGTAGCTGTTTGAATAAGCCTATCTACAAATTCAGCATAAGGTTCATTAGCTCCTTGTATTACCTTAGATAATTGACCTTGTAAACCTCCATGTCCTTGTAAAGTCTTCCATGCCTTAATTGCATCTGCAGCAATTTGTGCGTATACGCCAGGATCATATGCAATTTGTTGCTGCTGATCCTCATAAGGTCCCTTTCCTAACAACATATCTAGATTTCTCTGAGGATAACCAGCTGCTGCATTTCGCCTAGCTGTCTCCTTGCAAAATTCCTCATTGGCAACCTTCCATAACAGGTATTGTCCTCCATTTAGCACAGCTTTACACATATTAGCCCAATCTGCTGGCGTCATGTTCAAGTTGTTAATGGATTCGACCATGCTTACAGTGAAGGGTGCTTGAGGACCATAGGTTGTTACAGCCTCTTTTAGCTGCTTCACTGTTTTGAAATTTAAAACTTGGTAAAATCGCTGCCCTCCTGCCTCAAATACAGGGCATGTTAATATTTGAGATCTTGTCTCAGGATCCCAACTATCAACTGCGGGGGTTGGGGACCTCCCAGCATATGGAGGTGGCCTTGTTAGTTGGACACTTACGTCCTCTGGTGATAGAAAGGTGTTAGTAGCAGTCTCCTGTAGAGGTGGTGCTGTTGGTTGGACACTTACACCCTCTGGTGATAGAAAGGTGTTAGTAGCAATCTCCTGTTGTAACTTTCCCCCTGATGGCTTTTTCTGTTTTACACTTTCTTTCTCTGTCTGACTAACTTGAGAGGCCTTCTCTTTTACTTGAATCTTTTCCTCTGTCTGACTAACTTGAGAGACCTTCTTTTTTACTTGAATCTTTTCCTCTGTCTGACTAACTTGAGAGACCTTCTCTTTTACTTGAATCATTATGTCTTCTCCTTCCTCTACCATTGTCTGAACTGAAGGCTTTGGACTAAGCAAACAAGATACGAACGTCCACAATGGCAATGTGCCAACTGGCAGAGTCCCTGGGCTTTTCTTTTCTATTCTTTTTAAATCTTCACCATGATGGTTCCATTGTGATATATTTAACAACTCCTCCTTAAAAAGCCATGGGCTACATTTTTGTATTGTATCAACGTATGCCCTGACTGTTCTTGATTTTACTGAGATGCCTCCTTCCTCTAACAATTTACTTAACACTCTTTCAGTTTGTTTTTTACTAATTTCTGATCCCGTATTTCTACTATAATACAACCCAACAAGATGACGCCAAACAAAACCGAGACAGAATGAAATAAAAAGGGAACAACAAAAAGTCATTATAGCCTTTCTATCCTCCTGACATGTGCATCCGTCCTTTCTCCCTATCTGTTCCTCAGACGTAAATAGTTTTTCCTCAGATGTGAGCGGTTTTTCTTCCGTCTCACTCATCTCCAGGGACAGGCAACTTAAAACAAAAGTGAAACAAAATAACAAAAGAAGAATCTTAAAATGGCTACCCATCCTCTCGCCCTGCCCTCAGGGGCGAGCAGTTTCACTTACCCTCAGTCGCTCCCCGTGCGAGCCACCAAATGCCGCAGTCTGGCTGGGCACAATCAGAAGCCACTTGTCAAAAGAAACTAACTTTATTTTTAGAACCAAACACGCCAAACAAACCAGCCTCTCGGGAAAAACCCTCAGAGCCTCAACTGCCACCACCGGCTTTCCACCAGCCTGTCTCTCCCCTCACTAGCTTCTTTCCACCTCCCACAATCCTCCTGCTCTTGAGGCCGATTGGCTGGGTCACGTGGGCAGAGCCAAAAAGTCCCCCAATGAGCAGCTCCGTGGTCTGAAAGGGCAGGGAAACAGTCCAATGAGCATCACCGCGGAGGAGCCAATCAGCTAGATGTTGCTGGGGCCGCTGTGAGCCAATCATCAGCCGGCAGCTGGATTGCTGGCAGCTGGAAGTTTGCTGGGGCCCCTTCGGCTGTGGCTCTCAACATCTTTTTGGCAAGAAGGTCCATTATTATGGATACATTTATCTTATTCTCCTAACACTATTCTTACTAGGTATCCTGAGGCTGTAGGACAATTAATACTCAAAGGATTAAAAGCAGCAAAGGGAGTGTTTGGAATTTCTCCCAATAAAATTATTACTCCATATACTATGAATCAAATTGATGAGTTAGCTAATGAGTTAAATACTTGGGCAATAATCATGTGCAAATCTAATGTTTCATTTGATAACCACTTACCATCTAATCCTTTATTGTCTTTTTGGTCATTGCATCCTGTAGTTTTTCCAAAAATGACAAGAAAAACACCTATCATGAATGCTCCAAATATATTCACTGATGGGTCAAATAATGGTACAGCAGCAGTAGTTACCCCTGATCAAACTTTTACATTTTTAGTACCCAAACAATCAGCTCAAAAGGTAGAGCTTAATGCAGTTTTACAAGCTTTTGTGATGTTTAAAGATTCTGTATTTAATTTATTTTCTGATAGTCAGTATGTAGTTAATGCTATAGTATCTCTTGAAGATGCTGGTAGGATTTCCCCTTCTTCTACTGTTTTCTCTTTGCTTTCCACTATACAAAGTCTAATCTGGGACAGAAAAGATCCATTCTTTATAGGACATATCAGGGCACATACAGGATTGCCTGGAGCCCTTAGTTTGGGCAATGATTTAGCAGATAAAACTACACATGACATACATATTTTCTCTACACTAGAAGAAGCTATAAATTTTCATAAAAAGTTCCATGTCAATGCTAATACTTTACAAAAGCGTTTTAAAATAACTAAGGAACAAGCTAGACAAATAATAAAACAATGTCAAAATTGTGTGACCTTTTTACCACAAGTTAATCTTGGAGTCAATCCTAGAGGATTGATACCTAACCATATTTGGCAGATGGACGTCACACACTTGCCAGAATTTGGAAAATTAAAATATTTGCATGTTACAGTTGATACTTCTTCTGGATTTTTGATGGGCTCCCTTCATGCCGGAGAAAAAACTAAAGATGTTATAGCTCACTGCTTACAAAATTTTGCCACTGTGGGTGTTCCAAAACAGTTAAAAACAGATAATGCCCCTGGTTATACTTCTACCTCTTTTAAACAATTTTGCTCAACATTTGGCATTACTCATATAACAGGAATCCCATACAATCCACAGGGACAAGGCATAGTTGAAAGAGCTCATCAAACTATTAAAATGTACTTATTAAAGCAAAAAGAAGGAATTGGGAAGGGGTATATATTCCCCAAAGATAAACTTAAAATAACCCTTTTTACTCTAAACTTTTTAAATTTGGATTCATCAGGACTTAGTGCTGCGGAAAGGCATATGTGTCCAAAAAATGTACATAAGCCCAAGGTACTTTGGAAGGATATTCTAACAGGACAATGGAAAGGTCCTGACCCAGTAATTGTCTGGAGTCGGGGGTCTGTTTGTGTGTTTCCACAGGGAGAACAGCAGCCGATTTGGATTCCAGAGAGATTAACCAAGGTCCTGACCCAGTGATTGTCTGGAGTCGGGGGTCTGTTTATGTGTTTCCACAGGGAGAACAGCAGCCGATTTGGATTCCAGAAAGATTAACTAAAGCGATTTCTACAGACCAAAAAGAAGATGATTTGGCTCAAATCCATAACAACTGATATCCAAAACTCCAGTTTGGCTATTCTTACATCTGCAACAGAACCAGGATGCTTTTTTCAATATCTATTTTATTATTGCCCTTTGCCATATCATGAAGTTCTATTTTGTTTTTTGAGCTCATACAGACCTAGGTTAATGTTTTGCTGATCAGTTCTATTTTTTGACTATAGAGTTTTTAAACATTGCAATGGAGATTTCACCTGTAAAAAGTTATAAGGCCTTTACTATAATGTTATGTGTTGTATGTATTATGCTATGTGTGCACACTTGTGTTTTGTGTTATATGTACGTATGTCCATATATCATATATGATGAGCGCTCATGATAATATGGATCCAAATATTTTTTTTTTCACGTGATTTATATGGTTTAATTTATATTGGGTAAACAACTGTTGAGGATTGTTTTAATATGTAAACAAAAAAGAAGGTTAACAGATCTGTTTGTTTACTTTCACCTTTCCTTTTCATTATATTTAATAATTCTCTTAAAGATAATGTAAATTGTTAAGAAAATTGTTTTCTTTTAGTGCCTTCTATAATGTTACATAATTTTTTCTTTAGCCATTATTGCCAGAATTCCTATCTTCATCCCAGTGCTGGTGAAGTCAAAGATAAAACCAATCTACAGCTTCTACAATAGCCATCACTGAACTGCTTGCAGAACTTGCCTGGACACATTGTGAGCTCACCTGTATACATTTTGAACTATCTGTTGGTGCAGCGACTTGTGGTAGTGTTGGGGTATTTTTGCTGATGATGTCACCGGTGGTACAATTTTTCAAAGGAGCCCTCAATTGGCTTAATGTCATGGCATTTTGCATCCTCCTCTACTAGTGATGGTCTAAAATTTGGGGGCCAACATAGGTGAGGCAAAGAACCTCACCCCCCCACTGGTGCAAAGGCCTATCCACAAGTATAGCTGTATGCTGGACCGGTAGTCAGTGACGGGTATGATCCAATTGCAGTGGTACCAACCTAAGACAGGAGGCTGACGCCTAGAGGTCAGTTCATCCGATGACGGGTAAGGACCATATGTTGAATTGGACTGCCTAACAGGCACGGTCCCTAAGCCACATGCTTGTTGTTTAAACAGAGAGGGGGAGATGTTGAGAGCCACAGCCGAAGGGGCCCCAGCAAACTTCCAGCTGCCAGCAATCCAGCTGCCGGCTGATGATTGGCTCACAGCGGCCCCAGCAACATCTAGCTGATTGGCTCCTCTGCGGTGATGCTCATTGGACTGTTTCCCTGCCCTTTCAGACCACGGAGCTGCTCATTGGGGGACTTTTTGGCTCTGCCCACGTGACCCAGCCAATCGGCCTCAAGAGCAGGAGGATTGTGGGAGGTGGAAAGAAGCTAGTGAGGGGAGAGACAGGCTGGTGGAAAGCCGGTGGTGGCAGTTGAGGCTCTGAGGGTTTTTCCCGAGAGGCTGGTTTGTTTGGCGTGTTTGGTTCTAAAAATAAAGTTAGTTTCTTTTGACAAGTGGCTTCTGATTGTGCCCAGCCAGACTGCGGCATGCCCCCATATCTTCATCTACAAAATAAGGGAAATAATGATGTCTATAGCAGTTTGGGGAAATTTGCTTTTAGTTTAAAAAAAAAAAAAACAACTTTAACTGTTATATGTAATATATGCACAGAAAGTTCACAATAATAAGTGTTCTATCAGTTTTTACAAACTGGACTTCTTTGACCACCACCACACAAACCAAGAAACAGAACACTGTCAGGCTGGGGAAACAACAGGGAGTGATAGGGTCTTTGGCAAACAGGAGTCAGCAGACTTTTTGCTCTTGCCAGTGGTTGCTATGTAGGAGTAAAGGTGGGATGTGTGGGCTGAACACAAGCCAGGGGCCCAAATTTAGGCTACAGGCCCCTATTTGGGACTCTGTTAGGAGATTTTAGCAGAGCATGTGACATGAAGAATATGGGGAGGATTTTGAATAGCAGTAGGCGATAGGGAGATAGAAGGGGACAGAAGAACAAAAAAGGAGTAACAACATGAGCGAAGTTGACATTTTAGGCTCAGCTGAACATGGCAGTGATGATGGGCATGGACTTAACTGGACTCAAGTTTCTGGAAAGAACCTTGGCTTGAAATTGTCCTAACAGAGAAGGAAGGCTTCCAGATGCTAGACCTGGAGACAAACTTCTCACTGTCACCTGTTTTAACCATAATAAAGCACCTAGAGGAGTTTTGTTCTCATGTGAAATTGTCCTGAATCTTTCTGCTCCACTCCTTTTGCTCTTTCCCACACAGAGGGGGACTTTTGTTTTCTTTCCTTTCCTCAATGTCTTGTCTTGCTTTTGTATATATTGTCCTTCTGTGTGGAGTTGCTAAGGTTTCTCCCATTTATGAAATCTCAGCACATGTGCTACTGGAAGATTTTTGACACTTCAAATTCTTTTTGCAAAGAGACAGATAAAAATTAATGAGATGAAATTAAAATCCTGTTCACAACTCTGGCTATGAAATCCAAGGCATGTGGCAGACCTCTTCAAAAGAGCCCTCCCAGGGCTGGGGTTGCAGCTCAGTGGCAGAGCACTTGCCTAGCATTCGTGAGGCCCTGGGTTTGATCCTCAGCACAGCATATAAATAAATAAAAAATAAAGGTACATCAACAACTAAAAAATATTTTTTTAAAAAAAGAGCCCTCCCCTCACTTTGCCACAGCAAAGGTCTGCTGGAATACTCAGCAGAGGTGGGAGGAAGGGAAATATGGAATCATTAGCTACTAACTGGGTAAGTGACAGATCTAGGGATGGCTGCCTAAGAGATGCAGATGGTAAGAGCAACATCAGCAAGAGGATGGATTTATTCAGAAATATTTAGAGCAAACTTCTACCTGAACATTAATGTTCTACCTGAAGCTTACCAAACGAGGCAGCACACAAAAAGCATTTAAGCTTGGTGCCTGGACTTCAACACCCCTCTTTTCCCCCCTCTTTTCCTCCCTCCTATTACTCTATTAGATTATAACGGTCACATGAACTTTACTGACTTAAGGAGCCTCTTAGTTACTGACAGATTTTCTCCAGCTTTACCCCATACCTGATCTGTTGACACAGTCACATAGCCTCACTGTTGACCTTGGAAGAAAGTTGATTTTTGAATCATTTCATTTATGTAGTAGAGGTGAGATCTCTAGTTTTGAGATCTCAAGTGTCTCCAGAAATATGTTCTGTATATGGGTACATGATTATCTCTGATAAATCCTCATTACCGGGAAGGCAGCATAACCGTATATAGTTAGTTACTTTTTTCAAGCTCAGTATAGTTATGGCTTCAGTTAAAGAGTGAAAATTCTCAATGATTTAGGATGAGTTACAACTTTTATTTAAGAAGGTCAGGATTTGCTACAGACCATTGTGGGTAATACAGCAAGACCCTGTCTGAAACAACAACAACAAAAAGATGTCAAGGTTCATTTTGAGAGGGAGTTTGTGGGTGGTGATGGGAACATACATGGTTTAGGCTCTACAAATAATACTAATTTATGGGACAAGGACAGTTTACATCAGAATTTAGCGCTTGGTTTGGATTTTAAATATTTTCATTTGTGTCTACAGCTTAAGGGTATTTAAAATCTAGCATATGTTCTAGAAGAGTATGTGCATACATACATTTTTATATAACTGGACCATATGAAGTCATCTTGAAATATGTTTTTTCAAAAAAGTGAATAATGCAAGTCTATTAGCTACATCTATAACACTGAGGTTAACCAATGAATGCCCAAATGTCCTCCCTTTGGATATTACTATTATTTATTAACTTTTAATTTATTTATTTATATTAACAAACCCTTGTGTGGAAGGCTGACTTTCAGAAAACAGATTGTAGTGAGGGAGTTGCTCTACTCCTCAGGAAACACTGACTTAACAGAAGGCCCTCTAAGCCCTAGCACCAGGTTCCCAACAAATGTGTATGGGATAACTGGAGAGAGGACAGCCCCCTGTGGGGCTGTGTTCCACTTCCCAGGATGAAGGGTCCTGTTGCACTGCAGAAGCGCTATGTATGGGCAAGTCAAGGCCTAGTGTCTAACAGCGTGGCCAGCGTTTCACTGTTTCAAATAGAGCTTATGTATATCTTTATATGCCTGTCCCATTATTTCCTTAAGACAGTGTCCTAGAAGTGGAGTGACTAACAAAGGATAAGTGCATTTTAAGGCTTGGAATACATATAATTTTTTTAAAAAAAGGTCTTGATCTACTTTCTCGCTAGTGTGCTGCTCCTCATGTCCTTGCGTGAGGGTACGTGTGTCCTACTGTACTCAATCCTGTATTTCTTTAGTATCTCTACCATCTTGTTGCCATCAGCTTAATTCTACCTTTGGTAATTTGGGAAGTTGAACTTTTAGGGGAAGGCTACCGGGGATTGAACTCAGGAGCACTCAACCATTAAGCCACATCCTCAGCCCTATTGTATTTTATTTATAGACAGAATCTCACTGAGTTGCTTAGCACCTTGCTGTTGCTGAGGCTGGTTTTGAACTTGCAATCTTCCTGCCTCAGCCTCTGGAGCCACTGGGATTACAGGCACCTGTCACCATGCCCAGCTGGGAAGTTGAATTTTTAAAAAACATTAATGGCTGTCTGCTTTTCTTCTTTTGTGAACTCTCTGTTCAGGACCTAAGTTGGAATGGGGTCTTATCTGTGGTTTTATCATATACATTCTTCATGCATAGCAAACATCTATCTGCAGGCCTCCGATGAAAGCCTGTATACACTTTTGGCGATTCTGGGTGTAAAATATAAGAAGAGAAAAAAAAATCAAAGCCTCAAACCAAGCTCTTACTTCTTGTGTTTGGTAAGTAAGTAAAACTTGCTCTCCATAAGTGGTTTGGATTGACAAAACTAGAACTTCAAGCTAAAGAAAAAGAGCGGACTTTGAATGCTGAGTCAAATTCATAATGTTCCACTTGGCAGCATGACTAAATCCTCCTGCAAATAAAGAGGGACTTACTGATGCTCCAAGCAATGTGTTAATGACAATAGGATAAATACAGCCCCAAAGAGAAATATATACATGAGAAGTCCAGCTATTTATACAAAGCTCAATAACTATTTTATTATTTAATCCAGTTAATCTTTCCTTCTTAAATTAGGATTTAAATGCCAGATACTGCAGGGCTGGAGAACGTTTTAAACAAAAACGTATGAGATCTAATAGCCCTTTCTGGGTATTTATCACTTTGTGTTAAATGGTATTTCATATGCATGGATATATCCCTGGTAACCCAAGTTCATTATTTCCTTCTTTAAACCTCCTATATTCATTATTTCTATTCACTGGTGAGGCTACCTCTCCATGTACTCAGGCCAAAGACTCACATAAGCTTTATCTCTCCTTTTCCCTTGCTTTCTACACCTACTCAGTTGCCAAATTCTAGAGATTGTGTTTCTTCCCTACTTTTGGAGTACTGGGATTGAACCTAGGACCTTGCACATGCAAGGCAGGTGCTTTGTCAGTGATTTACAACTCCAGTCCTTTTTATTTTTAAATAAGGACTTGCTAAGTTGCCGAGGCTGAATTCAAACTTGTGATCCTCCTGCTTCAGTCTTTCAGGTAGCTGTGATTATAAGGCAAGCGCTACCACACCCAGCTTCTTTCTTCTTCTTCTTTTTTAATGTAGGGGTTTTAAATCTGTTTTAGATTTACAGTGAAGTTGCAAACATATACAGAGTTCCCCTGTCTCGTAATCTAGACCATCCCCCAATGTTAACGCTTAACATCACCATGGAATACCAGTCACAACCAAGGAACCCACATCAACATATTACCATTGACTAAATTCACACTTTATTCAGATGTCACTAGGTTTTTCCCTACTGTATGTAGCTTTTCTGTCCCAGGATCCTTGCTCTAGGATATCACATTATGTTCGGTCACCATATCCTCTTAGTCTCCTCCAGTCTGTGGCAGTTTTTCCAGACTGCCCTTGTTTTTAATGACCTTGACAGTCTTGAGGAGTACAGGTCAGGGATTTAGCAATTATCCCTGGGTTTACCTGGTATTTTTCTCACGTTCACACTGGCGTGACAGGGTTTAGGAGGACAATCACAGACATGAAGTGCCATTTTCATCAGATTATATCAAGGATAGGTGCATCAACATGACTCTAAGCTGTTTTTACAGCACTTCTACCCCAACTGTGTGGGATTTTTTTCCTGATACCAGGCAATTCTCCAAGTCTCTATACACCAACAGAGTGTCCTATAATTCAATTCACTTCTGACACTAACTAACCAAACTAGGCACAGACCCCACAGGTTACAGGCTCAGTCCACAGACTTTCCCCACTTCAGACACTAATCACAAGTACTGGGACTGACTGGCTATAAATTGAAGGGATCCCAGGACTCTATCAAGTTCAATACTTTGCTAGACTGGCTCACAGAATTTAGGAAGGCACTTTACTTAAATGGTTATCAGTTTATTTGGAAGGATACGCGTGAACAGCTAGATGAAGAAGCAGATAGGTTGAGGTCCAGAAGAGTTCCCCAGAACAGAAGCTCTGTGCCTGTAGAGCTGGGGTGTGTCACCCTCTGAAACCTGGCTGCCTTCATCTACCTGGAAGCTCTAAGAACCCTGTCATTCAGGGTTTTTTAAAAGGAAGTTCCAGACACAGGTGTGTTTGATTAAATCACTGACTGTTGGTGACTGACTCAATCTCCAAGGTCCAACCAGGCTCCAGAGATGGGGTTCCTAAAAGTTTCACCTTCTGATCACATGGCTGGTTGCCCTGGCAACCAGTCCAATCCTGAAGCAATCTAGAAGCCCACCAGAGTCACCTCATTAGCATAATCTCAGGCATGGCTGAAAGGGTTTATTATGGATAACACCAGATGCTCTCTCACCCCATCACTTAGGAAATTCCAGAGGCTTTAGAATCTCTGTGTCAGGAACCTGTAACAAAGACAAATCTATTTATCATTCTTATATCGACCTATCACTGATGATGTTAACCTTCACATTACCTGGCCGAGGTAGTGTTTGCCAGGTTTCTCTACCCTAAAGTTATTTTCTTGCTTCCTTTCTTATAATCATTTTTAAGATGGGGAAACTGAGGTTCAGAAGTTAAATGATTATTGCAAGAAAAAGTAGTATAACTGGAATTAGAACTACAAGTTTCTCACTCCTAGTTCTGAGTCTTTTCCATTACCCCAGAAGTCAGCAACTAGGATGGGTTCACAGGCCAAAACACTCTTCACCTTTTTCATAAGGTCTACAGGCTAAGCATGGTTTTTATATTTTTAAATTGTTGAAAAAGTAATAAGAAATATTTCATGAAATGAAAAACTTACATGAAATTAAACCTTCAATCAGCATAAAGTTTACTAGAACACAGCTACGCTGTTTATACATTGCCTAGGTTGCTTTCATGAAACATCAGCCAAGTTATAGCTGGGACAGAGATTGTATAACCCACGAAGCTTAATGTACGTACTTAGTATCTGACCCTTTATAGAAAATGTTTGGCAACTCTCCCTGATACCACGATGCTAACTATCCACTGGACAGCCTTTTTTTTTTTTTTTTTGGTTAGGGTATGGATGAGAGAAGAAGAGAGGAAGAGATGCAGAGATAGGGACAGAGCAGAGGCATACATTGTTCTGGACATTAGTAATGGTGGTGAAGGGGGGTTTCTCTCACATAAAATTTGTGCAATGAGTTTAAAAGAAAAAAAAAAAAAAAAAGAGTATTCTGGAAGATCGACAGGCCAGGGGTCTTTTAAATGCAAATACTGAGGTCTTCCTTCTAGGCGTGCTGCTAAGGCATTCTTAGAATGTTTCCAAGCCCCAGCAGCTCTACTGTGCTCCAGAGAACGCCTGGCCCCGCCCAGCCTGCTCCCTTGCTCAGAGCATGACCCTCATCATTCCTATCCACAAACGACAAACTGGCTACTTGCCCAGCTCCAAAATTGTTCTGTTTATTTCTAACTCTAGGAAATGACAGAGATGTCCCATGATAACTGTATGCTGGGATGGTATTTTAAGTATCTGACTTGTGTTGTGTATTTAACACAGAAAAAGACTTTTGTTTTGCTCCATATCTTTTGTGAAGAGTCATTTTTCTTTTTCCAAGTTCCTATTTACTGTCTATGAATTTCTTGTTAAGGCTTCTCTTTTAAAGAAGATTTTGCAAAGCAGACAAAAAACTGGCATGTTGAAGAATCAGAAAAATGGGATCGTTTTTTTGGAGAGGCAAATCCAACTGTCACAAAAAGACAAAGGAAAAAGGGAGGGCCAGTTGAGGATAAGTTCATGGAGGCAGATAACAGGCAAAACAAATAATTTTAGAAAGTTCAAGGTGAAAGACATGGTTGAGGCTGTGTAACCAGACTGATCTAAAGAACTCTGCATTTGACACTTGTACTTTTAAAAATGTGTCCAATTATTAGAGCAACCCTGTAAGGTTAAGAGTCTAGCTTCGTTTTTCAAGTAAATTAAATGGGTCACTTAAGTTACCTCCATGAGGTCAGAGCTCCATATGTTGAATTCATCATTATACATATATACTCAGAACCATCATGCCTTGGAACACAGCAGGTGCTCAAGAAGGAATTGTTGGGAATGTCACTTGGGCAAATGATAAATCCCCACATCTTCTGCCTCCAGCTATTTACATTGCTAATGGATTAAGATGAACCCCTGCTTCCAAAAAAAATGCCCCTCTCTCTTCATTCTAACTTCAAGATGCAATGTGTGGGTTCAAGACCTGCCAGTCTAGGCATCTCCAAAGGGCAGCTTTGTCACTCTGCAGGTAGAAAGCCGGGAGAAGATCTCAACATCCTATTTCTTAAGCACTTTAATTCCAATACAGAGGGTGGGTTATACAAATCGCAAAAGGCAAAGATAGAGACCACAGTATTTATAGAGGATCAGTGTGTACAGCGGGGATACACATTTTAATTATTAAATCTTAAAGCTGACTTCCAAACCTACAGATGGAATTGGCTTTACTTAGCAGTTTAGCAATAAGAAAATGAAGTGCAACATGAGAATTCCGTAGAATTCTCTAGATTAGCCTTCCATTGGAAAGCATACCTGTAAAGTAGAATGCATATGAGGATGCACACAAAAGGAAAAAAATCCAGCTAGCTGTCTTTTTGTTGTTTTCTCATAAAACAGTCAAACTCTCAATCATGGTATACTTCTGGTTTATTAAAACCTATTTTTGTAGTGACCAAGGGTTGTTTGAAGCTGCAATTTTCCATGCAGAAGGCATGGTTTTAAAGTAAACACCTACAAAATGCTACTCAAGCATGAGGACACTGAGTGGACAATGGCATGGACTTACTGAGCCCCTTTTAAAAATTTCCTTTTTCCATCTCTAGAATGAAAAGGGACTTTCTGGTAATGCCATCTAACCTTGTATTTTGGAGGCATGCTGAAGATAACAAGGCATGAAATTGCTTTGCAAAAAAAATCATTTTTCTGATTCAATAAATGGTGCTGGGGTTTAGAGAAGTCTATTCAATACTTGATAGAAATTAGGGAGAGCAAAGAAAATCTTTAATGTTATTCAAGTTCATCCCAGACTGAGATATTGGTTCTGAGAGATGATTAGAAAAGAACTTGTTTGAAAAGAAAACCTGAAGAGCAGTTGATCACAAGAGAGAGACTGATTTTTATTCCCAAGAAAACAGTATATTGTCCCCACTAGGACACCCAGCTATGCAGGGATAACTAGATATATAAAGTCTAGCGTCTGCCACAGGCAAACTGGTTCCTCAGACAAAGTCACCAGCTTGACAGCAGAAGCAGCGGCATTTTTCACTAAGAAAAGGGAGCTCTAGTCCCCGAAAGAAAAAGCAACTGTTATCAACATTGGTCAAAAGTGCAATCTTTCGCAACAATGCAGCAAGGCTTCCTCCCCCATCCTACAAGGCAGGAAACAAAACTGTATTCATACAATGAATGAATGTTTTAATAATACTCATATTATCTGATAAATGTGACATTAAAATTGTTGACTTCCCTTTGCTACAAGAAACAGGGACAAACTGAATGGACTGCATGTGGAGACTTTGTTTCACATCCTTCTGTTTGCTATTGAATCTCAAAATTTTAAGACTAGAAAGAACCCAGAAAGGTCACTGGATGCACAACTGTATCCCCTTGCTTCCAAGTGTGGCCCTTGGATCCGCAGCACTGGCATCCTCTGAGAGACTGTTGGAAATGCAGCATCCTTGGGCCCACCTCAGATCCAGCAAATCAGAAACTGCTTCTGTACAAGACCCCCATGTAATCTGTATGCACAGTTGTATCTGAGTTTGAGAAGAACTCATCTAGGCTACAGAAAGATTAGTGGCATGGGTGGTGGTGGTGGCTGAGAACCAGAATGGCTTTGGCTGATAGGCCAAGCTTGAGTGTCACGCTCACCCCTAGAAGAAGGCAGGGCCCTTAAACTTGTGGACTGAGAGCTAGGAAATAAATTAAGGTACTATTATCAGAAGAACAGGGAATGGATGACAAGCAAGCAAACCAAAAAGTGTTTCCAAGAGTGACCACTATTAGGGATGAGTCCCTGACCCAGTCAGAGCAATGAGAAGTGACTTGGGGACATTTACTGCATCTACAGAGAAGGGGAGGCTCTTTGTTGTAAGGTTATAAATATAATATAGATAGAATATAAACCTACAACTACAACTAGGAGAGCTTAGAGAAAATCTTGCCTGAGAACAAAGCAACCCCCAAAGACATAGGGCTGAGAAATATGAAGAGACAAGTCCTCACAATCTCAATTGTGCCCCTGAAATACAGCCCCTAACTCTAGGGAGCCCCATTTGCACTCTTCTAATAGATTATGCATGCACCCCAGGAAGCTGTTGAACAACTTGGTAGCTCTCCCTGAAACCATGTATGCCTGAAGCACATTTTGACCCTGGACCTTTGTTACACATGCCAATAAATGTCTTGACTTTTTTTTTTTTTTTTTTTTTTTTAATTAGGTGCTGAGGATCGAACCCAGTGCCTCAAATGCGCTAGGCAAGCAAGCACTCTACCACTGAGCCACAACCACAGCCCAATGTCTTTAACTTTTTTTCTCCAGCTTAAATTAGTTTGAGGTAGATTTTGTGTGATTTGCTATTGAAAGACTGCTAACATCCACGGTGTGAGCTTTCAAAACAATAATGTTCATGTCCAGACTGAAATCATTTTCCTTTCAAAAACAGACTCTTGATATGGCCTAGAGAGGGATGGGGACAGGGAAAAAGACCTTAGGGGTATGTTCTCTTATGTACTGCTGGGCAGGTGTAAAGGAAAAAATCCTCTTGAGGAGGGCAATTTGGTAAGCTCTACTCATACTAGAAAGTACATGCCTTTTGACTGAGCAGTTCCATTTGTGCCAACTGATTCTATAAATCAGCACGTGCACTCAAAGATGTGTGTTCAAGGATATACCATTAACTGTTGCTGAGATGGCAAAAGGTTGTACAATCCAAACATTCAACAGTTAAAACCTGGCTAAATAAGCAATGGTCCATCTAAACAATGCCATGTTCTGTTCTGTAGCTACTGAAAAAGAATATGGCAGCTCTACATGTGCTCTTCTAGAACAATCCCTAAGATCATTTTTTAAAATAAATTTAACTTTTATTTATTTATTTGCTTGTTTATTTATTTATTTATTTATGTGGTGCTGGGGATCGAACCCAAGGCCTCACCCATGCTAGGAGAGTGCTCTACCACTGAGCCACAACCCCAGCCCCTCTAAGATCAATTTTAAAATAATGTGTAACAGTATGTTACTATTTGTGTCAATAAAAAGGGTAAATAATTAAACAGATAAACAAATACATATATGTGTGTGTGTGAGTGTGTGTGTGTGTGTGTGTGTGTGTGTGTGTGTGAATATATAATCTCTGTAGGAATAGACATAAAGTTAATACTGGTTATTTCTGGGACCTGAACAGGGTTTGGAAAGGGACTTATCTTATGTCTTTTAAATTCTGTAACTACTATATGTATCTGTTATATATTTAATGGTTGAGAGCTTTTAGAGCTACTGGCCCATAGAAAATGAGACTGTATATCCCAATCAAGAGGTCTAGAGATTGAGCAACCAGGAACCCCCTCTACAAATTAGGCCACAAACTGAGCATATCACAGCCACTCAAAACTTCTTGAAAAAAACACTGAAAGAACTAAATGTAATCAGGGTTGAGCTGCAGTAGGAAGGGGAATTATTTTCCCCAGCAGCAGAGGTGCACAAAGATTCACCATGGGAACACCCATCCTGCTGTTTAGATGCTGCAGGGCAAACTGCAAGAACAGCTGCCAGCTACTGCCCATCAAGGCAATCCTCTCATCAGTTCCTCCTCTAGTGTAGCCAGAGTCTTCAGGGCTTCAGGCCTGCCCTGCTGGGCATTCAGAATTACTGAGCCCTCCTTCAAAACAAATTTTAATTTCTTGTCTTATTCCTCTTTGACCCCCACACTGACACATGCATGCCTGGGAACACTGCACACTTCAATCACAGTTTAAATGAAGAGCATAAGGCGTGCACTAGTTCTTAAGATCTGACTCTCCAGATGGTCTAAAGGTCAGATGGTACCTGCTGTGGGTCCAGATGACATGCAGTGGCCACTGTGTACTCACTGATGGTGAAACAGCAAACCCAGGAACATATCAGGATGAACTGAGACACTCGCAGCCAAGACCACCCCCACAGTGACAGCTGATGTTGGGGGAGGCTCGAGGTCTGGCATTTGAGTCTACTATCATTTTACTGATTAAAAATGTGCAACACAAGCATGATGATAGTTTTGTCAAGCTACACAGTTCACCTGCAAATTAGCCTCACTGCACTGATTCAATTAAAAAAATGCTCTAGAAGGCATTTAATCCCAACTTTTGGGGTTGGAGCTCATTTTCCCCCTTTTCCCAGAGAAGTTCCTCCCCCATTATATGTTCCACTGATTGTAACAGTAATTTTGTGTTAACATTGTAAAACTGATGAGTATCTAGGTGTGTGGATGGATGGGGTAGGGTAGGGCAGGGTGGCGTGGGGGTGAGTGAGGAAGGTGGCACATGTTTGTTACTAGAGAACCTACAACTGATTTAGATATTTTCCTTCATGCATTATTGAAGTTTGTCATTTTCACCTTCCCAGGCTCAGACTCCTCATTTGCCTACCCTCTAGAGGGAATGAGAAAGATGGTGTCAAAGTTTCCTCCACTGCTCCATCAGCACTTGGACCAAAAGCAGCACAAGAGGAGGGGTGGCATCTAAATGATCTCCAAGTTTTGTTGCTCTCATTATATTTCAGTATTCAAAAATGGACTAGAGTCTACTATTTGTTACAGTTTATTGGAGGCTGAGAGAAATATGTGGTCCTTTCCATTTGAAGGATTTTAACAATTACACAGAGAGTTCAGTTTAAAAACCCCTGCTAGGAGCCTCTCACTTAAAGCCGACCAAGAAGCAAGCCCCAGGAGGGCATGACATTTGTGTTTTGGTGTCTGGGAAAATAGTTTTCCTTTGCTTCACTCTAAACCTTCCCCATCCTCTTCTATCCCCAAAGACATGACAGAAAGCCACAATGGGTGCCAGAAGCCCCATCTGTCCAGAAATTTCTTTAAGCAGATCAGTATGTGCAGCCACAAAAAGAATTTGACCTTGTTTACTTTACATCCGGTCAGTAGCATGGGCTTAGGTTAGACTGTATTAGGAACAGCAGTCCTAGCAAAAAAAATATCCTGGACAGTCAGCAACCAGGTCTGAGTCACTACGCTTCCAGCAAAGGTATCAATGGAATATAGCAGGCACTCAATAAAACCAAGCTGAATGAATGAATAAATAAAGGAACAGGACAATTCCTTTGTAAGAAACTTACTATGCCAAACCTTCACCAGCATCAAACTTTAATACAAAAAGATGAATTTTAAAGCTCCAAGAGTGGAGGCTGTGTGCAAATGAGAGTAATGGCTGATAATTTCATAATCAGCATTTTCACTTCTATTTCATTTAATTCAGACAGTAATCTTATAAATAAGTTAAACAGGTATTATTGTCCTTATTTTACAGATGAGAAAACTTAAGATTCAGAGAAGTTGTAAACGTTTAACATCTTTATGTTAAACAGAGCTAGGATTCAAACCCCAGTGCCTTTCTACTTTACCAGTGCACAGGAAGCTACAGTTACTGCTGTTTAGTTTTTTTAGTGTGATTTGTGTGATTTATCATCATCATCATTACTGTTATTTTGCAGAGCTGGGAACTGAACCTAGGTCCTTATGCATGCTAGGCAAGCACTCTGCCTCTGAGCTATGCCCTCAGGCCCCCCCCAACACTTTTTTTAATTGTTGTTTCTTTATTTAGTTTTTGGTGGGATTGAACAATTGAACTCAGGGGTACTTTACCCCTGAGCTCCTACCTCAGTTCTTTCATTTTGAGAGAGTCTTGCTAAATTGCTGAGACTAGCCTTGAATTGCAATCCTCCTGTCTCAGCCTCCCAAGTCCCAGGCATGCACCACCACACACCTGGCTCCTGCTTATTTTTAGAAACTAATGTACATGAATATGTACCCGGAAGCACACACCATTCTGAAACATTCCTTCATCGATGGCTGCTTCCATGTCTCCACCCACTGTTCTGTTAGGCAGACAAACCTGGGCTCTTGTCCCATTTACTATCTATGTGATTTTGGACAAATTCAAGTTCTCTAAACCTTTGCTTAATTTCTCTCTCTTAACCTCTCCAGGCCTTCACTTCTTCATCTATAAAATGAGAATAAAAACACCTCAGGGTTATTTTTAAAATGAAATGAGATAATGCAAGTAAAATGTTTAATATAAAGTTTGACACACAGTCGACATTCAGTGAATGACAATTTTCATTCATTATTATGATGAAATGACAGGGAGAAAAGGTAATTTGGGACTATGCGCTTGAGTTGAGGGCTACAAAGCCTAATTTGTAGTTACAGGTAGTTCTTAGTTTCACACATTATTCCCAGCTGAAAAAAATTAGAATCAACGAATATAAGCAATATAAAACAAGAATCTAGCAATGTTATTGAGACATACACATATATGTATATACATATATGTATATACATATATGCACACTGGGGAAACATAAACTTCAACACATTAAACTTCATGACAAATGACGAAAATTGACTTACAAAAATAATAGCCCAATGGGTTTATTGTCACCACAAATGAACACTGTGTCAGAGTAAGACTCATTTTTATATGAATCTAGACTGACTACAGGTTAAATTTCAACCCTTGAAAGCAGTAACGCACAATAAAAATGTGATCAAATTTCTTTTTTTTTTTTTTAAT
The DNA here is from genome assembly GCF_047511675.1 of Marmota flaviventris. Lineage (NCBI taxonomy): Eukaryota > Metazoa > Chordata > Mammalia > Rodentia > Sciuridae > Marmota > Marmota flaviventris. The sequence goes on along the minus strand of NC_092500.1, from coordinate 25,616,196 downwards.
TGGTTGTTCAAAACATTACAAAGCTTATGACATATCATCTTTCATACATTTGATTCATGTGAGTTATGAATTCCCATTTTTACCCCAAATACAAATTGCAGAATCACATCAGTTACACATTCACAATTTTTACATAATGCCATATTAGTGACTGTTGTATTCTGCTACCTTTCCTATCCCCTACTATCCCCCCTCCCCTCCCCTCCCATCTTCCCTCTCTACCTCATCTGCTGTTGTTCAATTCTCTCCCTTGTTTTCCCCCCTTTCCCCTCACAACCTCTTATATGTAATTTTGTGTTACATTGAGGGTCTCCTACCATTTCCATATGCTTTCCCTTCTCTCTCCCTTTCTCTCCCCCCACTTGTCTCTGTTTAATGTTAATCTTTTCCTCATGCTCTTCCTCCCTGTTCTGTTCTTAGTTGCTCTCTTTATATCAATGAAGACATTTGGCATTTGTTTTTTAAGGATTGGCTAGCTTCGCTTAGCATAATCCGTTCTAATGCCATCCATTTCCCTGCAAATTCTATGATTTGTCATTTTTCAGTGCTGCGTAATACTCCATTGTGTATAGATGCCACAGTTTTTTTATCCATTCATCTATTGAAAGGCATCTGGGTTGGTTCCACAGTCTAGCTATTGTGAATTGTGCCGCTATGATCAATGATGTGGCAGTATCCCTATAGTACGCTCTTTTAAGATCCTCAGGGAATAGTCCGAGAAGGGCGATAGCTGGGTCAAATGGTGGACCCATTCCCAGCTTTCCCAGGAATCTCCATACTGCTTTCCAAATTTGCCGCACCAGTTTGCAGTCCCACCAGCAATGTACAAGTGTACCCTTTTCCCCACATCCTCGCCAACACTTATTGTTGTTTGACTTCATAATGGCTGCCAATCTTACTGGAGTGAGATGGTATCTTAGGGTGGTTTTGATTTGCATTTCTCTGACTGCTAGAGATGGTGAGCATTTTTTCATGTGCTTGTTGATTGATTGTATGTCCTCCTCTGTGAAGTGTCTGTTCAGGTCCTTGGCCCATTTGTTGATTGGGTTATTTGTTATCTTATTGTTTAATTTTTTGAGTTCTTTGTATATTCTGGATATTAGGGCTCTATCTGAAGTGTGAGGGGTAAAAATTTGTTCCCAGGATGTAGGCTCTCTATTTACCTCTCTTATTGTTTCTCTTGCTGAGAAAAAACTTTTTAGTTTAAGTAAGTCCCGTTTGTTTATTCTTGTTATTAACTCTTGGGCTATGGGTGTCCTATTAAGGAATTTGGAGCCCGACCCCACAGTATGTAGATCGTAGCCAACTTTTTCTTCTATCAGACGCAGTGTCTCTGATTTGATATCTAGGTCCTTGATCCATTTTGAGTTGACTTTTGTGCATGGCGAGAGAAAGGGATTCAGTTTCATTTTGTTGCATATGGATTTCCAATTTTCCCAGCACCATTTGTTGAAGATGCTATCCTTCCTCCATTGCATGCTTTTAGCCCCTTTATCAAATATAAGAAAGTTGTACTTTTGTGGGTTGGTTTCTGTGTCCTCTATTCTGTACCATTGGTCCACCTGCCTGTTTTGGTACCAGTACCACGCTGTTTTTGTTACTATTGCTCTGTAGTACAGTTTGAACTCTGGTATCGCTATACCTCCAGATTCACACTTCCTACTTAGAATTGCTTTTGCTATTCTGGGTCTTTTGTTTTTCCATATGAATTTCATGATTGCTTTATCTATTTCTACAAGAAATGCCATTGGGATTTTGATTGACATCGCATTAAACCTGTAGAGAACTTTGGGTAATATCGCCATTTTGATGATGTTAGTTCTGCCTATCCATGAACAGGGTACATTTTTCCATCTTCTAAGATCTTCTTCTCTCTCTCTCTTTAGGGTTCTGTAGTTTTCATTATATAAATCTTTCACCTCTTTTGTTAGGTTGATTCCCAAGTATCTTATTTTCTTTGAGGATATTGTGAATGGAGTGGTTTTCCTCATTTCCATTTCAGAAGTTTTGTTGCTGATATACAGGAATGCCTTTGATTTATGCGTGTTAATTTTATATCCTGCCACTTTGCTGAATTCATTTATTAACTCTAGCAGTTTCTTTGTAGACCCTTTTGGGTCTGTTAAATATATTATCATGTCATCCGCAAACAGTGATAATTTAAGTTCTTCTTTTCCTATTTTTATGCCTTTAATTTCTTTTGTTTGTCTAATTGCTCTGGCTAGTATTTCAAGAACTAAATTGAATAGAAGTGGTGATAGAGGGCATCCCTGTCTTGTTCCAGATTTTAGAGGAAATGCCTTCAGTTTTTCTCCATTTAGGATGATGCTAGCCTGAGGTTTAGCATATATAGCTTTTACCATGTTGAGGTAAGTTCCTGTTATCCCTATTTTTTCTACTGTTTTGAACATAAAGGGATGCTGTACTTTGTAGAATGCTTTTTCTGCATCTATCGAGATGATCATATGGTTCTTGTCTTTAAGTCTATTGATGTGGTGGATTACATTTATTGATTTCCGTATATTGAACCAGCCTTGCATCCCAGGGATGAATCCTACTTGATCATGATGCACAATTTTTTTGATATGCTTTTGTATTCGAATCGCCAGGATTTTATTGAGAATTTTTGCGATCAAATTTCTTGAAGTCTGAAATTAATTCTGACATTATCATGTTTTGTATTCCTCCAAAATCGACGTTGAAACTTAATCCTCAATGCAATAGTATTAAAAGGTGGGGCCTTTGAGGAAATAATTAAATAACAAGGACTCCATCCCTATGAATGGGATTAAGGCCCTTACAGAACAGGCTTCAGGTGTTTGCTTTGCTCTTCTACTGTTTGAGTATACAGTATTCACTGCTTCTGCCTTTCTGCCACGTGGGAATACTATAAGAAGGCACTGTCTGTGAAGTATGGGCCTTTAGCAGACACTAAATCTGCCAGCCCCTTAATCTTGGACTTTTCAGCCCCCCAAAATTGTGAGAGATAAATTTCTATTATTTATAAATTACCCAGAATATTTGTTATTACAGCCCAATGGACTAAGACAGCCAACTACAATATGATATTGTATCTGTTGGAAGCCCAATGTGTTTCATATTGATACTTTGCAGTAGACTCCAGGGATATGGACAGTTGACAACAATTAACCATCTATTTTTTTCTTTAAATTGAAAGCCACTAACACAATACATCTATGAGCCAATAGATTCTTTAGTAATAAATCCATAATGAACTCAGACTCTGAGGTTGAACTGAGTTCAAATCCAGTTGGTACTGCTGCTGTCTAACTCTGTGATTTAAAGCAAATTATTTAATCTCTGTGCTTCCATTTCCTACTAAAAGACAAATAATAAGAGCATATACTCCATAAAGACACTGTGACTATTAGATGAGCTAATTGATATAGAAGTTTTAGAAAGGCACTTAGCACATGATAATTAATAGTAAGTGCTACCTATCATTATTGGATCTAAGTGCAGAACATGCACACTTAACAAAGGCTCAATATTCTAATCATAAACTCTCCTTCCTCAGTGCCCAACTTTCATGTTTCCACCAGCACAACTGATTGTGTTGCATTCCCTGCTCCCAAGTGCCTGATATTGAACCTTGCACAGAGTAATTGCCCAAAAATATTAGACTAGAGAATGAAATGATGATGGCAATATTTTATAGAACTTTTAAAATGTCATAAAAAAGTACAATATTTATTGTGTTTCTTGGGTTAAGGGTGAAAGAAAAGGGATTCTCAGCTAGATTGTTTTTCTTCTTCACAATGGAATAAAAGAGAAAAGAACAATAGCAGAGATTAAAAGTGCATGGAAATCAAATTGTGTCAATTTCCCAGCATGATAACAGAAAGCAGTCATCCTGGAGCCAAAGCTGGTCACCTATTCATTTACCCTATTCTTTTAAAAGGAACCGACTCTCTCTCACAAATTTTCTCTCTTACCAATATACCTTAGTTACCAAGAATTCTTTTCATATAAAAATCACAAAAAAGCAATAGAAATTCAATGCTTTTTTGAAACACTGCTCTCTCAAACGTTTGGCCCACAAATAGCATGTAACAGATGCTGAATTTCTACCAGGTTTTACAATTGTCTGACAGCAAGATTCTGTGGAGATTAGGGCCTGCCATGGCTTAAATGCCCCTATGGTCCCACAGTGGTACCACTAAGAGGTGACTGGGTCATGATTGTTTTGCTCTCATGAATGGATTAATGAATCAATGGGTAACTGTGGGAGTGGCTTTTCTCTGAGTTGCTTGCTTGGTTCACTATGTGATACCCTGCCTAGCCTCATGGCTCTACAGAGTCCCCACCAGCAAGAAGGCTATCACCTTATGAGGACTTCTGACAGTGGACTTTTCAGTCTCCAGAACTATAATTTAAAATAAATAAGTAAATTACCCAGTCTGTGGTATTCAGTGAGAGAAACAGCAAACAGACTAAAGGCTAATGCTTCACATGGGGAGGGAATCCTATGCTGGGAAAGAATCATAATAAGGTGAGTAGGAACTGTCCAAGACCTGCAATTAAAGCTCTGGCCAAAGCTCACAGAAACACCAGGTTTCAAATACCAGGTATTCAGCCCCAAAAGCCAAAATTATTCCTTGGGGTGCAGAAGTTACACTACTATAGATTCTACTACTATTTTCCTCTGTAGAAAAAACAGTATCAACTGTTGCAGCATAAAATCAAATGGCAAAATGTCCATGATAGATTAAAAGATAAAGTTGTAGACAATATGTACAATGAGTCCATTTAATTAAGTAAAGATAAAACCAAACCCTCTCCACTATTCTCCTTTCTTTCTATAATTCATACACTGAAAACTTCCTGGAAGTATTTATCAAATCGTTAATACTAGTTACTACTGAAAAGTAAGTGAGGGGAAATTAAACTTTTATTTAATTTTTTATCACAGGAAAAAGTAAATAATTTAATGAACCTCTGAGAGCCCACTTAGTTTCCACAATTATCAATTCAGGACCAATTTTATTTCATCTATATTCCACTCATTTCCTCTCTTCTATATTATTTTTGCAGCAAATCCAAGACATCATATTATATCATCCTTAAATATTTCAATATGTTAGGCTAAAAGACAAGGACTCTTTTTTGAAAACATAAAACACCCATTGTATTTAAAAAGTGTCAAAAATAGGACGTTAATATTTCTACTACAGTATCCAGTGCTTTAATTTCCAAATGTCTCAAAAAATTTTTAATAAAATGAAAAGCTTTAGGCAAATTAAATTTTACTTAATTTAACTGACAATGATTCATAACATTGGGCAGCATTCAGAATCAGAAGAGGTTCAGTTGGCCCTAAGCTTTGCAATATGTATTAATGATGGGCAGGGAGTATTTAGAGACAGAAAATAGAACTGAGGTACAGAAAGACTTGATTTGTTAGGGTTTGCCATTGCCTTATTTGGGTATGGTCTAATCAGCTGGCAGCCTGTGACTGGCTGAAGCTTAGCTGCTGTGATTGGCTGACACTCAGCTATCTATTACAAAATAAACTCCTAAATTTGACTTTATTCAAATCTGTTTGTAAGAAATAGAAAGTCCAGTGGTCCATTTTCAGAATATAGTGTTCAGCTTTAAATGTAAAATGACTTGGGATGTAAGAAAGGCAGGTGGAGGGAGAACAGAATGAAAAGTTACAAGCAGTTAACACTGAGTATAAAACTTCACAGTGCCCCAACCTGATCAACAGAGATAAACTGTGCCCAAAGGCACTCAAACCAAGGGGACTTTCCTCCCACAAGAGAACAAAGGGAGGGCTGGAGTTGTGGCTCAGTGGTAGAGCAGTTGCCAGGCATGCATGAGGGCCTGGGTTTGATCCTCAGCACTGAATATAAGTAAATAAAAGACCTATTAACAACTAAAACAAAACAAAAAATACACACACACACACACACACATATATATTAAAAAGAAAGAGACAGAGAGAGAACAAAGAAAGGTGGATACAGTTAAAGGTATGTATGTGTGCGTGTATATATATATATATATATATATATATATATATATATATTTTATTTATTTATTTTTTTTTTTTAAATAACCCAAGAGGAGAGACAGTAAAACTTAGATGATATTGGGGAAGACTGAGCACCCCACAGTACTCAGCCAATGAGGAAGGTGCAGGGGGATCTTGTGCTCTAGGGGATAAACACTGTTGTACTCAGTCTGTGGGTCCTTGACCACCAGACACCCAACTGTGCAAGACCATCATTAAAGTAAAGCCTCACTTTTTGCTGTAACTTGTGTCTCTTAGTTCATTCTCTGGGCTTGGAGGGTGACTGTGTTTTTCATGGTTATCTGCTAAGTTAGATTGTGATTAATTAAGTAGGGATTTAGGGTATGGAGGCAGTCTTAGGTCAAATTTAGTTGAATTTAATATTTGTTTTCTGGTTTATTTAAATAAAGATTCAAATAAGATCCATATGCAGTTATTGGTAGACAAGTTCTTTAAGTCTCTCAATCGGCAGGTTCTCCTATCTTATTATTTTCATGCAAATTGTTTGTTACATTTAAAATGTACTTATTATTAAAACTGACCACAAATATGTCTTTAAATAAGTCAGGACAAAGGAAAAATTAAATGGCTGAGAGTACAGCATTGATTTCCTTGAACAATCAAAACTAGAAAAGTAAACAGTGGTAAAAGCAGCAGCTGTTTTCAGGTGGAGTTCTTCTGTTCCTCAAAAAGCAACTGAACAAGAGTGTACCAACACACTGACTTCTTCAAGAGGTTAAGTTTACAAACCTAGTGAATTATCAGTACAGTAGTATGCAAAATGTCATCAGAGATGTCCTCAGAATCCCATCTGACGCAGCAAATTAGTTTACCTTTGAGTTTGTCCTGATTTTGCTCTAGTGAAGAATATCTGCTTTCCTAGATGAGTAATTTCCACAATGTGGATGCTGTGGTTACATGTTCATAGTCTTTGTTATTATTTTTTAATAGTGTAATTCAGGTTCACTACAGACAATTTAGCAAATACAGTTAAATAATGATAAAACATGTAACCTCACCACCCATAATAACCACTATATTGATCAGTAAGGAGGCTTTTGGTTCTAAGCCAATGAAGATCTAAGTCAAACTGACTTAATAAGAAGGAGACTTATATATATTTGGAAAACTCAGAAATCTAGCAAATGGGTGATGTCACAAAATGCTGATTTTTTTTTCCATTTCTCCACTTTTTTTTTTAGTGTTAGATCTGCCTGAAACTAGCCTTATTATAGATGCATAATAGCTACCAATCCTAGGATCACAAATTTCTTGCTCACATCAAGCAACAACAAGACTAAGTCTGTTCTAGTCTTCCCAGTGACAATCCTGAAATACACTCTCAGAGTTGCAGCTTAGTCCATGTGATTACCTTTGAACTCATGGCAACAAGAGGCCCAAAATGTATAAATTAGCTCAGCCTAACACTCAAGCTGTACCTCCTGATCATGGTACAGTTAGCTTCCACACATATCCCTAAGTAAAAATTGAGTTATTAAGAAGATAGAGACATATTAGGGAGGCAACCAATGACAGTCTACTGCCACTACTATTTATATTTGTAGTGCTGTGACTCTGTTTTTAAATATAGAAGATGCTGCCAACATTGAGATTAATTACCAATCGCTTGAAATTTGGGGAGAGAAGATTTTCAGCTTTCAAAGAATAGGGTGATGTCTCACGCTTGGTAGATAATAGAAAGATTTGTTGAATTGGATATAAACAGCTTAAAAAATTTTTAAAGGCAGAAAATCCAATGGTGATTCAAACTACAAGACTAAGTAACTCCACCTGCATTAAAAAACATAATCCTTATTTACATAAATATCTGAATCTCTTGGTTGATGAGGCAAAACAAGTAGCCCACGGTTGTGCAAATATTTGGCGTGATGTCTTTCCTTATAATAGAAATTGAAAAATCATGCCATTAGACTCATGGAAGGAGTGTAATGGTGATTACCAGAGGCTGGGAATGGTTGGATGGGGAAGGGAGAGAATTTGGTCAAAGGGTACAGTTTGAATCGGCAGGGATAAGTTTTAGTGATCTATTGCATAGAATGGTGACAAGAATCAACAATGTATCATATATTTCAAAAATAACAGATTTTAAATATTCTCACAACAAAAAGAAACTATGTGATGACAAACATGTTAATTAGCTTAATTTGGGGGGTCGGTACTGGGGATTAAACTCAGGGGCACTCAACCACTGAGTCACATCCCCAGCCCTATTTTGTATTTTATTTAGAGAAAGGATCTCAGTTGCTTAGCACCTGGCTGTTACTGAGGCTGGCTTTGAACTCTCGATCCTCCTGCCTCAGCCTCCCGAACTGCTGGGATTACAGGCGTACACCACTGTGCCCAGCTAATTAGCTTAATTTAATTATTCTACAATGTAACCACATTATCAAAACAGCTCATCATATCCCATAAAGATATGTAACTACTACCTGTCAATAAAAATTAGGTAAATAATTGTGATAATCCTAGTTTCTTAACACTCTTTTAAAAAATCCTATAACACACATTACTTTAATCAAGGTGGAAGCTGGTTGGGCCTGATGGAATAAGAGCAGAGGGCTTCAAACCTTCCCACTGACCTAGTCCTACCTCCCACTTAATACCAGCACTTCTTTCACAGTATCAGCTTGAACACATTTAGTAACAGGGAGTTTGCTACTCCTAGGACATAATTTTATTCTAATCTCAGTTCCTGGTGCTAAAATGATTTCTTACTATTCAACCAAAGTCTGGTTTCTATAATGCCTGCTCAGGGGTCCAAATCCTCTTATATGAATTGATTTTTTTCAAGTATCTTAAATTAACAGCTTTCATCTGGCTTAGTTCTCCAGCTTTTTCTGAGCTCAATGTCCCTAGTTCTTTCATGGCTACTGGTCACAGTCTTTGTTCTTTCTCATCTGTCTCACCTTCCATTGGGTATGTTTTAGGGACTTTGAGAATATGCCCTTGATCCAGAAAAGTGTACCAACTACTCAGTGTCTGTTGAATTTATTTCGCAACTGGCTTTGATCAGCACACCTGCGTTCTGCCTCTGTCAGACAACCCTATTTCTATCTTTTAGCCATAAGCCTAAGAGGAGGTTCATCAAAACTCTTTTTGACCCATTGCCCTACTTCCTGAATTTGGATTATCTTGGGTTGTACACTCTTCACACTGCTATTGTCCCCAGACTGATAATTCATGGCAACTGTCCTGTGCCTGTGGTCTGCTCCAACAGACAGAAATGCCTGGGCACTGGCTGCCTGTATTGACATTGCCACCCTTCAGCTGAGTCCAAAGACTTGGAAAAATGTTTCCTCATGTCTGGATCCTTCCTAAAACACAAAGTGGTGCTCCAGATGTGCCTTAATTGACTCACACCTCAGTGGGCCTGCTCTTTCCCCACAACATACTACAACTTTTCTTTAAGCAGATGGAGAGTATCAGTGATCTTGTTCATGGATTTTTGCTACTGCCCTTCTCTGTTGGCTCATCTCAAGCTCAAAGTTGGCTGTCAGTCTCCACTGGCTGTAGCTACTCCCAGCTGTCTCCACTGAGGTAGCAACCTAAGGACTCCGTGAGGTCCTGAGCCAATGACAGCCAGGACTGATGAAATTGTAAGACAAAGGCTCTCGATTCTAGCTGCACATTAGAATAATTTGGAGAGCTTTAAAAACTATTAATGCTTGAGTCCAGGCACAGAGATTTGAATTCAGTGGATCTGGGTATCCTTTTAAAACATGAGTCTTTTTTTTTTTTTTTTTTAAAGCTCTGAATGTGATTCTAATGTACAGCCAGGATTCAGTCACTGCAACAAGTAATGCACTGTGGATTTCATCTAAAAGTCTAAACAGACACCAATTCATATCTATCTGCAAATTGAGACCAAAGTGCCTAGTCGAAATTCTACTACACGAGAGACTGTGCTCACTTAATAATTTAATCCTCCTAATGATTCTGTGAGCTCCAGAAATGTCAAGTAATCCATCCTAGGCACACAGCTTGAGGAAAAGTGATGAATACAGAGTATCTACCAAAAATAGTGTCCTGTAACCCTGATACACATTCTCCCCTGTTCCCTGGCCTCATTGAGAGATTTAGGTCTTGTTCCCAGATCCCTGGAACTGAACTCCCTGCAGCTCCAAGGGGGATCTGGAGTACAACCTTGAACTTCTCCCAAGCTAGTTTCTACCAGTCCTTGTCTATTACTTCTGGTATTTTCTTTCTCTTGAAGGATGTATCCTGGAGCCTCAAAATCTAGCCACAGGTCAGCCCTTCGAATTCCCTGTATTCATTGACTTCTACCAACTTCCCGCCCACTCTACCTTTTCCTCCCAGACTCTGCCCACCATTGGTCCTGGTTGACTCCCAGTTGCTTGAGAGCTATAGGGAAAGGCCTAGCCCTTTACAGCAGCAATTAACCCTGCTCCCCTCGCCCCCATTTTCTTTTCACATGAACTGCCATTAAAGCTGTTCCTCTTACATCTTATACATTTATAGTTATTCTTTCAGACATAAATATAGGACTACATAATTGTTGCTTTTAACTCAGTTTTATTAGTTTGGGCCCGTTATTCCAGCATTTCCATATAATCTGAAACTGAACTCTCACTTATCATAATGAGGTATCCCTCCAAGACCTTATTATCTAAAACAAAAATTATTAAAGGTCACATATTTTTATCCAAGTACTAATAAAAATTACTTTTCACTATAGGCATTATTTAGTTTGGCCTCAAACCAACAGAATTAACATTCTCCAGCAAAAACGACACTCCAGGAAATTTTCAACAATCCAATGTTATTTTCATAAAAATTGAAAATAAAGGGTTTTTTGAGTGCTTTGCTAAAATTAAAATTAAGTAACAGTATGTTGTTCCCTGAGCCAGGTTTATCATAATGGGTGTTCTTAGTGAATCCGTACTGGCTCCTAGTGATCTCTTCATTTTTTTCTAATTGCTGCATCTAATTGAGAACCCATTACAAACTTGTCAGGGATTTAATGAAATGTCAAATATCACTTGTGAAAAATGGAATGGCATTTTACCACTTTTAAGCATAATTCCTATTTTTCACAACTTCTCAGAATTTCTAATAGTTGCTCAGTGGTCATCCTGTTTGCATCTGAAATGTAATCAGACCAAGTTTTCTTAATATCTTTCCATCGAAGTGAGATCCTGGTAGCTTCACATAAAGTTATAATAAATAACACAGAGAGATCATTTGTACACTTTTCCAAGTTTCCTCCTATAGTTTTTGCAAAACTATAACACAACACTGACATTGAAACAACTCCCTATCTTATCAGATGTGTGTGTGTGTGTATTGACTCCTATGCAATTTTATCACACTGTAAAAATTATGTATCCATTTAAGATACTTCCCCCATCTAACTCTACAGGGATCCCTCTTGTTGCCTATTCATCAATGTTTTAAACATTAGCTTGGTATAGTGACATACTCCTTTTTTTTTTATTTTTTATTGTTGGCTGTTCAAAACATTACATAGTTCTTGATATATCATATTTCACACTTTGATTCAAGTGGGTTATAAGCTCCCATTTTTACCCCATATACAGATTGCAGAATCACATCAGTTACACATCCATTGATTTACATATTGCCATACTAGTGTCTGTTGTGTTCTGCTGCCTTTCCTATCCTCTACTATCCCCCCTCCCCTCCCCTCCCCTCCCCTCTTCTCTCTCTGCCCCCTCTACTGACATTCATTTGTCCCCCTTGTATTATTTTTCCCTTTCCCCTCACTTCCTCTTGTATGTACTTTTGTATAACTCTGAGGGTCTCCTTCCATTTCCATGCAATTTCCCTTCTCTCTCCCTTTCCCTCCCACCTCTCATCCCTGTTTAATGTTAATCTTCTTCTCATGCTCTTCGACCCTACTCTGTTCTTAGTTACTCTCCTTGTATCAAAGAAGACATTTGGCATTTGTTTTTTAGGGATTGGCTAGCTTCACTTAGCATAATCTGCTCTAATGCCATCCATTTCCCTGTAAATTCTATGATTTTGTCATTTTTTAATGCAGAGTAATACTCCATTGTGTATAAATGCCACATTTTTTTTTTATCCATTCGTCTATTGAAGGGCATCTAGGTTGGTTCCACAGTCTTGCTATTGTGAATTGTGCTGCTATGAACATCGATGTAGCAGTGTCCCTGTAGCATGCTCTTTTTAGGTCTTTAGGGAATAGACCAAGAAGGGGAATAGCTGGGTCAAATGGTGGCTCCATTCCCAGCTTTCCAAGAAATCTCCATACTGCTTTCCAAATTGGCTGCACCAATTTGCAGTCCCACCAGCAATGTACAAGTGTACCCTTTTCCCCACATCCTCGCCAGCACTTGTTGTTGTTTGACTTCATAATGGCTGCCAATCTAACTGGAGTGAGATGGTATCTTACGGTGGTTTTGATTTGCATTTCTCTGACTGCTAGAGATGGTGAGCATTTTTTCATGTACTTGTTGATTGATTGTATGTCCTCCTCTGAGAAGTGTCTGTTCAGGTCCTTGGCCCATTTGTTGATTGGGTTATTTGTTCTCTTATTGTCTAATTTTTTGAGTTCTTTGTATACTCTGGATATTAGGGCTCTATCTGAAGTGTGAGGAGTAAAGATTTGTTCCCAGGATGTAGGCTCTCTATTTACCTCTCTTATTGTTTCTTTTGCTGAGAAAAAACTTTTTAGTTTGAGTAAGTCCCATTTGTTGATTCTAGTTATTAACTTTTGTGCTATGGGTGTTCTATTGAGGAATTTGGAGCCCGACCCCACAGTATGTAGATCGGAGCCAACTTTTTCTTCTATCAGACGCAGTGTCTCTGATTTGATATCAAGCTCCTTGATCCATTTTGAATTAACTTTTGTGCATGGCGAGAGAAAGGGATTCAGTTTCATTTTGTTGCATATGGATTTCCAATTTTCCCAGCACCATTTGTTGAAGATGCTATCCTTCCTCCATTGCATGCTTTTAGCCCCTTTATCAAATATAAGATAGTTGTAGTTTTGTGGATTGGTTTCTGTGTCCTCTATTCTGTACCATTGGTCCACCCGCCTGTTTTGGTACCAGTACCATGCTGTTTTTGTTACTATTGCTCTGTAGTATAGTTTGAAGTCTGGTATCGCTATACCGCCTGATTCACACTTCCTGCTTAGCATTGTTTTTGCTATTCTGGGTCGTTTATTTTTCCATATGAATTTCATGATTGCTTTCTCTATTTCTACAAGAAATGCCATTGGGATTTTGATTGGCATTGCATTAAACCTATAGAGAACTTTTGGTAATATCGCCATTTTGATGATGTTAGTTCTGCCTATCCATGAACAGGGTATATTTTTCCATCTTCTAAGATCTTCTTCTATTTCTCTCTTTAGTGTTCTGTAGATTTCATTGTATAAGTCTTTCACCTCTTTTGTTAGGTTGATTCCCAAGTATTTTATTTTTTTTGAAGATATTGTGAATGGAGTAGTTGTCCTCATTTCCATTTCAGAGGATTTGTCGCTGATATACAGGAATGCCTTTGATTTATGCGTGTTGATTTTATATCCTGCCACTTTGCTGAATTCATTTATTAGCTCTAATAGTTTCTTTGTAGACCCTTTTGGGTCTGCTAGGTATAGAATCATGTCATCTGCAAATAGTGATAATTTAAGTTCTTCTTTTCCTATTTTGATGCCTTTAATTTCTTTCGTCTGTCTAATTGCTCTGGCCAGTGTTTCAAGAACTATGTTGAACAGAAGTGGTGAGAGAGGGCATCCCTGTCTTGTTCCAGATTTTAGAGGGAATGCCTTCAATTTTTCTCCATTCAGAATGATGCTAGCCTGAGGCTTAGCATAGATTGCTTTTACAATATTGAGGTATGTTCCTGTTATCCCTAGTTTTTCTAGAGTTTTGAACATAAAGGGATGCTGTACTTTGTCGAATGCTTTTTCCGCATCTATCGAGATGATCATATGGTTCTTATTTTTAAGTCTATTGATGTGGTGAATAACATTTATTGATTTCCGTATATTGAACCAGCCTTGCATCCCAGGGATGAATCCTACTTGATCATGGTGTACAATTTTTTTGATATGTTTTTGTATCCGATTCGCCAGAATTTTATTGAGGATTTTTGCATCTAGGTTCATTAGAGATATTGGTTTGTAGTTTTCTTTCTTTGAAGTGTCTTTGTCTGGTTTAGGTATCAGGGTGATGTTGGCCTCGTAGAATGAATTTGGAAGTTCTCCCTCTTTTTCTATTTCCTGAAGTAGCTTGAAAAGTATTGGTATTAGTTCCTCTTTAAAGGTTTTGTAAAACTCTGCTGTATACCCATCCGGTCCTGGGCTTTTCTTAGTTGGTAGTCTTTTGATGGTTTCTTCTAATTCCTCAATTGATACTGGTCTGTTTAGGTTGTCTATATCCTCCTGACTCAATCTGGGCAGATCATATGACTTAAGAAATTTATCTATGCCTTCACTATCTTCTAATTTATTGGAGTATAAGGATTCAAAATAATTTTTGATTATCTTCTGTATATCTGAAGTGTCTGTTGTGATATTGCCATTTTCATCCCGTTATGCTAGTAATTTGAGTTCTCTCTCTTCTTCTCTTCGCTAGCATGGCTAAGGGTCTGTCGATTTTGTTTATTTTTTCAAAGAACCAACTTTTAGTTTTGTCAATTTTTTCAATTGTTTCTTTTGTTTCGATTTCATTAATTTCAGCTCTGATTTTAATTATTTCTTGCCTTCTACTTCTTTTGCTGTTGTTTTGCTCTTCTTTTTCTAGGATTTTGAGATGAAGTATGAGATCATTTATTTGTTGGTTTTTTCTTTTTTTAAGGAATGAACTCCAAGCAATGAATTTTCCTCTCAGAACTGCTTTCAGTGTGTCCCATAGATTCCGATATGTTGTGTCTGTGTTTTCATTAATCTCTAAGAATTTTTTAATTTCCTCCTTGATGTCTTCTATAACCCATTGATCATTCAGTAACCTACTGTTCATTCTCCAAGTGATGTATTCTTTTTCCTTCCTTCTTTTATCGTTGATTTTCAGTTCCATTCCATTATGATCAGATAGGATGCATGGTATTATCTCTACTCCTTTATATTGTCTAAGAGTTGCCCTGTGACATAATATATGATCTGTTTTTGAGAAGGATCCATGTGCTGCTGAGAAAAAAGTGTAACTGCTTGATGTTGGGTGGTATATTCTATAATCCTAGCTACTCAGGAGACTGATACAGGAGAATCACAAAGTTCAAGACCATCCCAGGCAACAAAGCAAGATCTTGTTTCAAAAAGTACAAAAATTTTTTTAAAAATTGGTTTTTAAATCAATTCCATGAAGGAAATAAGGGAGGAAAGAGTTGAGACGTTGTGTGTTCATGGAACCATCTGTTACCATTATCAATCCCTCCCCTTTTGAGCATGGTTTCTTAAACTGCATAAATTTGATTTTTGAATAATACTAAAATTTTTTCCTGGAACTTAAAAAATGTCCTTAAGATTCTCCATTTTATATTCATTTCTATAATTTCCTTGGAACATAGTTTTGATAAATTGGTAGAGGTTTTCTTCCTACTTTGTAGTCAAAGAAAAAAATAGCTTTCAATTATAAGTAGGCATAAGACATCTTTCATTTGAGTATTAAACTGCAACCAGCATTTGTAGCTATTTTTATGTATTAAAATAACACTTCCCCCCATACTTTCTTTGAAGCCTAGAAGCGCATTTCACACCTCTCTTGTGTCTCCAGTGGCTGCTGCGCTTGTCCATTCAGCACCCATACATTCCAGATGATCCATCTAAGTCAGACTGGTGCTATGTCCATAAAAGGCAGATGGTAAAAACTGTAGGCTTTGTGGGATAGACATCTCTTCACAACCACTCAACTCTGCTACTGTAGTACAAAAGTAGTTAGAAACACCATGCAAACAATAGTTGTGCCAATAAAACTTTATAAAAAGGTGTGGCCAACTGTAACGTGCCAACCCTTGGTTTAGGCCAATCATCACAGTTCCATTTCCTCAGCCAGTGACTGGCTTACAAATGGACATGTGAGCCAATTCTGGTGAATCGGATGTGAGGACAATCTCTTAGGGGGCTTCTGGGAAAGATTATCTCACATTTAAGACACAAAAGAAAAGGCAATCCCTCTTTATTCCCTGTGGATGTTATCAAATCCGAATGTAATCTCTGGAACTGCTGCAGCCAGCCATCTTGCTCCTGACCTAAAGATGGAGTTAGTCGTCAAACATTAGGAGGACAGAGCCATGAGAATCAGAGAGAGAGCAGGAGCTTGCATACTGTGCCTGGAGACTGCTCCATTTCTTATGTAAGACAACAAATTTTCTTGTTATTCAAACCAATGAACTGGCCAAAAAGTATCCTAATTACAGCAGCGCCTTCGTCCTTCAGCATTTAGCAAAGTACTTCACAGAGAAATAGATGTTCAGTAAACAACATTTGTTGGCCTGGCTTAACAATCTGAAGCATAAAATTCCGCAAATTAGAATTCTTTCCACTGTAAATAAGCTAGTGCTTCTAATAATTGGGGTTTTTTTCTTCAAAAAAAAAGCTTAATACAAAAACACCAATGACAGGAAATAACAGTACACTTATATTTAAGATGAGCAGAAATCAAAAACTGATCAGTTTTCATTCTTCCAAAAAGCAATGTGTTTCCACTTTATCTCCTCCCTGTTGTTCTCCTCCCCTCACTTTGAGCCTGTCCCACTGGCTGGCCCTTGGAAGGCATGCTGTATGCAAATGTGTGTGTACTCATCAGTCTTATTAGGCATAGTTCCAACTGGCCGCCCCACATGAACACAATTAAAAGTTAAACATCAATTAAAATTCACAGAATCCATTTAGTTCTCTGAAAAAGCACTAAATAACTGAACATATTTGGGGTACAAATTAATCTACATTGTTTCCTTTATCACTCTTTAGTTATCAAACACACTGGGCCTCATTTTAGACTCTGTTAATTGCTCATTCAGCCCATACTGAGGAGGCCATGAAAAACAAGCCTAGGACAAATGGTAACAACAAAGTGCCAGACGGATCAGTATAGTTGGCAGGTGGTCCTGTCAGGGACAGAGACACCAGAGAGGTTCTATGGGAGGCCAGACTTGCCCCAGGAAGAGAGGACACACATATCATCTCTCTTCTGAGACCGATGCTTCAACATTGAGCTGTTTGTTCAAAACGGACTTAGAAGCCCAATAGGCATCTCAAATTGTTACATGTCCCAAGCAGAATTCATAGTTTGCCTCCTAAATCTGTTTCTTTTTTAAAAAAAATATTTACTTTTTAGTTTTTTAGGTGGACACAATGTCTTTATTTTATTTTTATGTGGTACTGAGGATCGAACTCAGTGCTTCATGCATGCCAGGTGAGCGGGCTACCACTTGAGCCACATCCCCAAGCCCCTAAATCTCTCTTTTCCAGCCTTTTTCCACTTCAATAAATGTCCCCAGTTGCATAAGCCCCAATTCAGCATCACTCCATTTCTTTTTCTGTATATTCACAACTAAGCCAGCAGCAGTTCCTAGTGGCTCTATTTCAAAACCCTGTATAGTTTTCTCCATCTACTACTGAAGCCAGAATTAGACAGGCAGATGGACAAGGGTCAGATCCAGAGAATGGGGGGATTGAAATGTTAATTCCTTCAGAGCCCTTCCTCCACCCTTATCAAGATGACCTATCCCTGCTTCAACCTGTTGTCCCAGTGATTGTCCATCCCTACAGGGAATTGTTAATTATGCCCTCTTCCCGCCCAGATCACTCCACCTTGGCCTCTCCAGCCCATCTACTTCTCACCTTTTGGCCATTCCACTGAGCATCTCCTGGGCTTAGTCACCTATGCAGGAAGGAGAGAGATAAGGGGAAGACAGGAGGAGAACAAAGGAAGCCTAAGACCTATAAAAAAGGCAAATGCCCTCACTTCCTGGGATACCAGGATACCAGTTATGGCCCCCTTCTCCATCCCTGGAGAAGTCTGTTACCCCTTATTAAATAAACCCTGCTTTATATGCTTGCCTCAGTGTGCTTCTCTAATGTTACACTTCAACATGCGAGGAAGCAGGACTCCATCATTGATAACCGGCAGTATCACTACCACCTCCTTAATCCCAGCCTCCGTCAGCTCTCTCCTGAGACCACAGCCTCTTAAAATGCCTTCCTGTTGCCCACCTGACTCTCAACAGCCTGTTCTTTGAAAAACCAAGTATGATCCCCTTGTCCCCTGTTTAAAATCCTCCACTAGCTTCCCAATGCATTTTAGAATTAATTTTAGAATTAGAAACTAGTACTAGTTTCTTATTTTTTTTAATATTTATTTTATTTCTTAGTTTTAAGTGGACATATTTATTTTACATGTATGTGGTTCTGAGGATCGAACCCAGTGCCTCATGCATGCTTGTCAAGCACTCTACCACTGAGCCACAACCCCAGCCCCCACTAGTTTCTTATTCTTGCTATAACAAATCACAATTTAGTAGCTCAAAACAACAAAAGTGTATTTTCTTACCGTTCTGCCTTGAACTGAGCAGCTTTTCTCTGCCACGCCCTTCACTATGATGTTCTGCCTCGACTCAGGCCCAGGGCAATGGAGCTGGCTGACCGCGGACTAAACCTCTGAAACCGTGAGCCCAAAATAAACATTTTCTCCTCTAAGTTGTTTTTGTCAGATATTTTGGCGATGGCAACTAAACGCTGACTAACAGTTTCCTTGCCCCTTCTTGGCATCTAGAGGCTACCTGCATTCTTGGTGCATATTCCTTTCCTCGTCGGTTCTGACTCTGAGCCTCCTGCATCTCTCTTATAAGGGCCTCTGTATGTAATTACCACACTGGGTCTACTGGATCACCTTCCATCTCCAAATCCTTTACCTAATATCTGCAAAGTTCCTTTTACTATGTCAGGTAACATATTCAGAGGTTCTAGAAGCAGGACAAGGATATTTGGGGGTGGAGGATATACTAAGGCTATCACAAAAAGAAAACCAACATATAGCACAGAACACAAAATACCTCCTCACTGTAACTCACCCAGTCCTATGTGGCCCAGCCTTGTGGGTCTCTCTTGCCTTCTCCCCTCACACATACCCTCCTTCTCCGCTGGCCTTCTGTCTTCACCTTCAACTTGCCCCACCTGATCTCTCCTCAGGGCCTTTAGGCTGTGGTTCCCTCCCCCTGGAGCATTCTTCCTCCAGGGCTCACAAAGCTGGTCCATTTCTCACTTATATCTCAGTACTTCCATTCTCCCTGTCAATAAGTAAACTCCATGGGGAGAGTCCATATCTGTCTTGTTGACTATACCATCTGGAATACTGATTGACATGTGGCAACAAAAATGTAATATTTGTTGAGGGAATGAACTATCTAATTTCAAAATGCAAGTGATCTCCCTATAGAAAACAACTTAACAACCCATTTGGTTTTATGATCCTGTTTAAGTCAGCTTTTTTGTCACTGTGACCAAAAGACCTGACAAGAACAATTTTAGAGGAGGAAAAGTGCATTTGGAGCTCATGGTTTCAGAGATCTCAGTCCACGGACAGCCAATTCCATTGCTCTGGACCCAGGGTAAGGCAGAACATCATGGCAAAAGGTGTGGCAGAGGAAAGCAGCTCAGGATGTGGCACCAGAAAGCAGAGATAGCTCTGCTCACCAGGGACAAAATATAAACTCCAAAGGCATGCTCCAGTGACCCACCTACTCCAGCCACACCCTACCTGCCTATAAGTTACCACCCAGTTAATCAAGTCAAGTGGATTAAAGCACTGATTAGGTTAAGACTCTCATAACCCAATCAGTTCACCTCTGAACTTTGCATTGACTCACACATGAGCTTTTCAGGGACACCTCATCTCTACACCTTAACAGATCCATACAGTTATATAAATAACTTCTTAAACTCATTAATATCATCCTTAGATCAGTTCTTAGGATAAGATTCAAAAGATGAAATATAATAAAACAAACTATCAAGCCTACAAAACATTGAGGGGAAGTGGAGTGAGGGATGGGCTTAAGAAAAATATGAATAACATAATTACTATGTAAAGAAGACTTAGAAGGATTAATTATAATCAATTCTAAACTCGATATGACTTGTCTGTGGGATGAGGCCACCAAAACAGGACCTGTGGGTGCTCTGGAGGTTTTAAGGGAAGAGGACCACTGCTGCTTGGATGCACTTTTTTCCCAATCGACATGTTGTAACTGTCCCTATTCATGGGCTACAGTGATGATTTCATCCATTATACTATGTGTAATGATAAAATCAGTGTAATCAACATTTCTATCTCTGTAAACAGATATCCTTTGTTTGTGTTGGGAACGTTTGAATCTCTACTGTGCTGTAGAACACAAGCATTTATTCCACTAACTCTATTTTGGTACCTGTTATCCCACCTCCCCTCTCTCCCTCCCCTTTTATCCTTCCTAGGCTCTTCTATGGGATAACATTTTTAGCTTCCACATGAGAACATGAGTATTTGTCTCTCTGTGCTTGTCTTACTTCACTTAACATAATTTCCTCCAGTTCCACTGGATATACTTTATTAACAAAAAATATGTAGCATTTACATAAGGGCATAATATGGGCTAGGCACTACAGTAACAGCTTGATATAAAATACCTCATCTAATCCTCAAAATCTTATTATGGAGGAGGCACTACTCTTACCTCTTACTTGAATCTTCAAAGAGTTTACCCAAGTTTATAGAATTTGTGTAAGAATGAGGATTCATGGGTTCAAAGTTTGCATGTTGATCCTAATGAATGCTTTACTCCAAAACATTTTACAATAAAACTCAGGTTTTATTGATTATGCTGGATGCAACTAAGAGTTGAAGAGAAAACACAAAACTACTCTTAAGAAAAGGTGGATTAAGAATGTGAATAGCCCTGTGCTGCTGGGGGAAACTAAAAACCTAAGGGCCAGAGATGAAGAATCTACCTGTTTAGAATAGCAACAGGTTGCTTAGCTCCAAAAACATGACTATCTCCCAGAAGTTCCAGCTGCATATTTCAAAGGGAACTGACTTCCTTCTACTTTATTCTGTGTTCACCGAATCATAAACTCCTGCTACCAATTCCTCTAATAGTTCTTTTTATAATTATTTTATTTCAAAAAATAGGAATACTCAAGACGGTCCAACACTATAGACAATAAAAGTCTCCCTCCCATTCTGTATCCTCTTCCAGAGATGAGAGCTATTTTAAAAACACATACACATATATGGGGAAAGGGATGGTAAGACCTCTGGACACAGGAGGAGGAGGCGTGCAAGTGAGCCCAAGCACCTGGAGTCCTCCACAACGTCCTCACAGATCATGATGGGATGCCAAAGTGAGAACATGGCAATTTAAAGAACTTTATGAATTTAAAGGATGGGCAGAGGAGGGCACAGGACCATTTGGTATAGCCAGTGCCTGGACTAGGGGATGAAAGAGAGGAAAGAGTCTGGAATGCCTGTCTCGGGTGCCTGGTTTGATAATGGTGCTATTTCACTGGAGAGGACCAGGAAGAACCAGTTAATGTGTTCAGGTTTGTTTGCATTTGTGGTTTCCCAGAGATATAGAAGACAGGTTGAAACGAGGGTCTGGAGCTCAAGAAAAGCTGAGCTGCATCAAAGGGTTCTGCTAAATCTGTGGATGAGTTTCCATGACACCTGGCGGCATGGGAGGAAGGCATGAGAGACAGGCATGAGAGACATGAGCTCTCCCGGTCTTGAAGAATGGGCAGCAGAAGCCTTGTTGCAGGTATCATCACAACCACATGGCCCATGAAGAATGTGCACTTCCTGACCTTCCAGAAACCTATTTTTATCTGGAGGCATGTTTTTGGCACTCGGTTGTAATCAGTCCTGTTTTGCTTTTCTACTGTTTCATACGTGTATGCCCTGTTGTCCCACAACATTTACCATACATTCAAAGATTTGGTTTGAGCAGGTTTCAGATGTAAGAGATACAGCATTTCTGTACTGCAGACAAATTTTCTTAAATCAGGGTGTACAGCCACCTGCAGTCAGGTTGTGTTTGAGCGCTATAACAAGCAGAGGGCAGAAATGTGCACGCACTATTGGCCTTACTGTCTTGTGCTTCTGCCCTTGCCGAGAGAACTGCCCCATCCAGCCAGGCCTCAGAGTAGGAATGAGACTGGAGCAGAGCTGCTGGGTGACCCACAGACATGAAAGTGAGATATCAAGGCTTACTGCTACTAAGTGTCACTGAGATGTTGTGCTTGTCATGCAGCATGTGTCCCTTTTTTATTGAAATATAATTTATATACAATGAAAGGTTCAGATCCTAAATACCCTCAATCAGTCTTGACAAATGCATACACTTGTACCCAACACCCTAGCAAGTCACAGAACATTGCCATAACCCCATAGAGTATCTGCTGGCCCTTTCAAGTCAATCCTACCTTGGCCCCAGAAGCAAACACTGGCTTCTATCACGATGGCTCAGATTCTGTACAGCATGTTTTGAAGTGACAGTTTACCAGGGCTTCTCCAAATCCAGCCCACGGCCTGTTTTTGTATGATCCAAAATCTAAGAATGGTTTTCATATTTCCAAATGGTTGAAAAGAAAATCAAAAGCAGAATATTTTGTAACATGTGAAAATACACCAGATTCAAATACCAGGGGGCTGGGATTGTGGCTCAGTGGCAGAGCACTCGCCTAGCACGTATGAAGCACTGGGTTTGATTCTCAGCACCACATAAAAATAAATAAAATAAAGGTATTATGTCCATCTACTACTAAAAACAAAATTCAAATATCAGTCCCTATGCTAAGGTTTTACTGACACACAGTTTGTCCCCATCTGTTTCCATACTAAGGCTGCTTTTGTACTATAGCTACAGAG
This sequence comes from Marmota flaviventris, assembly GCF_047511675.1. Lineage (NCBI taxonomy): Eukaryota > Metazoa > Chordata > Mammalia > Rodentia > Sciuridae > Marmota > Marmota flaviventris. The sequence continues at coordinate 25,593,288 of NC_092500.1, read as the reverse complement.
ATCGTATGTCCATGAAGCCCAAAGCATTTCCTACCTTGCCCAGTCATCATTCAACAAAACAATTCATGCTTGTGAAAAGTTCAGATTCTACCAAATACATAGCATGGAAAGTGAGAGCCTCTCATATGCCCAACATGCAAGGAAAACATGCCACACTAACATTCCACAGAAAACTAAAACTAAGTTACAAATCATACCTAACTGTCATTGTCCTGATTCATTTTCATGAGGGCCAGCATCAGCAAAATCAGCTTAAAACAGGAATAGTGAAACAATACCTAGGAACAGGCCATGACTGAACACTGAGGAAAGGGCTGGATGTGCCACCATCTCATCTGTGAAGTATAGCAGAGACATTTGGACCTCCAGACTAACATGGCGTCAGATGTCCAATTCAAGCCAGGCTCAACTCAAAGGTCCAAGGGGCAAATCAGGTATCTAACCAAGGAAGCAGAGTTCCCCCTGGGTGGAGGGCAAGAACTTGAGGTGCCATTACACTGTGCTATCTCAGGTTGGCACATTGTGAGGGAGTGTGGATGGCCCTGCCACATCAATGGCTTGGTTCTTACCCTAGAAAGCAAAGCATGTTCCCTTTTGGCCAACAAAGTGCAATGCTGTCCCTCTGCTGGGAGCATTCATAGCATTTATGTTATACTTTTAGGAACAATGCCATCTGGAGATATCCTTGAATAATGTGACTTTTGGTCAACAATAAAAAAAAGTTCTAAAAAGCCCATTTCTTCAAATTTTGTCCAAATACCTCAGCCTACTTCAATGGAAATACTTCACTTTTTCACAAGTAACAGAATGAAGGGGTGAAGGATCATACATCAGTACATCTGCAAGGCTTTGTCATGCTAACTGGCAAACGTAAGTGGGTCAGAGTTGAATTTCTTGGGGTTTTATCTTCTCTCCAGGCCATCCAACCCCATCCCATCTACCCATACATGGGTGTCAAATTATGAGCCAGCTGGGAGTGTCCACATGTCTCAGGGGGTTGATTCTGGTCATGAGTGTATAAGGATCTCAAAAAAAAGCTTTAGATCCTTTCCGCAAAATAATAATAATAATACACACACACACACATATCTCACATATTAATTCATGGGGCCCTTGAAATCCTGGTGCATGGCCAGGAATTCCAAGTTAAGGAACCTTACTACAGTGTGAGTGTACTATGACGGACTGCTGTGGAGATACCCTGTAAAGTCTGTGAGTACCCCAGCAGCTCATTTTTCTTGTTTCTAGGTTCACCAGTGTGCTCGTAGTATGATTACCAGTGAATCTGGCCCTTCATAGAGTATGCACTGGATTGCAAATAGTTGTTTCTTCCAGTATGATATGAATGAACAGCCTTTTAAATTATAACTTAGAGGGGCTGGGGATGTGGCTCGGCGGTGGCGCGCTCGCCTGGCATGCGTGCAGCCCGGGTTCGATCCTCAGCACCACATACAAACAAAGATGTTGTGTCCGCCGAAAACTAAAAACTAAATATTAAAAGTTCTCTCTCTCTCTCTCTCTCAAAAAAAAAGGTTTAAAAAATAAAATTAAATTAAATTATAACTTAGCTTGTTTTTTGGAGAAAGAATTCAAGTGTTTGGGAGTAAATTAACAAACTTGTATTCTAATATTGTGTGTTTGTGTGTGTATGTGTGTGTGTGTGTGTGCGCGCACGCATGTACATGTACAGTGTGCTATGTGCATGTGCCCCTGAGAGATGAATCTTGCATTTCCTCTGGATCTGCCATTTCTTGGTCTGCCAGACGGAGTGAATTCACTCAGGTCTAAGAGCCAGCCTGTGGGTCTGTAGGCGGCCCATCCCAGAGGAGCTCAGTTAGGGGCACCATCTTGTTGAAGACACTCACCCACACTGAAACCTTTTCAGCAGCTCTGAAAAGTTCCAATTCCTTCTTATCATGAAGAACTAATCTGCTGCTTATCGTTAAGCCGCTTTAAACTACATCCCACTGTGAGGCCTAAAGGGGATTACCAGCTGTCATGTAGCTTTTATCTTTCCACCTACCCAACAGCAGACAGAGGGCTCAAAATGTGACAGAAAGAAGAACCAAGAGTAAAGGAATTCCCAAAGGGGGAATCTGTGTCTCTGAGGCACTGAAAACATCCTATACAAAATGTAAGACATGAATCTGGGGTTTTCCTGAAGTTCCTCTTCTTTTCTTGGCTGAAAACATGAGACTGATAAATAAATATCTGCCAACTTCCAGTTCTGACCAGCAAAGAAAATCAAATCGGGAAAAAGAAAATCAAATCACAAAAGGCAAGCAAGCATGGACTTTCAAGTGGGTAAACACACACACACACTTGGGGAGAAAGGAAAGAACAGGCCACCACCCTTCCTGAATTTTCTGCGATGGACCTATAATTGTTTCTGAGGGTAGTTCTAGACAACACAGGAATTCCTGAGAGTTCAACTAAGGAAAGAGAACATTTTCATTCTTTAGGATTTCCAGATGTTGGCTCTTTCTATGTATATGTGCACACAGAGACTAACAAATAATCCCACTGTCCTATGGCAGCAAAGGCCACTCAGCTGACCAGCACTCTAGTTTATTTTCCCAGGTCTGATTTCTTTTCCAGCAACCCTTGAGACCCATAGAATGATCAGCAGAGAAAGACAAAAGACCTTTTCATCCAGAGCCAAGTGGCCCAAATCACCCCAAATAGCTTTTTTAAATGGGCATTGCTTAAAAAATTTCCCAGTTTCTTAAGCACCAAATACTTTAATGGTCCAAACAGCCACACTTTTGAGAATAAAAGTCAGTGCTACAGGTAAGGCCAGGGCAATAGCCATATAACTAGGCTGTCTATACTGAGAAACCAGACCATGGGATCTCTCTGACTTAGGCTTGTACGCCCCCTTCTCGCACCATGCCCTGCTGGCTCTCTCCTCTGGCCACACTGACTTCTCTCATTCTTGGAAAGGGGCAAGCTTTCTCTCCCCTCCTGGCCCTTGACATGTGCTTTCCTCTACCTGTTCCATGGGTTCATAGCTTTTCACCTGGCTCCCTCCTACTCATGATGTGGGTGTGGCTTGGGTAAGGAGGTCTCCTCTGACCCAAAGCCTTCTTACAGGCTTTCAGAGCATCTACGATCACTTACTTAGGGGCTGCTGCCACCGCTACAGATGTACAATGTCCCATCTCAGTGAATAATCCACAGGCTTGGTTTTCTCACTGCTCAATCTTCAGTCCCTTGTGCTGTGAGTGACACAAGGAGGCGCTGGATTCTGCAATCTCAGGTACCTACGCTGAGATGCTGCCCATACTGTTGTGAGAGAAGAGCTATCCTGAGTGTTCTTCTGGACACCAGTGGCCTCTGATCCAGCCCTCATCACACTGGACTGACCTTAGCCCACTCGGAGCTCTCAAAGTAGCTCCGAAGTGAAGTTTGTAATCCATTCAACCAGCTATGGTTCTATGGATGAGGAAGATGTCCCAAAAAGAAACACAGTACCACAACCCCTCATCTGAAACTTGGGGCTCAGACGTATTTCAGAATTAAGAAATTTTCATTTGAACACGATAATATTATGTAATATTGCCAGTGGGGCTGGGGTAACACCCTGTAATCAGCCACACTGATACTTCTTCAGCAAAATCTGTGAATAGTTACACTGAGTAGCTAAATCAAGCATCAAAATCCCCCTCACATCCCTTCAGGTCAGGCTCTGCAGGTATTTAGTTCAGACCAGGTCAGGTCAGAGTTTCTGCCAAAGTTATGATGAATCTGGATTTTAGAATTGTGTAAAAGGAACTATGAAAGTCTAACAGAGGACATTTCATTAATACTGGTGTTTCCGGCACTATTCCAAGTTATATATAGTATATAGTATACGTGCCACATATACTACAACATCAATATACGTTGCATATAATATGTAAACATGCCATCTCATTCCTCAAACAATCCTACTGTATGTTTTCTACCATATGTGGGAATTAAAGAGTAAAAAGGAGGACTGGGGCTTTGGCTTAGTGGTGGAGCGCTTGCTTAGCATGTGTAAGGCACTGGGTTCGATTCTCAGCACCACATATAAATAAATGAATAAAATAAAGGTCCATCAACAACTATACACACACACACATACACACACACACATATTTTAAAAAGAGTAAAAATGAAAAGAACAGTAGGAGGTATCACAAGAAAATCCAAGGCAGACCAGTGGAATAGAGGAAGGCGACTGGGACAGGGAGAAGGGGAGGGAAAGGGGAAATACTGGGGAATGATACTGACCAAATTATACTGTTATGCCATATGAACGTACAAATACTTAACAATGAATGCCACTATGATGTATAATTATAATACACTAATAAAAATATGGAAAAAACAATCCTACAAAGTATTATCACTACTAATGTTTCAGATAAGGACTGAGGCATAGAGAATAAAATGAACATATAGAAAACAAGTAACAGAGCTCAAAACTGGACACTAAGACCCTCGGCGATGCTCAGAGGTTACTGACCAAGGGAGCATGACTGTATATGTACTACACAGAGAAGTGGATTTGAAGTTGTTAAGTTCAAAAGTGTGAAACTGCTGAGGTGACCTCGTCAATTTCTGTAGGATTGTCTATCTCAACGCCCTCTTCTAAGCACTGCTTTTTTTCCAAAAAAGGATTACAACGAGGCCCACCCTCCTGGTCACAGTTGGCTGGTGCTGGGCAGGCTCCCGACCCAAGTTAGAGCAAAGACAACAATCCCCTGGGATTTGGGAACTGGAACCACAATCATTCTCTCTCAAGGTACCTGGACTGGAACACATTTCAGAGAGCTTAAATATCTGAATACAGAATGACATATTCTAGTGGGCAGTCCATGCTTTCTAATTTTTCTCTTCAAATAAAACATGAGCTAGCACATGGGAACTAGTGGGCCAGTTGGGACTGCCTCTGCTGCTGATATTTACAGATTATTGTTGAAAGTCATTTGGTAATTAAATTATTCAGCCAACATCACTGTGTACCTACTATGGGCCAGGCACTCTGCTAAGCAAATGGTAAACAAGACAGGCATGGTTCACAGTGGAAAGTAAAATAACAACAGTGTGAGTGTTATGATCCAGGGAATATAAGGGCAACAGAGAGAAAACAGAGCAGTAGGTTTAAATCAATTAGTAACTGGAACTGAAGTGGAACAAAAATTAATTATACTATTTATGAGCTGTTAAGTTTAATTCCAACAAATTCATATCTAAAAACTGAGCAATTGTAAAGAACTACTGATATAAGCACTAAAGATGTGAACAAAGTTTCCATATGCACCCTGAAGCCTTCTAACATTCGTATGTTGTGCATGGGCCACACAGACTATTATGGCTAACAGAAGAGTAACAAGATTTGCATACATATTATGAATGTTTGATTAAATTGCTCAATAGTGGGAAAACTAACACTACGAGAGTGCGGTTTTCAGAAAACAGTCCAACCAATATCTTTTCTCCCTTTAAAGCTAAACTTATCCAATTAAAACTGCATTCTGTAGAAAGAAAGCGCTTTGCAAAAATATTAGTGGAATATGTTTGAATTTCAAGAGACAAAAGAGTAACACTACAGGGATTTTAGTAAACAGGATGAGTTCTCAATTGAGATGTATCTGATATAAATATGACAGGCCCTGTTAGCTGTGGGTACACTAACGTATACTCTCCTTCCTTCCTTGTTAATGTCAGCCCAATTTTGCACAGGACATTAATATGACCTGCTAAGTTCTTTTCTGTCCTCCCTTAAAGTAACAGATGGCCATGAATCATGGTTCTGGTGAAAGAGCCTAAGTCAAGTCTGTTTCTAGTTTCCTAATAAAAGAAGACAGTGGTGATAAGAGGAGCTCTTTCCATACTCTTTTTCTCCATGTGAATATGAGGATGAGACCGTGTTGTCACCATGACAAGACAGCTAGCATGCATGTTAAGTGGCTCTGATGAGAAGCTGAACCAGCCTCCTTCTAGACTTGGTATCATGTAAGCAAATACACTGACTTGTTTAAACCACGGTTCTTTGGTGCTTATTATTTGCAACCAAGCATTCCTATTAGAGTGCACAAGATAGAAGGAAGTATTTAAAAGTGTGAACCTTGGGCAACTACAGTTACAGAGATTGAGAATTTTCTGCAATTAGTGACTCAGTGTGGATGCCAGGAAGCAACTAGTCTGTCATGGTACAGCATGGAATATCAACTGTCATAGGCACTAAGTCAGAACTGTGGCAGAGGCTGCTGATTGTGTATTCAATCTATGTTCCTCTGTTTCTCACAAGCAGCATCCTAAATGTGTTCCTATGTGGCACCCATATGTGCTTTCCTAGACCCAGAGCAAGCCATATTTCAGTCACCTGAGCAAAGTCTATCAGAAGATGTTACAGTTACTCGGTCCAGGAACTGTGCTCTGACCACTGTATTGTCAGCTACTTCCGGCCCCACCAGAGGTGCAAGAGATTTCCATGCAGAACACAGCTCTAGTGTGTGACTGACTTCAGGGCATGTCAGGTTACATGGTTAGCACCTTCTGGCCTTTTTTGGGGTTTGGTAGAAGTAGGTTTATAGGTGCCTAATATATTTAATACAGGGTCATTACTTTTCTTAGACTCAACTGTAGCTTTTTAAAGTGATACCATAAAAACACATATACTTCCCCTGAATTCAACAATCTCTCCACCCCCACACCACCTTTCTGGGGAACGGGGGTTTGAACCCAGGGCTTTGCACTTGCTAAGCACATGCTCGACTGCTGGGCTGGACCTCCAGCCCTCCTTTCCTTTTCTGTAGCTTGAGAAGTGCTCCATGCTTTTTCAGTCTTGTGTTAAGGCTTCATTTGTAAATAAGACGATGATTTTCCATATCACACACTGAAGGGTGATGTTTATTCCAGAAGCAAAGAGGATCCACTGAAGGATTTTAAACAAGGGAATGACATAGCCAGATATTTTAAAAAAACAAATCCCTGGGCTGTACTCTGGGGAAGCACCCTATAAGGTGGCACAAGGAGACTAGTACAAGACAGTAAAATGACACAGGCCTGATGTAGGCCATGGCACTGGGCAGATATGAGAGGGATTTAGGAGGTATCAGAGAAAGGGTTTGGTGACTGATTAGATTTAGGGGGTAAAGAACAAGAAGGAGTTAAAATGACTCCCAGATTTTTTTTTTTTTTAGTTGTAGTTGGACACAACACCTTTATTTATTTGTTTGTTTGTTTGTTTTTATGTGGTACAGAGGATGGAACCAGGAGCCTTGTACATGCCAGGCAAGCACTGTACCGCTGAGCCGCAACCCCAGCCTGACTCCCAGATTTGACACAGGGTGGTTGGTGATGCCATCCACAGACACAGGAAATGTAGGAGGGTCAGGAGAATGGGGGTGTTAAGGAGGGCTGAGAGACACACGGTATGTGCAGTTTTGTTCACTGTGGGACATCTCATGGAGATGACACTAGAAAGAAAAAGAGGTGGGTCAGGCACTCTGATGTGAGCAGTTTTAACTATAATGTAAATGCAAACAGATGCGATTAAAGTCGTGGGACTTACTGAGATCATCTCCTGAAAATGAGCAAAATGGAAGGTGCCTAAGTGAAGCCCAGGGAACACTAACATCAGCACCCACAAAGAAAAAAAAGAATGGCCAGAGGGGCAGAAAGAAAATCTCAGAGGAGGTGGGGTAGGGGAGCAGCGGGGAGCTCAGGAAGAAGAGCTGTAAGAATTGGATGGGCTGCTGTGCTCACTGCCAGAGTTTCACTCATATGACCCCAGGGGCCCATCCTCCCCAGTGCACATGTGTGCATGAGACTCTCCTCCCATGGCCACAGTTAGCTGGCCTCAGTGCAGGTATCACTGACCCAAGAAGGACAGGACCCATCCCTGAATGCATAAGCAGAGACCGGCCAGACTTGGGAGTCATGGGTGTTATCCGCCTCTGTATAATGGTCTGGACTCAATTCTCTGTGCTAAAGGCTTGGTCACCAGCCCATGGTGCTATAGAGAAGTGGAACCTTTAGAGGTGGGGCCCAGTGGATGGATGTCTTCGGGGGCATGCCCTTGACAGGGATACTGGGATCCCAGCCCTTTCTCTTTCTCTCTCCCTTTGCTTCCAGGCACCATGGGGTGAACATCTTTGCTTCACCACACACTACCTCACCACAGATCCAAATGCAAGAGAGCCAATCAACCATGGGCTAAAACCTCTCATAGGTTGATTTTCTCAGGTATTTTGTCCAAGTGATGGTAAGTTGACTAATACATATTGCGACATGGATTAGGAAAAAGAGAGAAGTGGAGCAGAGAGCCAGGGTGCCTGGGGAAGACACCCTGCATTCTGATAAATGACTCTTTCATGCTATGGCTGGTTCCAGTCTGTATGACTTACTTGGAACTATCCCAAATACACCCAACAAGGTGCACAGAAATGTCAAGGGCTGTATTACCTGACGGCATAAAATATGTGCCAAATGGAAATATAAGAGGTGGCTCTGGGAGCTCAGGAGAAGGGGAAATTAATTTTTGCTGAGTTGAAACAATGCTCCCAGAAGAGAGGTGACATCTGAGCTGGTACTTTAAGGATTAGGAGGATTGTATGGGGAAAGAAAATAAAAGAGTGCATTCTAGCTGAAGGAAAAGCACCAGCAAATGCAGAGAAGCATGAAAGAACATGGAGTATTAAGGGGAAGGGTAGGTGAGGCCACACTGATGCCAGTCTCCTGTTCTGGTGAACTCTTGTATGCCTTTTGGGACCCCAGGAAGTCTTCCTGCCCTCCCACAGCACCCTGGCCAACCCATCACCACCCTTCTTATATTGTGCTGAAATACTCCAGTGATTGGTCTGCGTTTCTCCCCAGTCTTTTGCATCTGTCCCTCTCTGTGCATCCCATCCCTGGCATAAGCTTGGGCTCAATACAGTCTTGAGAATCTCAAGGAACCACAACTCAACCCACCAGAGTCTGAGACCATGAGCCAAATAAACTTTTCCAAGCCCAGGCAGGCTTAGCTTGTGTTGACTCACAGGCCAGAGAACATTAAAACAGCTTACATTTTTAAAAAGTTAAGTAAAATATATACAATATAAAGTTTATCAGTTTAACCATTTTTAATGTTCACTTGTATTTAGGACATTCACACTGTTGTGGAATCATCAATACCATCCATCTCCAGAACTTATTCATTATCCCAAAATGAAATTCATTAAACAGTACCTATTAAACAACAATTCTCCATTTCACTTCCCCTAGTCCCTGGCAACCACCATTTGACTTTCATCTTTATGAATGTTGCTACTCTATGTATCTCATACAGTGGGATCATGCAGTATTTGCTCTTTTGAAAACAACTTAAATTTTAATGTGCTTTAAACTGTAAATATTTACCAAGTGTTATCACTTCCTCCCTGCAAGCTAGATAGGGGAGGAACTATTGATCTGGTTTTCAAGAAGCTGAAGCTCAGGAAGGAAAAATGATTGTCCAAGCCTGGGTTAAAGGGATGATAAGGGCCATGAGATACCAGGCTTAGCTAATCCTCACGCACCCATGGAGGCTCTTTCAGATTCTGGATTATTACAGGGTCACTATCACAACCTGCAACTCATACTGGTGGTTTTTCTGGGTGCACAGATATGGTTTGAGCACTATAGATCGGTAATAGGAACAGGAAATAACCAACATAGAAGGATCTGTCTTTAAGGAAGCTCAGCCAGGTGTGTCTTTCAATGGATGGGTGTAGAGATGGCTGGATTAAAACTTTGGCTTTTCATTACTCTTCATTCACGGCCATGCTGGCATATTTGGCTAACCCAGAGATGATCAGAGAGGTCAAAGCCATTGATAGCATTAAAAATTAATCTACACAGTCATTTGGAGTCCACTGGAATAGGTAGCACAGTAAAGTCACAGCAGAAGACACTAAATGACTAACGTCCTTCTATCTGAGGACCCAACTCTTGGGTGAGCTCTCTTCATAACTGAACGTCAGGAGAAACAGTTGCTTTCCATACTCAGATCAAAAAGTCTGCTCACTTTTTTTTCCCTGCAAGGTAGTGAGTGACACTAAAGACCTATTTGCCACCTTCGAAGAGACTGCAGCATTTCTTTAGGTTTGTTTTCTGGAATCAGAAATGGTTCGAACTGTGCATTATCTTCTAAATCAATGTAATGCATGCAGAGAGCTCTCAGTGAGCCTGAAGAGAGTGAATGGCATACACTTTGTTCTTATTAGTATCTACTAAAATAATTTATTTATGGATTGTTACATAAAGTCTGATATCTGCTTAGGAAAAAAAGGGGGGCTCAAGTAAAGACTGGGTTAGCTGTGGAAATAAAAGCTATACTTTATTTTGCAAATATAAGAATTGTCTCCCCTATTTTACAAGACTAATAGTTATTGCCTACTTACTATGTACTGAGTTCTTTACATACATTATTATCATTTTGTCATTTAAACCTTTTGTAGGAGACACTAATACTTTCCCATTCACAAAAGAGGAAACTATGGCTTAGACAGGTTGAGGTAGAGTAGTGTTACTACAGTTTCATAGATAGCAGGTATCTGGGCCTTTACAGGAGCTCACAGACCAATGGAGCACAAAACACATAAAGATAGACATTTATACCAAGTGTAAGGGCAGAAGTATGTGCAGGAAGTTAAGAGACCGTATAGAGAGGCTTAAAAATTCAGCATTGGCAACCAGGAAAAGCTTCCTAGAGATGATGCCCCTAGCTTATTTTGTAAGGTACTACTAATATACAACAAAATGTCCAGGAGTTATGTATTCCATTTGAGAAGTTCTAACAATTGCATACATTTGTGCCGCCACCATTAAAAATCACTTAGAACATTTCCTGACAGGTCCCTTGTGCCCCTCTCCTGTCAACCCCACTTCCTTCCCCAGTTTCTGACTTTTATCTGATTGATACTGGGGTTTTTTAGTATTAATTGTTATTTTATTTATTTTTATGTATCTATTTTTTAAAATGACTGATTAGTTTTGAGTGCTCTTGGACTTCATAAAAATAGAATCTTCTAAATCATGTATGTATATTTTTATTCTAATTTCTTTTGCCAACCTGAGTCTTAAACAAGGTACAGAGCTTTAGCTGATCAGCATAAAGCAGAAGCACAGGCAAGAAGTGACCTAGTGTTTGGAGGCTGGGGTGATATGGCCGAAACCTGGAGCACAGAGTAGAAAGTACTGGAAGTGGAAAGGAAGACAAGGGGAGAGGCCAGTCATGAAGGGCCTAGAACCCCAGGTTTTGATCTTCAACTTTATTCCATGGGCAAAAGGGGGCTAATGAAGAATTATATCAGCTCTGGATGCACAGGTTTGTACACTACTTTACCTGTTACCATATGCTAAACTCAATCATCTTAGAACATGAATATGGGAGGTTATACTGGGAATTTAATCAAGGGGCAATTTACCACTGAGCCACTTCTCCCAGCACCTTTTTTTGGGGTGGGGATTTTTGACAGAGGGCCTTGCTAAGTTGCTGAGGCTGACTCTGAACTTGCAATCCCCTTCTGAGCCTCCTGAGCCACTGGGATTACAGGGTGTACACTGTGACCGCAGAACATGGATAATAATAATATCTATTTTGCAGATGACCAAACTGAGGCTGAGAGAAGTCAAATTTCCTAAGTGATAAGGCAGGATTAAAACCTAACCTGATTCCATAAAGTAAAGGGAGGGAAGCCAGTTTACACTATGAACTGCCGCAGGTGAAAGGCAGTGAAGATGCTGTAGAGCACGAAGGGCTTCCCTGCATTGGCAGTGGGAGCCAGTGGAGTGCCAACCGGCAGGGGAAAATGAAAGCTAAAAGGCTAGAATCCTGGCAGGACCGATGCGGGGAGCCGGGCATCTCCTGGTATCCCACTTCTCTTATTTAAGGTGCTGCTAATGACTCAACTCAAATCCCTAGAGAGCAATGGGTAAGACTTAAAGAGATGCAGCCATTCCTTTTTTTTTCTGGATCCTCCTGGCAATCAGTTTCACACCCAGTGTACACAGTCCTCTCCACTGACCAATTAGACTCTGCAACCTTACAGATGGGCTAAAAATATCCCTAGGATTATAAAAATTTTTATCAAATCTATATTTTAAAAAAATTAAAACCAATTGACCTTCTTATCCCTTGTTTTTTTTCGCCAACATCATCTTTTCTATAACGAACCAAAATTGGTTTCTAGAAAATGTCCTCAGAGTTACCTTCCTCCTATTCAAACTTAAAATATGCTCCAAAATGTGATAAGAAATAATAATAAGGAAAAGGAAGACTAATATTTTTAAACTAAAAAAAAAATATGAAATTTGCATGTTATACAACTCAGTGGCACTGAGATTAACATTTTAAGGCCCAGGGCTCTGGAGAAAAAAGTCTAGCAATATGGTACATGGGGGAAAAAATTGACAAAAGCTTGGGCTAGGTCAAAATCTGTTAAGCTTTCCTAGTATCATTTAGCCATAATGTCTTTTTTTCCCAGAAAAAAAATACTAGGACCTCACGGCACACAGACATGCTTTGGGAAGTTGAAATGTGTTTCCTTTACCTGGAAAGCTTCCTCCCTCATCTTTCTATTCCCCTCTCCCCAGTTAGCACCTATTTCCTCTTCAGTTCTGTGCTTGGAATGACTTCCTTATATAGACCCCTCTGGAAGTACCCCACATGTCACAGGGCCACATCAGTGTTCCTCCTAGGCTCCATTCAATCCTCATGGCAAGGATCTCTACTGTAACTGCCAGTGTACCCTGCTGCCTCCAGAGTCTTCGGAAACTTCTTCAAGTCAAGGACTGTGTTTTGTTCATCACTATTTACATTCATAATACCTAATGCAGTGCTAATAATAAATATTTGTGTAATAATAGGCTGACCACTGACAGACTGGTACCCTACAAAGAATATGTACAACCTTAGATATCAGAAACTTGGGTGGGGGAAGACATTTGCCATCTATCAGGCAACACCGAGCACAACACAGAAGAGGAGGAAATCAGGACACAGTTGGTTAGGAGAACTGAGGCATGCAAGTCCAACTCGATGAGGGTTGCAAAGTCAAGCAATGGTATTTTTTAAAAAAGAAAAAAGTACGGTAGATACTCCTTTAATGCGAGCTGGAACACCAAAGGTTGGCCAAGCTCTACCTCTAAATGGATGTGGGACTTGGAATGAGCTCCTCATCACTTCTCTGAGTTTCACTTAATTATGATATAATGAGGAGGGGAGAAAAGTGAAAATCTCAAGAATCCTTTTGTATGCCTTCACATATAATTTAATGAACCATCATTTGATTTTTTTTATAAAAATGATATACTCATTTTAGAAAATGCTTTTCTTAAACCAGTAAAGGAGAAATAATTCTATAATCTCATTTATAATCCAGTCACATAAAGCTTCAGGACTTTTAAAGTAGCTGACAAGAAGTTAAGAGTCACTGTAACTTTATAGAATATGAAGTATTGAAAATGTAAAACAAAATAATGAATCATTCAGAAATAAAATTTTTGAGTAGTTCTTCCAGTTTTAAAAAATTTATATGATCACATATTTTATGTTTTAATGTGGTCATGTCATAAATGTCATTCTGCAAACTACATTTTTCATTAACATTAAGTGGTGGACCCTTTGGTATGACTGATCCAACCGTAATTTCCAACCTTCATGTTGTCATTTGAAAAGCTAGATACTTTGTTATCATCTCTTGTAATCAGAAGTTGAAATGTGACATTATTTCGGCCAATAGGATGCCAAAAGAAAAAGTCAGGTATGGGTTTCTGAGAAAATTTTTGCTTTCTAGATAAACAGTGGAGAAGCAGCTGTTGGTACCACAGTTTTCTCTCTGCTCTCAAGGTAGAATGGATGGCTGAGGCTGCAGCAGCTTTCATGTGAACATGAGGTGTCCAACATCAAAATAGCAGAGTTGTTGGTCTTGATGTACTGAACAAACTGAACCAAGGCCAGAAGCTGCCTTTGCTGGTCTTCTTGTTATGTGAGAAAAATTAACCCCTATTTATTTCAGCCATGGTAGATAATTTTTAATTAGCTGTATTCCCGACATAAAATGTAACAAAACATCTTTTCATGATATTAAATATCTCTCCTACAATATCATCGTTAAAGTTTACATAGTAGTCTATCAAATAGATGTACTACAATTCATTTAATCAATTTTCAACATGAATCATTTCCCATTAAACTTTTATAAACACTTCATGAATATTTTTGTAGACAAAACCTTTGCACACATCTATGACTATTTTCTTAGAATAAACTACTAGAGATGGAATTTCTTAGTCAAAAGGCATGCATATTTTTAAGACCAATACCAATTTGTATATTCTCATTCTCTCTTCATACTGGGAATATCATTTTTTAAAGTTTAAAAGACCAGATGGGTCAAAAACAATACTTCAGGGGCTGGGGTGGTGGCTCAGCGGTAGAGCACTCTCCTCGAACGTGTGAGACCCTGGGTTGGATCCTCAGCACCACATAAAAATAAATAAGTGAAATCAAGGTATTGTGTCCAACTACAACTAAAAAAAATATTTAAAAAAATACTTCATTGCTACATCATTTCTAAGGTTCCTTTTCCGATAAAACACCTATGGTTCAATTTGTAAAAAAATAAATGAAGGTTTGATGTTAGTTTTATTTAATTGCTTTATGTTTCTCTCTTTTTTTTTTTGCATCAGGGACTGAACCCAGGGGTACTCAACCATCGAGCCACATCCCCAGCCCTTTTCATTATTTCTTTTGAGACAGGGTCTTACTAAGTTGCTGAGGGTCCAGATAAGTTGCTGAGGCTGGCTTTGAACTTGTGATCCTCCTGCATCAGCTTCCGGAGCTGCTGGCATTACAGCATGTGCCACTGTGCCTGGCAGGATGTGGGTTTTAAAGGACTGATAGCTGACTCTGGACTTGGGATTCAATTCCACAGCAATGAAAACACCGCGTGCACACCACTCTAATCCAGACAAATCCCCCCACCACCACTGTGAACCCAGTCTCCTCTCAGCAGGAGAGGGCTCCCTAACCAAGAGCCACTGCAGAACATCTGTGGGAGCTCAGAGCAGAGTCACAAAGACAAATGAGTGGAACACGGAACCTGGAGAGGTCAGCTGGTCTCTGGGAAGAATCACATTTTAAAGGAATAAAGAGGGAAGAAAGGAAGAAAGGAAGACAGCCACCAGAAACCAGCTTGCAGGCTCACCCTCCTGGCACTGGCCTTCTGGTTTCCCTGGCCATGGCCGCTTTGGCTCCGCAGTGCCCTCTGTTTGGACAGCTGCTCCTCTCCAGGGCAGCAGTTAGCTCTGCCTTGTCCTTCAAGGCTCAGCTCCAACAGCCCCTCCTCAGGGAATCTTCTCCAGACACCCAACCTTACAGTCTGATTGCCCTGTGTGACGTTCTTCGGAGCACTTATCGCCACCTGAAATGGTCTTGCTTACTGATACATGTAATAGTCCCTCAGGGGGGACCTGAGTAGAACCCTCAGCATCTAGAGTGGCATTCAGTTCAATATTTGCTGAATGAGCCAGTGAACAAACTGATGATTTCCCAACCTCTAACCAAATAAGTCAAAAGATGATCATGGAATGCAGGGGGTGGACTGTCACTCTGGAGTGAGTTTGTAGCTCTTGAAATAGCATAGCTTTGGAGAAGTAACAGAGCTGTGGAGAGTCCAAGGTCCATGGCAGCAGCCACCTCTGGGCACCTCTGGGGTCCAGGCAGGGATGGGAGATGTTACTATTATGTAGGGCTTTTCACATTTATTTCTGTTTTTTTGTTCCCATTGGTCTTCTAAATGTTAAATTTTTTTCTTAGGATAATTTTCAAACAAACAAGGTAAAGGGAATAGTATAATGAACCCCATGGGGGTATCATCCTTTCTATTTTAAATCCTCTCAAACTTTCTATAAATGTGCTGGAATATTTTAAAGCAAATACCAGACACTAATATCTTTTTTTAGCATTTAAATTTTTTTTAAAATTCTAATTTGCTATATATGACAGCAGAATGCAATACAATTCATATTACACATATAAGAGCACAATTTTTCCTATCTCTGGTTGTATAGAAGGTATATTCACACCATTGGCCAGACACAAATATCTTAAACACATTTTTAATATTCTTATGCCCCGAGACTGCATTTAGAAGGGACAGAACCTCAGAAATGCCTGCAACATATACAGAATACCAACAGGTAAAAGCTACTTGCTGCTACCCAATCTATGGCAGCACGCTGCTTTTTTCTCATTGACCTGCATGAGCAGGAAGACCTCCAGCTAACTGCTTAAAAACATACTGAGAGCAAGCAAAGCCTTTGATCCCTGTGGAAAGCTTAGAATTCAGGCAATTGTCCAAAAGCACTCAACTCCAAACAGTAATAAGCCAGGTCAAACGGACATTTCTGTCTGACACCTGGTTATTTCAGCTGTCACCTCACTGGTTACTTAATGTCCCAGCTTAATTCCTTCTAGATCCTGGGAAGAGCCTTGTTCACTAACTGGTACTGCCTTTTCTTTTTCTAAAATCACATGAACAAAAGGGGAATGTTAATTACAGGTGCTTCAGACCAAGTGAGAGGCATGTGTTTGCAGCTAGCCTTGGTGAGGTGGTGATCCAGGAGGTAGGGGGCTGGGCTCTCTGAAAGAGGACCGGTCAACAGTGGACAGACACACAGATGCAACTGATACTGGCTCAAGCACAGCGCCTGGAACAGGCAAGCATGAAATGAACTAATGAATTAATGAACTGCAACTAAAGAAGCTGGAGAAGCCTACAATGCTGGAATCCTCACCACCCATCCAATGTACTGTAAACAGCAAACGACTTAAACAAACCATACCAAATAACTCATTAAAAGAAGCCTTCAACTTCATCACTTCAACGCAAGAGTTGTTTTTCATTTTCTGTGTAAGTTTTAAGCCTTTGTCCTTTGTGGATTAGTTTTTTTCACTGGAATCTTGGCATATGGGCAATTTTAAGTACACTCCACTTAACACAGCAAATATATTCCCATGGCAGAAGTCTCCTCAAAATTATTTTAAATACTGCCATGGTTCACAGGTTTGTCAACAAATCCTAACTTAAGTTCCTTCTCCGCTCTGTTCCTTTCCTTTTTCTTTGCATACTCATCTCCTCTTTTAGGAGTTAAAGGAAACTTTCTTTTTGTCTTAGGTCTATGCTATCTCCAATCCTTTTCTTCCAGGAGGCACCTGCAACATGCTGTTGGCTCTATATGCAATGTTCTCTGGCAGCCCACTCCTTTGACTGACCTAATCCTACCTACGGGGTCAGACTTAGGTAACTTATACCCAGAAGCCCACTCTGACCCTCCTAGATGGCCTTACCTTCCTGTACTTTGGGAGTTATGGTTCTCATCACAGTCTGCACTGCAATTGCTAGTCTTAGGATTGATTTGTTTGTCATACGGAGAGCAGGACCCATTTTCCTGAGCCCAATTAGCTGAATGGTCTTGGTCTCCCTTGAGCCTCAGTGTCCTCACCCGTAAAAGGGAAGAGTAATACAGGCTCTTCCACCTACCAACAAGCATGCTAAGAAGAACACATGTGGCAGTTACCTTGGTACGGCATGGAGTGCTATAAAAATGTTGATAATTATTACAAATTATATATCTGCTGCTAATTCTAAATAACAAAGGGCAATCATATCATCGTAGCCTTTTGAGGTTCCAGACTCAGACATATAATGATAGCTAACATCTATGGAATGTTTATGGATCTTGTATTAGACAGTTTATATGCATTTTTATCACTGCACCCTCATTGTGAATTAATGGGATGAGACCTTGTATTATTCTCATTTTCCAGAGACTCAGAAGAGTTAAATGTTTTACTCAAGGCTACACTGCTTCAGAATTTAATACTAAGAATCCAGTGCAAGACTTTTCCTAGAAGAAAATAAATGCCCATACATACATCCACACAAAACAGTACATATAATTTTCAGAAGTTCATGAACCCCCTGAAACTCATCTTCCTTGGTTCTAGACCTTGCATGCAGCAGAGTGAATTGTGCAGAAAAGCTGGAAGATTTATACCCCCACAAGGCTGGAAGGTTATGGGAGTAAACTGTGTCAGCAAGAATTCTAGAGAAAACCTTGCAGCCTGGGAACAGGTAGTAAATCTTGAAGTCTCACTAGACATTGTTTCCTTGGCAACTTAAGTCACTGGGCTGATTGAAGATTTTCGGCCCAAGTCAGAACCACATGGCATAAATACTGCACTCTGATAAATCAGGGTCTAGGGGAAGCCGAGGGTGCTGTCAAACTTCAGCCCCCCGCAACAATGGGCAGGCACTTATGGTATAAATAGTCTCTGAGGACACTCACTGCTTGATGTACTCCACAAACCAGAGACACAATAGTTACAAGAGGCCCAAAGGAGCTGAGGTAGGAGCAGGAACAAGAGTGGGTAAAACCATCTTGCTGTGGCCTCTCCCAATCTCAGACAGGCTTTGGAAACAATGAGGCACCACTGTAGGTGTGAAAAGTGAGCCTGGCACTGAGCAGGGTGAAAGACAACTCCCTGGTACGAGGTACGGGCAAACATACCCCTGTGCAGGATCCAGCCATGAGCCAAATAAGCGATGAAAACATGAAGAGCAAGCCTGTGTGCCGACTGTGTTTTCAGTGTGGCACAGTGCGGGCAAAGCCTCAAAGACCACCTGGGAGTGGGAGGAGATGAGCCAAGATGGTTTCCATGGTGAATGCTCCCCAAACTAAGAAACAAAGGCCTGGGGAGTGTGCCGCGTCCAGAAAAGAAGACTGTGAGCAGCCTGAGCGGCAACAGTCCCTCCCCACACAGACCCTGATTGAAAAAAAGCCGTTCTCCAGATCCACCCAGTACAAAAGAAAGGGAAGCTGGCTGGAGGAACTGGCTGAGTTGAGAGTGGGGGCGGGGGCAGGGAGAACGCCCCACCCAAGACCATCAGCTTGGAACTAAGCTACCATGGGGTCACACGCAGGAATGGTGCATGCCCAAGTGTCAGGAAGTCAGGGCCCTCCATGGAAACAAAGTTTATTTTGCTTCTACTAAGGGACAGGAGGGTCTTTTCTCAAACACATTTTTGGTGACCCACAAGTTAATACTTGTGCCAGTGCAAAAAGGGAGAAAATTTCAAGTCTATCATTCTTGATTTGTAATTCTGAAACCCAAAAGGTTCTGAAAAGAGAATTTTTTTTTCCCTTAAGTGTATGCAAGCTATTTGGTAGCAAAAAAATGGCCTGAAATGACATGAAGGTAATACAGTCTTACTTATCCCTATCTAATAGGAATCATCACGTCTTATTGATGATATATCAATATGCTTCATTGCAGTGTTAACCCCAAGTTCCACCAGAAGTTGTGCAATTTAAGGTATAAAAAGAGAAGAATTTCCTCAAAAATTTCAGATAAGTGACTGAGGACACATACGTCCTTTTCATGTTTGACCATACAGAATAAGGTGAATACAATCAAAAAAGAACCTACAAAGGCTGGGGTTGTGACTCAGTGGTAGAGCACTTGCCTAGCACGTGTGAGGCACTGGGTTTGACTCTCAGCACCGCATATAAATAAATATTCATCAACAACTAAAAAATATTTTAAAAAACATGCAAGGTCACTTTGGCCTCTAGGTAGAAGGACAACTTTGGGGCAATCTGTGTTGTATATGTCCTCATGGGTTCCACAGACCAACCCACCCTTATGTTTCTGGTTCTAGTTCATAATTTACCTATGATGATTAGTTCTATTAGCTAAACATCTAGCTCTGCACCATCTCAACCAAAGCCACACTAGACCTTTCATGTATGCAGTGAAATCTGGAAGCCCTTCTACTGCAACTGTGAGAATGAGTGGCATAGTCATGGGGTCTCCATTTCATTTCCTAGAAGAAGATAAACCTGATCCCTTGTCCCACCAAGTGGCTATGATTTTAGGAGGGAAGAAAAAAGGACACAAAGATGATATGGTTACTTGAGGATTCCAACAGTGTCTCACTGAACAGAGGGGACTCTAGGCTCTACCATCTGATGTTCCACAGTGGGGCTGGGGGCAAGAAAGGAGGATGAAAAAAGGAGTATAGACAGATTATAAAAAATGACCCAGGGCTGGGGC
Organism: Marmota flaviventris; assembly: GCF_047511675.1. Classification (NCBI taxonomy): domain Eukaryota; kingdom Metazoa; phylum Chordata; class Mammalia; order Rodentia; family Sciuridae; genus Marmota; species Marmota flaviventris. The sequence goes on along the minus strand of NC_092500.1, from coordinate 25,573,169 downwards.
TGCAGCTCAGTGGTAGAGCGTTTGCCTAGTATGTGTGAGGCACTGGGTTTGATTCTCAGCACCACATATAAATATAAAATGAAGGTCCATCAACAACTGGAAAAAATATTTTTTTAAAAAATGACCTGGATTCATGGCCAGGCACCACCATCTAACAGCTGTGTGGCCTTGGGAAGTTTACCTCCCTGGGGCTGAATATCATCTCAAACCTGGAGAAAAACCGTATTTTCCCCACAGGGTTTTAAGAGTGTTACATTAAAGGTAAAACATTCAACACATGAGAGGCACTTAATAGATGAACGCTGTTATTGTTGCTACTGATCCGGCATCTGAGCTGGGTCTGGCTTCACTTCTGACTTCACCAGATTGCCTGGCTCAGCAAACGCAGGGGATATTGACTTCAGGAGCACAGAGCCAGTGGATAATAAACACACATAGCAACAAATCACATCGGCAAACCAATCTTCCTCTGCTAATAACTGCTTCCCAGGCTTCTGCATTTGCTTTGTTAGAGGAACTAAAGAGTTCCTAACACCTATGAAAACCAGTCATCTAGAAGAGGGTGAACTTCATCAGCACTGGTTTCTATGGAGAGCCTGGTACTATGGGAGAGGCCCACAAAGCCATCACTTCAGAGGGAAGCTAAACAAAAAAGACCTGTAGGTCCTGCCAGTATCTATAACTTGTGCTTATGCCCCCGGGCATGTTTTCTGAGAGCACTGCCTCCCATCCTTGCAGGCGACAAGCACCTTGTGAGTATACACCACGTACCAGGTACCGTAGTAGGTGCTGGGGCACAAAAATGAAAAGACACACTGAATGATGAAAAAGAACTCAGGCTTGGGGTGAGAAGAAGGCATATGTCAGTTATTGTGGTGCAGGCTGTGCATGCTAACCAGAGAGGTACACACACAGTGGCACAGATGATCGCCATCTAAAATAGATATTTGCATAATGTCAGTGTTTCCATAATGGTGAAATTTTATATAGTAAACATGTTACTTCTGAAATCAGAAAAAAAATATTTAAAGGCAGAATAAAGAGCTCAAAATCCAGCAGTATGGGCATATTATTTAAAAAAAATAATACTCAAAGACATAGGGCCAAAATTTGGGAATGTTGCAATATTCTGGTGGGACACTTCAGAAGAAAGCAGGGGGCCTGACTTGCCTGGAGCAAGGGTAGTGAATCAGGCTCCCCTGTAGAGTGACCCTTACGCTGAGACTTGAAGACTGAAGGATGGATTGTCAACAGGAGTGAAGTTAGTACACTCAGAGGGCAACCTAGCAATATTTTAATCAGTACTTAAAAGGTATACATTCCTTGACCCAGTTGTTCCTCTTCGAAATACCAGGAAACATACTCAAAAAAAGTCCATGTAAAAAGATGTTTACTCTATCACTGTATGCAGTAATGAAATACTGGAAATAAATGTCCATCAATAAGAGTTTAAATAAATTATGACATAGCCATGTACCAGAACAATAAATCCATGAGAAAGAATGAAATAAAATTCATATGGTGTATTGAGTTCAAAAATGCATTTTAGTCCGCTTTTTCACTGCTACAACCAAAAGACCTGACAAGAACAATGTTAGAGGAGGGAAAGTTTATTTGGGGCTCCGGGTTTCAGAGGTCCATAGACAGCCAGCTCCATTCCTTAGGGCCCAAGGTGAGGCAGAACACCACGGCAGAAGGATGTGATGATTACCACCCAGTTAATCCCTATCAGGGGATTAACACACTGATTAGGTTAAGACTCTCACAATCTAATCATTTCACCTCTAAAGCTTCTTGCATTGTCTCACACTTGAGCTTTTGGGGGACAGGGACACCTCATATCTAAACCGGAACAGTAAGTTACATAATGTGATCTTATTTTTGTAGAAATAACTCAACATTTTTATACATAAAAATGTTGACATATGAATGAAAAAATTTTAAAAGATCCAACAACAAACCATTAAGGCCCATTAAAACTGGGAGGGTCTGGAGTAGGGAGAAGGAGTTTTATTTTCTCATTTACTTTTTTTTTTTTTTTAAACTGGAGGGCAGAGGTGCAATCTATTCAGGATCCATGTGAAAATATATTCCTTTTATATTTTAAAAATGATCTTTAAAAAAAATTAAAAAGCTTACTACTTGACTAGTTTTAGATACGAAAAAGATTTTCCAGAAAGTACATGTTCAGAAGGAGTTCAGTGCTTTATGAATTCAGGAAGCCTAAGTCGGGAATCAGGGCTGGAGGAAGGCTTTGAAGAGAGAGACGTGTGGAGTTAGTGCTCAGAAGTGGAGGAGCACAGTAAGAGTGGGGAAGAGTTGGAGCCCACCAGGAAAGCGTGTGAACCAAAGGACAGGGCTCAGAGAGACAAGGACGAGGACACACAGAGAAAGTAGACCAGCAATTCTAAAGAGCAGCAAGTGGCTGCTCTACTCAGTCGAAGGCATCTGGAGGGCAGAGGTGCATTCTATTCAGGAGTCCATGAGCCACCAAACTTCCCTAATAGCTACTGAAACCTTATTGGTTTGGCCAGAGAGCCAGAGGGGGACAGAGAATTCTTTCAGGCAGCAGACCACCAGGAAATGCAAAGAACATTTTACCGAAAAACAAATTAGAAGAAGTAATTAAAATGCCAAGTAATTCACAAATTATTCCATTACAAATACCCCTGACACCATGGAAAAGACCCCTGAGACGCAGACCCTCATACAGGGGTGAGTTTCAGTCCAAAGGACTGTTCTACACCCCAGCTTCTCCTCTCTTGGTCTTCTTTCTTCTCAGCTCACTTGGTCCCCTTTTGGGAACCTAATCCTCCTCTCAGAAAGACCCAGTGTAAGTCACCTGTGCTTTAGTGTGAATTTATGAGAATTTATCCCTTTCTGTGCACTTTCATAGCCCACCCTGGCTCTAAATAAAAGTTCTTTCTTTATAGAGGGCCTATCTTTTTAGAGCATCAGGCAACAGGTGGACAAGCAGCAGAGGGTCATCCACTTTGAGAAGCTAGTCCTCTTTTCCTGCAGCTAAACAATTCAGAAAAGCCCCTCTCAGAACTGCTGCTTTGGTCCAGCTGCCATAATACTGAGTCCTATAACACTGCTGGAGTGGAGGGAGGCGGAAATACCACCCCTGAATGACCTCCTCAAAACACATCCCCATGCCAACAGAGGACATCACAATGTTCTGGTTAATCTAGTCAGTCCTAGGCAAGAAAACTAGATAATTCTGCCGAGACAGTATCCCTATGCTGGTTAAACCATCTCTCTGGCTGTCTACACCCATCAAATTAACTTGTGAACTCTAAGCTTTCATTTTATATTGTACGAATATTACTCTGGCAAGTTTAAATGCTGAGGACCCAAGCATCTCACCATCATCTCACAGTAGTGTGACAGCTGAAGAGCATCTCTACCCCTTCCTTCAGGAGAGTCTAACACCAAACGGGCCCTTGAAGGGTACCAGAAATGGCTTAGTTCAAACACTGCTCACTTTTGTACTGCAGCTTTAATTAGAAAATACGATTTACACTGCTTTAAGTGACTATACATTTCCCATTCCAAAAATAAAATATTTTAAGGCAGATGGAACTGGCAAGGAGAATAAATGTATGGAAGATTAATTTTCCTTCATTACCAATATTTAAAGCAATAATAAAATGGTATTACAAACAGGTGGCAGGCATATTTACTAAAAGTCTAACTTCACCAGTAGGACTAACATGAGTTGTTTTTTTTTTTTAAACCTATCAGAAGGACAAAAACATTTTAAAAATTCTTTCCAACGTGGGAGAGTATTTAAGAAAGCAGATGCTGGTGGGAGTAAAGATTGTCACGTTCTTTCAAAGAGTAATTTGAAGTAGTGTTTAAAACACTTTATAAATGTGTATCCTACTTCTAGGAATGTATCCTAATAAAATAACTAAGTACACAAAGACACATTTACAAAGATAAACTTTATAGTGAGACCTACAGTGGCAAAAAGTTATACGAACCACATATATCCATTAATAGTGAGCTAAGAGTAAATTATGTTAATAGATGGAATATTATGCAGTCACAAAATTTGCAGATTTGGAAATAAATTCATAAAATTATTAATGAAGAAAGTAGGCTACAAAACATACAGCAAGTGACTCCATGTTAAGTACCATACACATATAATGAACATAAAATATTAAACAATTTATACACCAAATGCATATATAAATTGAAAAATGCCTGATTCTCTTCAAAATAAACACAATAAAAATTAAACATCATAACCAGCATGATATACAGATGTGTGCGTTTAAATTTATACTTGAAGGGCAGTTCTTTAGCGGCAGTTCACTAGACTAATGAAGGTTGGACACTCTGGAGGGATTTATAAAAACAGGGCTTCATCTACCTTTATCTTGGATTAATATCAGAGGGTTTGTTCATAGGTATAACAGATACCACAAATGGGTTTTATTGACAAAGAGACAGGTGTCTCAGCCTGAAATGTTGTATAAGCCACTCTGATTTCTTGTGACCAGGGGATGAGAATTAAGTCAGCCTAGTAGCCTGTCTCCCCAACCCTGTGCTGGGAGGCTTCTGTGGCCCAATCCATTTGAGACTAGTGGAATGTCAGGGTGACATTACTGCTGCTCATGTCACAAGAAAGCCTTTCATGCATGGTGCTCCTCTGAGTGGGGATAGAAGAAGGTTGGAGCTGGAGCCTCCTCAGCACAGGCTGTGCACCCGCTTGCTCGTATATGTCTGTCCCTTCAGTAGGATCTGGTGTGAGAACTGTTTTGCTTTATCCTTGGTCCTCACCTCCAATGATCTGCAATTATTCAAAGCTACTGATACCTATCACAATAAGTAGGTAAAACTGGTGTAGTCAGTTTGCAACAAAGACTATACTATCTGTACTTCAGCAGTGATTATCTACAGATGGTGGGACCATGTGATTTCCATCTCTCAATCCCTGCTTGCTTCTATTTTCTAACGTTTCCTATAATGAATACACTTCATGTGTGATTTTCAGACAGTAATCAGAAAACAGGGAACCTAAACTGCACAGACAGCTGTTGTCGCCACCTGCTGGCGAGCTCTGAGAAGACCACTGTCGTGTAATGCTAACAGGTTAATGGTGGAGACAGCAGGTTTAGAGTTCCAACTCTTGATTTCAAGTTGTTTTTAAACTTCCAAGCATAACATCTCAGAGTTGAGGGTCAGGGGAAGAACCCCTTCTTCAATGGAATTTGGTCAAATGCATCTTCAAAAAGGTCTTCCTTAATTTCTCCAAATAGAATTAAAAGTTCTTCCTCTGTGGTCCTCAGATTTTACTGCTCTCTTTCTTACAGCATTCCTTTCAGTCTAACTTACATGATACGGACGTAATGGCGAGTCACAAGCCTGAGTAGACATAGACACATCTCACTCATAGCAACCCCCATAATGTCTGACAAAGTAACAGGTACCCCATAAATATCCGCTGAGTATTTGCTAAGGGAAACTGTGATTCGATTATTTGGCCCAGATTTGAACATCAATACAGGAGCCGCTGACTTGGACAGGCATGAGCACCCGCGCGCACACGGACACCAACATGCTCAGTTGGTGACAGATTGTACTGACCCCCAGTAACAATATCACCCAGGGAAATGGCTTCAAATGGGAAGCTGAAAGACTGAAGATGGATTATAAACAGTTTAGGTCGCTTTTAAGAGTCTGGTTTTTAGATGCTTTTAACTAGGCAATTACTAAAGCTGAACAATTAGTAAGGTTTTCATCTCCGTAGGCTTCATATCTGTCGAATGTCTAACAGGGACCTAAGAGCCTCAGCCCCAGCTTTGGGTTGTGTAAGCAAAGAAAACTCAGCACAAACACAAAGGGCAGGAAAAGGGAGCAGTTACACCAGTGCTGCAATAGGCTGACTGCTTTTCAGGGTGATGTCTGGGTGAGAGAGGCTTCCTGTGTTCAGCTGCACTTGACTTTTGGAACCTTCCACAAATCGCCAGCCAACCCCTGCTCCCTTCCTCCAGAGGCCAAGGCACTTCTGAGACAGGTGTCTCAGCCTGAAATGTTGTAAAAGTCACTCTTTCTTACCACCAGGGGAGGAGACTTAAGTGACTCACACATACAACTCACCATTATATCAGTATCAGGTAAGGTAAACTGGAAGTGCTGAAAGAAAGAGCAATAAAGTCTATGGGGACCAAAGAGGAAGAAACTTTTAATTCTACTGGGAGAAACTAAGGAAGGCCAAATTCAACTAAAGGTACAAACATATATGAGTACGCAGGTGCACAGCCTGTGCTGGGGAGGCTCCGGCTTCAGAGCTTGAAATGGCACCACTACAGGAAACGCTGCTGCTCTGGAAGTTCATCCTGCCATCTAGGAGACACTACCTCAGACCCCTCCCATCCCTTCCTCTCTCCAGTGGAAGAAGTTGCTACAGGCACACCTTCCCACCCCTCTCTACACCACTGACCATATCTATAAATTTACACATCCCTTTTCATTATAAATATGGTACCGGAGTCCGTATTTGAAGTTAAATAGAGTACTCAAATCCATTTAACAGAAAGGGTGGTACAACACATCAGCATTTGCATTAGGAACCAGAATGTTCACACATACACGCGAGCGCACACGCGTACCCACGCAATGAGATTTTCTGCCCCTGCTACTATTCACATAGAAGGAAAAAAATTTTCCCATGACTATTAAATCTACTGGCCACTCTGAAAGGGACCATAAAGGTCCTCTTTGAGCAGAAATGGGTCCCAACTTTGCAATCCCAAGGCAGATGAAATTGCCTCCTCCATACCATCACTACCTCATAATGAAAAGGGAGAACACAGAATTGCAACACTACATTTTGCCAAGTTGAGGATTTTTAAATCTGATCACCATCTATTTTGGGGAAAGATAGTTTAAGATCAAAAGGGTTGTTCTGTGGGAATGGCAACGAGTACGTGTCGTCTTATGAAAACCTGGCTTCACTGCATTTACTTTGTCATGGATCAGCACTCATTTGGGAATGGGCTCTTGGGAACCAGTGAACCTCAGCCAAGAAATATGGTTAAAGTCAGCAAGCCAGAGGCACAGTGGATCAGAAGGGAGGAAAAGCAGTGTCCTAACTTCTCCCTCGTAGCCAGGTGGCTCCAAAATTTCAGATCCTTCAAGAAGCGCCCTCATAAAATAACTACACTATTATACGCTTAGTATGTTTATGAAATAAACTTGTATAGTTTTATTTTAAAAGGAAGCTTGGAATCACTTCCTTAAAGAAATATCAATACCATTTGCCACAAATAAAAGGCAACCCACAAATAAATACAATAAAAGTAAAACATGTTATTAAATTTCAGCTAATGTTGTTGCTTGCTGAGGAATAAAATCTGGCAAGTATTATAGCAGCCACCAAACCAAGAAAAAAATCAGAAAGATTAAAAGCAAACTGAAAATAAATCACTTCCCCACAATATTATCTAGTGCTGGATCCAGGCCCCCTCTGAAATCACCTCTGGTGATTCACATCTCACTCTTAGAAGAGCACTGAGCCAGACGCTTTGGTCTCTTTAACTCATCCATTCTTTAAACACATTTACAGGGCACCTGCTAGGCTCTAAGGGCTGAACACAACAGAACAGAGGAATGAACACCACAGACATGATCCCTCTTGTCAAGGGTATCTTCTTGTACTGAAATATGCATCGAATGAATTGTGTCTGTGGTGTGTGTGTGTGTGTGTGTGTGTGCGCGCACATATGCAAGTTCGTGAACATATGCACGTGATGTGTATTTGTGTATGAATACATGTGTGTGTATATCCACCTACAGACACACACTTAGATGTATGCACAAATTTGGTAAGAGCTATAAACAAAATACAAGGTAGTACAGTGCAGTTTAGTAGCCGGACATTGCCTAGAAAAAGAGGATCACGGAAGATGTGTATGAGGTGACAATAACCAGGCTGAGACCTACAGGAAGAGCGACACTCCATGCTGCAAGTGTGGAGGTGGGGGCAGAAGTGTGAAGTGTCATAGGACATTCCAGGGAGGGGTAAGGACAATGGGAGAAAGAGTTTGATTCCTTCAGAGAACTGAAAGAACAAACGTGGCTGAAGGGCAGTGAGCAATGTCAAAGTGAAATCAGGACAGAAAAGGCGGTCTTTTGCCTAGAAGCCAGAAACTTCCTACCTCTCTCTGCAAACATCTTTTTCCATTTTGCATAGCTCCATATCAATGTTTCCTTATAGAAATCTGTGTACTGTTTCACACACTCATGTATCAGTCCAACCCTGCTGCATCAAGCACAGTAAAAGTTTAATCCCTCCTCCACAGGGTAGCCTTCACATATCCACAGACAGTAGTGTTGTTCCTGAGCCTTCTCTTCCAAGACAACACCACCAAAATTCCTAGTTTCCCTGATATCTGTACATTTTAAAGGGAATGTGGATTTTTCAGTGTCCACTTCTGTTACAGAATTTGAATTTCCTTCTCCATATATAATCTAAAATTGACTTTCAGTCTTGGAATTTTTAAAAAACTGTTTCCAACTGTTTGTCTGGACAATATCCAGGTAAGTTCTGGTCAGTCACGCCTGAATTCCTTGAGAATGAGGAAATCACAAATGTATGCCATTGGTAATATTTATTTCTTCTTTTTTGTCTCTTTCCTGCACTTGGAAGGCAAATTCTGTTTGCAAGGGTGGGCTCAGGATCTTTTTCACATAATGGCAGTGGACATTCATTAACAGTAATCGCAAAGGAATTCCAAAGTTTGTGATAGGAAAAAATACAGGATTTACTATTCGAACCAATTGTTCCCTCATCTGGAAGGGGCTACATTCAGGGAAGGTGACCGTAATGCACAAACCTGCTCTTGATTGCTTCAGCTCAGGCCCACACTCCCTCAAAACTAGGGAGAGGCTGAGAGGTGGGTGCTGAGGGCAGTGAAAACAGAGCATTCTGCCAGATGGGGATCAATCACACAGCTCCCTGCTGAAAGTGGAGTGAAAAAGCTCACCAACGGGAAATTTTTCATGAATAAACATAGCAGCCCTAATGCGCTGAATGAAAGGTAAATGGCCTTTATGAGCACATTTCATGAGTCAAAACCTCTCCATAGCCCTACTGTTCTCCTCCCCACTCTCTCCCCTTAGAGCTCTTTTGTCATATGGGGCCAGATTTCTAGGATTTCTTGCCAGAACTGTCCCAGGGAGAAAGCACTGGCTTCCAGATTCCTTGTTACTCAAGTTTTCTTATTGCTCTTGATGCTTTCACCAAACGTGGCCCTGTGTGGCCTGAGGACAGCAGGTGATATTCAGAGATGGGAAGCTGCTTCTCCACATGATTGCTGATACTCATTAAAGGTCAGTGGTCAAAGAGACTGAATATAATGGAGAAACTCTGGTTTCAGAGCTTTAAGTTGCCTTTCTCGGAAATTTCTATCCTTTCCTCATTAGCTTGCCTATAAAAATTCAATCTCTATACATCATCAGAAGAAACAGCATGCAGAAATATTCTTCAAATATAAAGAAATAAAATTATATACAGCTTTAAAGCTTGACTGACGTTAGGAGTGGAAGGCTTCTCGTGGGAAGTGCCTGCCATATACATCAAGACAGTGTCTGCCATTAAATTACTGATCCCTGGAGAACGGGGACCATGTCTGTTCATCTGTACCTTCCTTCAGTGGGTGGCACACCCTACGGATTAACTGTTCAACAAAATATCCAGCATGAATTCGGATCTTAATACAAACATTTACAGATATTAAAAAGCCGTTATCTTTTCAAGGGTAAAACCATCCTGGTTTTCTGGAATAAAAGCGAATAAATTTATTTAGAAAGTCATCAAAAATATTTTTTGGAATTGGAAGGGGCCAGAGAAATTAATCCAATCCTCTTACTTCTTCTACACGACACATCCAAAGTCGCTCAGCTTGCCAGCGAGGAAGCTGGAAGAAAGGCGAGGCCACCCGTGTCCATCAGCCCCGTCCCCTTTCTTCCAGGGCGTTCTTTGTTTCCCCTGGAAAGACGCTGTTTTAGTAAGACTAATCTACTGCTTTTAAAAGGCCAAAGCCCAATCTAAAAGCAAACTCTGCACCTCAGTGAGCTTATCTCCACAGAAGACCTTATCTCAGAAAGCACAAAGTGCGGTTTAAACGTCAGTAAGTAAAACATCCTCTGCTGTTACTCCTTGATGGCAGAGGCCCACGCCGTAGCCCACCCCAGAACAGGAATGCTGAAGTGCTGAACAGGAACACCATGCGAAACAGGAGGGTGCGAAGCCAGCTCGCTTCTCCGGAAGTGAAAAGACTTCGGAGATATGCACTGGGGGCTCATCTCCCAGTTGGTGTGCGAACTTCAAACACTGAGTTATGAAAATGTTGAACACATGAAAAAAGAATATTAAAAATGGATCCCCACATAACTGTTACGCAGCTTTAATAATTACTTACAGTCATTCTCCCAACCACCACCAGTCATGCATAATCCTGAAATCAATTCCAAGCAAACATTTTATCCACAGTACTTTATTTATGTATCTCTTAAAGATAAGGACCCATTTTAAAAACATAACCACACAACTGATATCACACCAAAAGTATTTGATAATAAATTCTTTTATATATATACATACATATATACATTTTTTTTACCTTTATTGGTTTATTTTTATGCGGTGTTAGGGATCGAACCCAGTGCCTCACGCATGCTAGGCAAGTGCTCTACCACTGAGCCACAACCCTGGTCCCTAATAATAAATTCTTACTGTAACCAAATATCCTGTTTTCCAATTTCCACAATTATCTTACAGATTTTTTACAACTTAATGCGTATATCAGACACTGTGTATTATCTCAGTTAATCCTTATAATACACTAAAAGAGAGATATTATACAAATCTCATCTTACCAGTGAAACGGAGGCACTGAGAGGTGGATTAATTTGTTCAAGGATACCATTGGCAGGTGACAGAGTTAGAATTTGAATCCAGGACTCCCTGACCCTGCAGCCCAGGCCCTTCACTGTTACCACTCTACCGTCTCCTTCTAGCACATTCACTGGTTCCAAAGCAAAAATAAAAGTTAATTCTCTTTCAGAGTTTAGGGTCTGTTGGGAGCCGCGTACATGGAAAAGGACAGCTCCTTCCCGAGGCCGTGGGACCTGGGGGGGGGTGGGTGGGGGCAGGCCTACACCTAGAGAACACAAGAGCACCCTTAAGCGCATCAGCTCCCCAGACCTTGCCTGGAGTCAGGGTTATCAAGACTGATCCTGGAAAGCTCCACTCACCACAGTCTCACCAAGGCCACTCTGCCAGGGACCCTTTGGAGCAGAACCTGATCTCCTGTTCTGTGGGCAGAACATCCCAGATTCCACCAGGAAGAAGGCAGATTTTTCAGACATAGTTCCTGCTAGAAATAGATGGCAATCACAAATTATGTAATTTGAAGTGAGATTATAACTTATTTACAAGGGAATAAGCAGGGGAGAGAGAGATCTCTGTAGGTCTTCAAGAATGGTATACCACCCCAGGATTGGCAAGGTAAAGGGAAGGGCATTTACTTGACCCTGGAAGGAGAGGGCCTTCCTGACAGGAGCTGAAATCGGGGCTCAAGGGGCTCAGGAGCCAGAGATGACTGGACAGGGAGGATGTTGGGGGGAACCTAACCTAACATCACCTCCTCCCACTGGCCTTCCTCTTGGCTGAAACTGATGAGAAACCAGAGGCTGAGGGAAACTGTGAACTGGCTCCTACAAGTCAGCCTCCTCGATCTCAGGTGGATCCAGAGCAAAGGAAGCTGGCCAGCACCTGGGGACTCACAGCACCCTTCCTGACTATACTGAGCGAAGCGTAACTGAACGAGTATTTAACACCACCAAGAATTCTAGCTCTCCAACTATTTCAAGGGGCAGCCTTCTCTTCACGACTGCCTTTCGCTCCTCAGTTTAAAATACTCCAGTCATTTCCATCTCACAATAAAATTCAAAGTCCTGGCCTGGCCTGCACGGCCCTGTATGATCGGTCTCCTGCCTACCTCTCTAACTTGATCACCCCTCTAACTTGATCCTGAGCCTCACTCTGCTGGGTTCATGAAGCATTGGCTTCTTTTCTTTCTCCTTCAAAAAAGCCAAGCTTGTTCCTATCTTAGGACCTTTCCAGGTGCTGGGTTTTTCTGCGTGCTATTTCCATGGCTGCCAACTTGTTATTAGAGATCAGGTCTGACCACCCAATCCCCCCTCTTATCAAGCCACCTTGGGCTTAAGTTCTTCATAACACTTGTCATTATCCAAAATTCTCTGTTGGCTAGTCTTTCCTTGCTATGTAACAAGCTCTATGACAATTAGTTCCTCACTGTGGAGCTCAGGCTCTGGTATCTACAGCCCCAGGCACAGACTGGCAAGGCTAAGCGCTGTACAGAAATCTGCTCCATTCATAAACGCACAAGCAGACACTGACAAAAGTGCAGTCCTGTCTCATCGGAGCTCCACTCCTGAGCTCTCAACAACACACCCCAGGCTCTCAGCCAAACTGCACTTACCTCTCTTGTTAACGGCTTTCTGTAACTACCAAGGTGACAACATTTTCCTTGTAGAAAATCTTGGAGCTCACAAAGAACAAATACTGACTAAAATAACTTCAAGAAAGTCACTGTGGACACTGTGTTTATGCATATATTTACTATATAAAACTATAGAATTCCTCTATTTAATTGATTTGTGACTGTTTTCATTTAATGAAAACAGATCACTTAACTCTTCCAAGATACATTGTTTCAAGGCTGTCCTGTACTTCACTGTATGGCCAGACAAGGTTATCACTAACTGGTCCACTACTGCTGGACATCTCATTTGATCCCCACCCCCCTGCCTTTTTGGGCTATCATAATAACAAACATTCTTACACATTTACACATATTTCCATTATTATATCCTCCAGATAGATTCCTATAAGTGAAATTTCTTGGCAAATGGATATAAATTAGATTATTTATAAGTATTGCTAAATTGCTCTCCAGGGCAACTGTATCAATTAATACTTCCAGCAACAGTGATTAAGACTGTTCATCTCCTTTTTTCCTTTAATATTTTTAAGATCTAATATTTTTAAAATCTATAATACTATGTTGTAACTTTCTTAGTTATTCATCTATTATCTCACAGATTTTTTTGAAAGAACTTTCTTTTACTTCTGTGTTATTACTGGCATATAGCAATACTATGGATGGTTGGGTAGATAGATGGATGGACAGACGGACAAATGGATGGATGAGTGGATGGATTGGGTGATTTCATCAAGGAATACAAGGAAAGACATTTGGATACATTAATGAGTTGTTGTTTTTCCAGTTTCTAGAACTCTCCTGACCAGCTGTGTGTGTACCACGAGGACAGTCCCTTCTCCCTAGTTAAAGTCTGCCCAGTATCCATGTGCTTTTGGGTCTGGAGCATTAAGCTCATACCTTACCAGATGTGGCTCTCCCTCCTATTTAGCTTTAGCAGAAAAGGTATAAAAATTACTATTTGGGGCTTACATGATGTTTACTGCTGTAAGTATAACTAATTAATGTTATAGCAGCAGAATAACAAGTCCCAGTTTCCCTCAGCAAAGCAAAACTGAGCACAAACCCACAGTGGACTGGCCCACAGTATCCAAACCTACCAACTGGAAAGATCCAATCACCAGGGGCTGAATCTGACCCAGAATTTGTGCTGAGAGAAATTTAACCCAATAATGCTATGCCAGAGAGCTGCCTACTGCCCACTCACCCCCATGTGAGATCCCAGTTTGTCAACCCTCAGGAATCCTTCAGGGGTAGGACAAGTCCTCACTTGGTATAACCCAGGTGCCCAGCATTGCTTGACATATGGTGAATACCTACTAAACATCTGGTAAACAAGCAGACACCTAAAAGAAAGAATATAAGGTTTAAGAAAGCCTGTTGGAGGGCTGGGGATGTGGCTCAAGCGGTAACGCGCTCGACTGGCATGCGCGGGGCGCTGGGTTCGATCCTCAGCACCACATAAAAATAAAATAAAGATGTCCACCGAAAACTAAAAAAAAAAAAAAAAAAATTCTCTCTCTCTCTCTTTAAAAAAAAAAAAAAGCCTGTTGGAGGTGGAGTAGGTTAAGGTGCATCCCTCGTGTTTGTCACTGTCATCTGCATGGAGTAGAAGGAATGGACATGGGGGTGGCGGAGAAACAGCTGGGGCCACAGCTGGGCAGTTACATGGCTCACAAATTCTGGAACTTGACTTTGGACCTACATCAGAAACAATCTTATTCACTTTCTTTTGTGCTGCCTTCCAACATTAAAAAAAATGTTTAATATCTTCTGAGAATTTGCTATACTAAATAATGTGCATCATAGTTTTAAAACGAAAAGGCCTCAGTTATCACCCACATTCCCACTACCCCAAAGAGGTTCTCACACAACATTCTTCCTGACTTTTAAGTGGTTCTTAAATGCTAAAAAAGACGGAAGTGAGAACTATTATCTACCACAACAAATCAACAGTAAAGTCACAGGTTTCTTAAGTGGAAAAGGCAGAGAGCAAAATGATGTTCTTTTGAATTTTTTTTTTTTTTTAACGTGTACCCTTTTTGGCTGGAGACAAGAAGTAATCATTTTAATGACATTAAATGCCAATGACAGTTTATGTGCAAAAATGGCAGAAGTATATTCACTCATTTACTTGAGTCAGGCACTATGGAAACAAAGACAGCAGGTTCTTCCCTATATTGAGGAAGCTTATTGTCAGTGAAGGACTTCCACAAGCAACCTATCATAAGACAGAGTGGTAAGAGTTAAGGAACCCTGTGCCTATAGCGGTAGAAGCAGCATTTTTTAAACCAGGTTTCAAGGCAGTGAGAAAACAAATTGAGAAAAAGTGAGAGGAATAAATAACTATGTTAGTTGATAATATATTAATAATAGTTACAATTACCCATTTATTGGATACCTTACTATGAACCAGACACCGATAACAACTCAGGGAGGTAGAATCTATGATACCCATTCTGCGGAGGAAGAATCTGAGGTTTAGAAGATCTATTCCCAAGATGCCTCAGTCACATACCTAATGACAGTTTCCTTACCATGTGGGTCTCTCCATGTGGGTTCAGTGAACTCCTGACACTATAGCTGGCTTCCCCCAGGCCCAGTAAGTCAAGAGAGAGCAAAACAGAAGCCACAATGCCCTTTAAGATCTAGTCTCTAAAATCTAACATTGTTACTTCTTAACTGTCAATTAACTAGAAGTAAGCCATCAAATACAGCCCACACTCAAGGGGAAGAACATTAAGATCCACCTTTGAAATGGTGCCAACAGCAAGTCACTGCACCTCCTCTCTCTCCCTCACCTTCCCTAACTCCCCATCCCTCTCTCCCCAGGGCAAGGGGAGGGCCCCTAGAACTCTGAGCTGCATGGAAACGCAGCATTTCTAGATGTGGGACATCTGGGAAGGAGCTGTAGCAGCGATTTCCTGTAGCTCCTGAATTCCCACCTTTCTAAGACCACAGTTCCATGTGCAATGGTCCTGTATTCAACAGCAGCTCTTTCAAATTCCAGAAATGAGGTCAATGGATGCCACCAGAGGCCTCCCAGGAATTCTGGGGAATGGGACTGAGGACAGATGTAAAGGCTTCACAGGAATGAAGGGTGGGGAAATCATCCCTCCAGGGCTTTTCTCTGCTATGCTCCATGTCCCAAGCCACAGAGTTTAATATAAACTTGTGACCAGCAGGGTATAATTTTATGGGCCTTGTGAAGAGAACAAATAGGTATGAGAAGATACACAAAAACAAGTTGATGGAAGACTAACTGCCATTATCCCAGTACACAGCTAAATGCCAATAGGTTGAATAGCCACCATGGGTCTCTCATCCCCATTTTCCAGCAGGGAAGGAAATGAGCTATCATCCACGGCTGGTTAGAGTGCTGAGGTCAGAAGCAGGCTGAAATTCCCCTTCCAATTCTGCTCCTTCAGCATTTTTATATCTCATCAGGGAAATCCTCCTTGATGTTCCCCAATACTTCGCCAGCCAAACTGGGGCCTCTAGGCCCATGCTTTACCCAGATAATAACTAGAGCACTTTTCTAAAAGCTGGCAAGCCCAACTTTATTAAACTGACAATTGGCAAATGTAAAACCTTCATGAACTATTCATCCCTCTCTGGAGCTAACTAGGTCTTTCAGAGAGTAGTATGAGGGACTTAGCACTTTGTTGCAGACCCTGCCTTAGAAGCCAATTTGTTCTGAATTCTTAAAGGAAAAACAGAGCATGCTGCTATTTACTTTTAATAACAAAACCCCTTAGTGTCTTAAGCTCATCTCTTAGTTTGAAAAAGAATGATTATTGTGATTATAGGGTAAGACCTGACCCTAAATCTGTCTCCAGTGGACACATCACCAGAAACTAATGTGCAGGAACTATTTGGGTCCTCCATGGACTAGAAGCATTTTAAAGTAATCAATTTGTTTATTTTATTTATTTATACTGAGGATAAACCCAGGGCCTTGTGCACCAGCTAGGCAAGTGCTCTGCCACTGAGCCACACCCCCAGCCCTCCATGGAGTTAGGAAAGAAACAATCACATATCCATCAGATTTCTATGACTGATTTGGGCCATCAACTGCTGGATGTGGCCAAGCAGGAGGAATTTCTGAAGTTCTCTGAGCAATACTTTCCTCAGCCTCAACTAGTAACAAGCACAATCAATATTTGCAGAGCCCTTAAGTGCCACATATGGTTCTAAGTCTTCATGTGTATTATTTCTCCTATTTTTCACAACTACCCTAAGGGCTATGTTCTTTTATCACCCTGCTACTTTACAAATGCATAAAAAGAGGCACAGAGAGGATGGATAAGGAAGACCCCACAGTTGAAAAAGGTGAGGAGCTGAGATTTGAGCTCCCATCTGGCCCCAAGGCCACTCACTTACCACAAGGTTATTCAAACTGGTTTATTGCATTCTGTATGTTTCTTTTTTCCCATGAATTTGAGGATTAAGCCCTTCCCTCTCTCCTCTTCTGGTATCTAGAAAGACGCTGGTGTTATGATTAGGATCTGGAATGTCCCCCAAAAGCTCATGTGCCAGGCAATGCAGCAGTGCTCAGAGGGGGAAAGTCCGGATCATGAGCAACCTGATCCCATCAGTGGATTAATCCATTTGATGCAGTAACCATTTGAATGGATTGCTGGAGACACATGCAGGCAGGTGGGGAATGGCTGGAGGAAGTAGATCATAGAGGGCTTGGCCTTGGGGACTGAATCTGTCCCTGGCCCCTGCCCGCTTTCTGGCTGCTGTGCTGAGCAGCGTTCCTCTGCCAGGCCCTTCACCACCATGTTTCTGCCTTGGAGCCAGCAGACAGTAGATTAACCTCTGAAACTGCGAGCCAAATAAATCTTTCCTCCTCTAATTTGTTCTTGTCAGGTGTTTTGGTCACAGCAACGAAAAGCTAACACAACACATCTGGCATCAGATGGTGACCATCTAATACTTGCTGCTTGAGGACCATGCCTTGGCTGTATCTGCACTGAAAGGACAGCTGCTTCGTGATTTTTTTAAACTTAATATTGCCTCTTTCAAAATTCTTACCCTTAAGAAGCAGAAAAAAATAGTGCAACATAGGTTTTGAAGACAAAGAAAAGTCCTTCTACTGCTTCAAGATGAGTGAGTGACCTTGGGCAAGTGATTTAATGTCTGCCTTAGATTTCTTGCCCATAACATATGGGTAGCCATACTTAGCATCCTTTAAACATTGTTATGAAAAAGAAAGGATATAAAGTATACACAGCACCTATTACATGCAATAAAAAGTAACTCCTCAAGGCTCTTTTCTGTTGTGAAAGTCTATAACTATTCAGCTTTACTGCTTGAATGGTTATACATACTCAAGGAAAAGAAGGTTCATGTTTGCTGGCCTTTTCAGTCTAAAGCATGTCTCATGGGTGTGAAAAATCAACAATTATTAATACCTGTGAATTGTGCATCCCCGTGCTAAGCCCAAGAGACTTACATTCCAAGAAGCACTGAAGCACCTGCACGAGAAGATAACCAAACATTCCAAGAGGAAAATGACAGAACAGGAAAATACAGAAGGAAAAGACAGACACTTGCCACTGGGCCCTAGCTGAGGAAAGAGGATAGAAATGTTGAGGAAACAACAGACCGGGACAGGCAGAGAAGATGAGGTGGAAACAATTTCAGGAAGCACACAGAGAACATGTGCGCGCAATGCGCAGTGAGGTCTGGGGTATAAAGATGAAGCACCACGAAATATTCCCACTCAACAGTGAGTAAAGACAGTTGGCCAGGCAGGAGGCTTAAGCTGTGAGTGGGATTACATAAGCAATCAGTGGTGTGTGCACGGCTGCGTTCTGCTCTACCATTCACCAAATGCTTTACCCATGTGATCCTACTTAATCCTCACAAGCCCTTCGCCAAGCCTGTGCTTTCCCCACTGCAGCTGAGGAGTCACAGTCACTCAGATCCACAGTATTCCACGTGAAAGATGGGCAGGGCAAGCCTTATCTCCATTTTAGAAAACGGCCAACGAGGCTCTCAGAGCCCAATGATCCACCTAAGTCATTCTCAGTGCTGAAGATCTACCACCTTTTTATAATTAACATTTACAATCACACTTTTATTATTTTGAAGAGAAATATATCTCAAAAATAAAATAACACTCATGACGGAGACACTACCCCCCATATCCAGGTACCTTAGGGAATAAAAGCTGCGAGTAAAACTCATCCAAAGCCAAAGTGGGCCAGGCGTTAAGCCCAGGTCTCCTGAATTTCTTGAAAAGGTGAGACGAGACTTGCAAGGCTCTTCCTCCTTGAAATGAAGGACACAGACCATGAGAGCTAGGACTGAGAAGCTGAACACCAGCTTCTTGCCCCTCTCACGTCTATGTGACCACAGTGTTGAGAAAATGACGTTTACATCACATCCAACTCACATCCTCAGTTCCTTAATCTCTAAAGCTCATCTTGCTGAAATGGAAATTAAGCTTTCATCATCTATCCTGTCATGAAATATATTCCACATTCTAGTTCTGATCAAAAAACCCCACAGGAACTCAACTTAAATCAACTTATAGTACAAAATAAGACAAGAGGAAACAAGATCTTTGTTTTAAAAGTTTTTGCATGCTCCCATGTTTACTGCTACAAAATTCACAATACCCAAGATGGGAGACCACCTAGGTACCCACCAACAGATGAATGGATAAAGAAAATTTGGAATATATACACAATGGAGTACTATCCAACAATAAAAAGGAATGAAATTCTGTCACTTGAAGCAACATAGATGGAACTGGAGGAAATTATGTTAAGGGGAATAAGTTAGGCACAGAGATAAATATTATATGTTCTAGTTGACCTAAAAAAAAAATGTACAGGGCTGGGGCTGGGGCTCAGCAGTAGCACACTTGCCTGGCATGTATGAGGCACTGGGTTCAATGCTTAGCACCATGTAAAATAAATAAAGGACCATCAACAACTAACCAAAAAAATTTTTTTTAAAGTACAGAATAAAACAGTGTTAGCAGTGCTTGGAAAAGGTGAGGGAAGGAGGATGGAGAAAGGATGGTTGATGGGCACAGAGGTGCGACAGGGAAGGAACAATAGCTTCGACTGTTCTGTAGCACAGTAGGGTAACAACGAGTGGCAAAAATTAATTGTATATTTCAAAATAGCTAGTAGAGAAGATTTTGAATGTTTCCAACACAAAGAAATGATAAATGTCTAGGTAAAGGATATACAAATTATCCCAATCTGAAATCATTACACATTGTATACATGTATCGAAATGTTGAAGTGTACCTCATAAATACCTACAATTATTATGTGTCAAATATAAATAAAAAACATTTTAAATAAATAAAAGTCTGTGCATGGTCTGAATTAGATTCATCTTTCTCTTGGTCTAACCACCTGACGGGACTGATGGTTTTGATCAACCTGCCAACAAAAACCAAAAAGACATCCAGAGCTCACATTCCAGAGGTGCCTTTGGGAGCTTTTGGATTGACAAATATTATTCACAGATTCTCAGGAAGAAAAGTCAAACATTATTTTCATTCTTGAGGCTTAATTTGAGTGATTTAACACCGTGTGAGCATGCTTGTAAACCTATGTCATGATCAATCAAACAGGAAGCCGCGTGCATCTCTCAGCAGCATGCCGCTGTGTAACATAATTTTAACAGACACTGGATAACAAAAGCACAGCCAACACGCAGAAATTGCTCTTCTCTGGCTTGTGTCCTTAAGTTCCATACACTCAAAGTTACTCATTCAGCACATGACTACTAACCACCTATCCAGCACAAGGCACTGTGAAAAGTTTAAAGCTACCCCTGGTCCTCTAAGAATCCCACAATCTGGGGAAGAGAATAAGCCAGGTACCTGGGCACGAGACCCTATGTGAAGGGGGACCATAAAGGTAAAGGGAACAGAGTCCCATTGTGAGTGGCCATGTGTAACCAAAGTCAGGAACAGTGTGCATAAATAAATTAGTTTTGTGAACAGATTTAACAGGTGAAAACATTTCAAACGATCAACAACAGGCAAATCTTTCTCAATTAGTCTTTTTATTGCAGTAGTTAGTGGTGCTAGGAATGGAACCCAGGGTGTTCTACCACAGAGCTACATCCCAGTCCTCAATTAGGCTCTAATCACACCTAATAATGAGCCTAAATTGACTTATTGGGCAGAGGGAAGAGAGACTGGTTTTCAAAGGTCAGTTGAGCATCAGGGACAAAACACCAACTGAGGAAGAAGACAGCCATGTACAGGAAAGAGAGGACTCCAGACGGGAGCTCTAGAGGTACAGTGACATGGCGCACAGAGTGTTTCCTACAAAGCCAGAGAAAGACATGCGCCAAGGAAGAGATGCAAAAAAAATATCCTTAAGGTTGGTTGAAGTTCTCGGATGCAAAGCTCAATTTCATTAATTCAGTCCTTACTTGTGAAAGAAAAACATGTTGCATTTTTAGAAAATGGAAAAATGTTATTACCAGAATTTGTTATTGCCAAGAATTTCATAGCTTTCTAACTTGGACAACAAAATATTTTACTTTTCTTTTTTCCCTGAATTTTCAATGACAAATTTCCTAATTTCTTCTCCACAGACAGTGCATAGAATTCTATTTCATGGAGGACTAAAAAACAAAAGACCGCTTCAGGACACAGCCTCCTCACCTGGTGGCATACTGAAATAGCGCCACGGTTTCCCCAAACAGCTTTATTGATAAATAATTTACATACCATAAAGTTAACCCATTTAAATAAGAAATCAATGGTGTTTAATATATCTAACATATTGCAACCACCACTATAATCCGATTTTAGAACTTTCATCATCCCCATTTCCCACACCTCCCAAATCCTAGGTAAGCACTAATTTGCTGTTTCTATGTATTGCCTATTCTGGACATTTTGTATAAATAGGATTTCATGATATGTGGTGTTTTGTGACCGCCTTATTTCACTTAGCATGCTTTTTAGGTTCACTCATGTTACAGAATGTATCAGTACTTAATTCTTTTTATTAACAAATAACCTTCCCTTATGGGAATATACTACATTTTGCTTATTCATTTATTAATTAAAGAAAATCTGGGTTGGTTTATACACTTTTTGGCTATTATGCATAATGTTGGTGTGAATATTTATGTACAAGTTTTTGTGTGAACATGTTTTCCATTTCTCTTGAGCGTAACATAACTGACTGGGTCATAGGTAACTTTACATTTAGCGTTTTGAGGAAATGATAAACTGTTTTCAAAGTGACTACTATTTAACCTTTCCACAAGCACTGTATGAGGTTCCCAATTTCTCCTCCTCAACACTTGTTATTGTCTATCTTTTTAATTACAGTGTGAAGTTGTATCTCATTGTGGTTTTGATTTGCATGTTCATGGCAACCAATGATACTGAACACCTTTTCATGCGTTGATTGGCTATTTATACATCTTCTTTGGAGAAATGTCTCCTCAGATCCTTTGCCTATTTTTAAATTGGGTTATTTGTCTCTTTGTTGTTATTACATTCTTTATATATTCTGGATACAAGTCACTTATATGTTGTGCAGATACTTCCAATGTATGAGTTGAATTGTTGCTTTCTTGATGGTGTCCTTTAAGTCACAAGTTCTTAATTCTGATGATGCTGAAGATTTTTAAAGTACCTCCTGAGGCACATCCTGCAGGGGAGGTGTGATTACAGTGAGGGTGTACTGTATATCCGTGTACATATCAGTGTTACAACAGCCAAAAAGGGAAGCAACCCAAGTGGCCATAAATGGGCAAACAAATCAGCTTTTCATCTCTGTGGCAAAATAACTGAGGAAAAATTTAGAGAAGAGATTTATTTTGGCTCAAGGCTTCAGAGGTCTCAATACATCGTTGGCTGGCTCCACTGTTCCCTGGCCTGCGATGAGGCAGAGGAGGAAGCGTGTGGCAAAGGACAGCCGCTCACCTCTTGGCAGTCAGGAAGTAGGGAGGCAGCAAAGAGGAGGCTGGAGACAAAGGCAACCCTCCCAAAGTCCAGCAGCCGTGACTGACTTCCTCCAGCCAGGCCACACTTCTGCAGTTCCCACCACCTTCCAGTAATGCCACCGAATTATTAATCCATCCATGGATTAATCTACTGAGGAGGTTAGAGCACGTGATTCC
This sequence comes from Marmota flaviventris, assembly GCF_047511675.1. Classification (NCBI taxonomy): domain Eukaryota; kingdom Metazoa; phylum Chordata; class Mammalia; order Rodentia; family Sciuridae; genus Marmota; species Marmota flaviventris. The sequence goes on along the minus strand of NC_092500.1, from coordinate 25,550,496 downwards.
ATCACCTTCCCAAAGCCTCACCTCTGAACACTGCTGCAGTGGGGACCAAGCCTTCAACTCATGAGACTCTGGGGACACTTCAGATCCAAAGCACAACATGTGGAAATGGAATGTTATACAGCCTTAAAAGGAAGGAACCTTTGACACATACTACGACGTGGATGGATCTTTTTTTTTAATCTTTTTGTATTTTTATGTGGTGCTGAGGATCAGACCCAGTGCCTCACGCATGCCAGGCGAGTGCGCTACCACTTGAGCCACATCAGGAGCCCAAGGATGGATGTTGAAGGCATCATGCTAAGTCTAATAAGCCAGTCACAAAAGGACAGATACTACATGATTCCATTTTTATCAGGTACCTACAGTATTCGTATTCAGACAGAGAGCAGAATGGTGGTTGCCAGGGAACAGGGGAAGGGGGGGGGGGTTATTGTTAAGCTTCGGTTTGAGAAGATGGAAGGAGATGGAAAGGTGACAGCTGCACAGCCATGTTGATGTAGGCAATGCCACAGAGCTGTGCACTTTCAACACAGTCAACATGGCCAAAATAGGTATCACCTTGTTCTTTCCTGCCAACTTCTGTTACCAATAAGTAATGTGCTGAAGGCACAAAAAAGGGTTAGAACAAACCAATAATAAGCAGATTTGGAGTTAAATGAGGCAGCAAAACGTGAAAACGAAACCCTTCTGTTGACTCTTGTATTTGAGGAGGGTCTACACCATGTGAGGAACCGTGCGGAGTGCTGAGGATTCAAAGGGACCTAAAATAAGGACCCTGCATCCTAGAGGAATTTTCAAATGAGGAATATATTTTCGGTTCCATGAATGAGGTTCAATTAAATTCAACCTGCACACTTTCTGAATGGGAATTCTGTGAAGACTGAACAACGACGCAATCAGAATCTGACTATATCTCAGAAAGCTCCAGTTTCTTGTTTAGCCTCCTCTGACACAGCAGCACATCTTTCAATTCTATGAAAATTCATAATCTCTGTTTCATCTGTTAAATATAAAAGGAGAATGATTATGCAGTTTGGGACCCAGATAGTCATTTTTCTGAATGAATTCATGCATATGCTTGTTTACAGCAATCTCATTTTCCCTCTACTGCATGTAAAAGATCACTGCAGCTTAATAGCATGCAAGTCTATTCATACTGTGGAGTCATTAAGAGCAGAGCCAACCTGCTGAGAGTTAAGAGGAAGTGCCCTATATGACCAAAGACTAAACTATCCACCAAATCAAGTCTTTGGAAATTACAGACATATCTGACACACTCGACACCAAGATAAGATTAAGTTATACCACATATAGTGGTTAGAATAACCTACGCCAAAAAGAGCTCTAAAAAGTAGCAGAAATATATTTTGGATAGATATGGGAGTTTATTCAGTAACTCAACAAATATTTATTAAGCACTTACTATATGAACCAGGCACTGTGCTAGGTTTGGACGATATAATAATAATACTCAAACACACTCCCCCTTTTGGGCTGTGTTTACCATGGGGTTGTGGGGGCAAGTAAGCAACACATTCAATAAGGTGTGATAAACGCTATAACAGAAGACACACACAGTGCTGTTAAGGCAGCAGGATTATGGCATAGTGTGGAAGAGTGAAGGAAGGCTGTGGATGGAGTGGTGCAGAGAAGTCACTGGGCAAAAGCGGCACAGACAGTAGGTGTTCCTGGGAGAAAGAACAGCACATATAAGGGGAATAGCTCACCTACACAAAGATATTAGGCTCCAGAGTCAGGAAGAACCAGGATAGAGTCCACCTCTACCACTCTTTAGATAGGTGACCCTGGCAAGTTAATCTTTTCTGGCCTCAATTTTCTAATCTATAAAATGGGATAACAATTTTAACTACTCATAAAGGATTGAATGAGATAAGCACACAAGAGCTTGATAAAAAGCTATTATCACAAAAATAATTTTTTTAAATAGAAAAGATATATAGTAAGAAAGGAATTAAAAGAAGTATTTGAACCTTACAATTTGCTTTGATTTGATCTCAACTTTCAATTTAACCATGAAATATTCATGTCCAATAAATGTTTTTATACACACACACACATATATACATACACTATTAATATAGTCTTTTTTGCATGAACACATTTAAATCAGGATTATGTTGGGCTGTAATAGATACAAAATAATAATTTAAACAAAATAAAAACACATTTCTCTCATACGTGAAAGTCAACAGGCAAGCAACACACTGTCAAGTTTTCAAGCTCTGGTCCATGAAGTCTTCACAGAACCCAAAGATTTCCAGCTCACCATTCCACATCTTTAGTCTGGCCCTTACTCCTATGATCCAATATGGTGGCTAGAGCTTTAGACATCACTACTGTGATCTAGAGAACAGGGTGAATGAAGACATAAACAAGAAAGAGCAGAGAGCATACATGAGTTTTTTTTTTAAAGGATGCCAGGAACCACCAAATGACTCTTCTAATCACATTCTTTGGGCCATAATGAGTCACCTAGCCTCCCTCTGGCTGCAAGGGAAACTGGCCATTGTAGTCTTTATTCCTAATGGGCATGTACCCACCTAAATGTGTGGTTTCTGAAGAGAATGGATGTTGGGGAAAACTAGCAGCCCCAGCAACACCGGTCATTATGCTAGAAACTAAAAATGTCATAAATGGGTATTTTTAAAAGGAGGACATTACTGACATCACTAAGTTCTAATTATGAGAAATTTCAGAGCTTCAGTTGCAAAGAGTGAAAGAATATCAGGAAAACTGTAGACAGAGATGTGCCACAAAGGAGATGGAAAGGGCTGTCGATAAACTGAAGAGGCTCCATGAGGAGGATGTGAAAGTCACCTCACACCTTTAGAAAGGGCTACGATAGTAAAGGTGGCTATATCCTTTCATCTAGTAAACCTATTTCTTGCTATTTTCTTTAACAAAAAAAAAATCTCTATGCACAAATGCATTCATTAAAGAATATTCAATGAGGGAAAATAGGCATTTAACTCTACAAAACACAGCAGCACATTTCACAGACATGAACAAAGAAAACCGTGTACAAACATCTTCTGGAGTGATAAATGTTTATAAAGGTCAACATAAATTTAACTCATACTCATTTGTTAGATCTCACCTCAAACATGGTTAGTTTTCTTTCTTTTGTGTGTGATGGGAACTGAACACAGGACATCACTGCTAAGCACACCAAGCAAGGCTTTCTTGGGGAAACCTTCTAAAGCCTAGAATAGCTTCGGTCTCCGTGTTTAAAGCGCCAACAGCACCACACACCTTTTTCGATGCCAACTGATACAGTTGTAACACGACAGGTTTTGTGTGAGCTTCTCCCACCGGTCTTGAAGTTCCCTGAATGCAGGGACATGTAGTAGGCACCAACGGCTTTTCCTGACCCACATATCTCCTCCTTCAATCTCAGAACCTTGATTCAACCGTTCCAGTGGTGGGCCACGTCCCAGGTCTGACAATCCGCCCATTCCATGCCCAGCTGCTTTGTACCATGAGCCTCCTGACAGTTGAGTCCTTGTTTATCTTTGCCTTGCAGGAGACTAGCAGAGCAAGCTTCATGTGAATGTCTGAAATCCATGAATGGATGCTCTTCCATTAAGCCAGTACTGTGCAAACTTGATCAGACAGACAAGTGAGTTGAGGCTTTGAAGGAAAAATGCAATACTGAATGAAAAAAAAAAATGCTCAGGAGTAAAACTTTATTTTATTCAAATTGAATTCAAGGATTGTTCTGACCTGGGCTTCAGACCCAGCTAGGCTGTCTCTAAGTGACACCTCTTAAGTGACATGATTTTCAAAATCATGTCACTTAAGTCAAATAGGGCCTGTTCATTCACTAGCAAGGAAAATCGCAATGGCTACATCACATGACTGTGTTCAGGTCATATGCAGAGTTTAGCACAAAGAAATCTCAAATGTCTGTGGTCAGATTACTATTACAGACTACAAGTGGCATGTAATACCCAGGACAGGCCAAAGGCAAACATGTACAGTGTGGATGGTGTTTCTCTGACACTACATACATGGGGTTATATCTAACTTCTCTCTCACTTTTCCTGAAAATCTCACAGGGCTGCATCTCGGTTTCTTCCACAGTGATGTTTGGCTTTTTGCCAGACCTGGACTGGACAGGTTAGAACCCATCTAGGAACCACCCCCTTCCCATCCTTACTCAGGAAACTTATTTCGGAACCATACAAGGGGCTGACAGTACTAGGATGGTGCAGAGTAGGGATTTTTTTCCCCTTTGCAGACAGACAACAATTTCAAAGCCAGGCTGATTACTCACCACCACCCCCCCAAAAAAAAAAAATGCTTAAAATCAAAACAGCAGCCAATAAAACTCACATGCCTGGGGACTACTATCGAGAATCCAGTCATTGCAGGGTGGGGCCTGGCAGTGTGGACTTTTCAAAAGTTCCCCTGGGTGATTCTGAAACCACTCCCAGGCTTGGGAACTCCAGGAATGAAATACCCTCAGTCTTCTTCCAACTTAATGATTATCCTCCAGGGGTAACAGCTCTTTACCCCCAACCCAAGCACAGAACCTTCACTTTTTAAGTTATAGATGGACACAATATCTTTATTTTATTTGTACGCAGTGCCTCACACATGCTAGGCAAGTCTCTACCACTGAGCTACAATACAGCCCGAGAACTTTCACTAGGGGCTCCACTCCCCAGCCCAGGGCACAGCTAGATGGGCTTGACACAAAGTCACAGGGACTTCAAAAAATGAGCAATTCTCCATTCTGTGGTCTTAGAGAATTAATTTTTTGGACACAATATCTTTATTTATTTATTTTTTAATGTGGTGCTGAGGATCAAACCCAGTGCCTCATGCATGCAAGGTAAGCACTCTACCACTGAGCTACACCCCAGCCCAATAAATATCTTTTTACTCAGTAGCATGAACTTAGTTACAATGACTTACCACAGATAACTACCAGAACTTTAATCAGTTACAAAGCTGACTATTCTGAATTGACCTCCTTTTCCTTGTCTATATCTCCTGATGGCACTAAAAACTAGCAGACTATGAAGCAAAGGAATAACTGTAACAGTTAAAGAAACAGCAGAGGGCAAGTAAGAAAACCAAAAGATCAAAACTACTTCATCAACTCCAGAATAACAAAGACTTGCAGTATTTTTAAAAATTCTGCCTTCTTTTGAGAAACTGACAAGTTCTTACCTTCCCTAACTTATGAGTTATATACCTAATTATGTTTCCCTTTTTGCCAGGCTACCAGGACTCTCTTCTTTTCTTGGTCCTGATTTTCAATTTCTAGATCCTAGCATCATTATTGAACATCTGTTGAAAGTCACTTCAGATTCTTTTTACAAAGGTGCAGGGTAAGTCACATAAACTCCATTACCTTTTCTGGTCCACTGAAATAGCATAGAGCTTAACCCGTCCTAAGCACGTTCATCTGAACTATCCACACTACTCAAGGCTCTTTTGGCACGCACTTCTTTTCTGGGACTAATTTGGTATTCAAAGGCCACAGCAAAATGTATATTCATTATAGAACACAGTGCTCAACTTGGCCATGCCAGCTGACACATCTTCACAATATCCCCAGGAGACATTCTGCCTTACAACTCAAACACCACGTTTCATCCTGATACAGAGCCTGTGGCTGGGAAATGATTGCTGTCATTTCCTATTCATGTTTTCTGATCAGACAAAAAGTACATTTTCTCATAATTCTCTATCACAGAAACTTCAAGCCACCTAATGCAGGCTCCTTTAAAACAGTGAACTGGCTCCCTTTGTAAAGACAATTGATTTTTCTCCTGCATACATTATTTTACAAGATACAGGACAAAGGGAAAAATACCAGGAGATTCAATAGTTCCTTCTGGTTTTATTTAAAGGAAAAACTATCCTCTCCTCTCTAAAAGGACGCATTGCTTTTCCTTTCCTGCCATTGTTTTGAAAATCGTGTAAGATATGCATAATCCCAAACCTACAGAAATACAATAAGGTTCTCATGAAAACTAATTCTTGTTTTAGCACACAGGGAGGATTTCTGACACATCATTTGGTGGCACACTCGTTTATTAATTTCCTCTGGTAAATATTAATCAAGCTCCTATTATGTGCCAGGCAGAAGGCAGGCATAAACCCCGCCTGCCTTTTTCCCACACAATGTAATTTGGGGGAACACAGAGAGATTGGTTCAGAATTGCTTTTCTGTAGCAGGCTGCATTCTGGTTATGCCAGTTCTTAAGACTTTTAAATATTCTTGTACCACTAGTCCCTTCAACATCCCCCTATCAACTAGTCTCTTCCCCAGACCACCCCCAACTCTCCCTCCCTGGGCCCATGAATGGCCCAGATGAGACTTCAGGGCCTGCCCAGCACAGTGGCCCATAGCAGTTCTGAGGGGTAGTGCTGCCAGTACCTGTTGACATATTTTTAGAAGCATCTCTGGGTTTGCTCCTCCTTCCTGGCCTGCAGACCCAACACTGGATTCCCATTCTCCCTCTTCACCCATTTGGTCCCGTCTTCTCATGCCAATTCTTCCTCTTGCCTGGACACAGAAAGCTCTGTGGAGATCAAAGACTTTTTCACTTCACCTTTCTGGAGAGGATTAGGTGCTCAGTTTCTCCACTGCACTGTAACTTAAGACCAGCCAGAACACCCACCCCCTACCCACCCGAGGTCATGCTCAAAAAGTCCACCCACTAGTCAGAGATATCAACCAGGGTACAGTGTCCTTCCTCTTATTATTCTGGCAAATGTAGAATCATCACAGGGACTCTTACTTAAAACAAAACTGTGCCACAAGGAAAAAGCAACTGGAGGTGACTAGAGGATTCACATCAGGGTTTGAAAATGATTAAAACCAGTAACTAGAACTCTGCACAGGCAGTATCCCAAACAAGGGCTCTGCAGGGTGAGAGTGGCAGATGCCAAACCCAAGGAACCATTCCAGAAATGATTATGCAAAGCACTGGCCTTTCATGCTTTGATGGTAATGCACTCATTTCTCCAACTTCCAGCACTCTAAATGCACGCGTAGCTTAATGACAGCAACTGGATTGAAAGGTAATTGGGATCTGAAAATAGAGACTTTGCTTCATTATAATAAGTCTACCAGAAATGTTTGTCAAAAAGCACTATTCCCTGAGCTCCAGTTTAAAGGAATAGCCATTAAAGATTTTAAGGGAGTAAGCATTAACAGTATTTTCAAGCTATGAATGCTAAGGCTATGAAAAAACAGATACCAGGGACCAGGATAACCAAATTCATTTCAGGTAAATAAGATGTGAGAGAAATAAATTCAAACCATGAGTCAATTCTGCTTACCTGATTTCCTCTAATTCTTTCATTACCTACTCTCCCCTTTTCCTTTCTACTCCCCTATCTCAGACACACCATCCCCCCCGCCAATACCTCATATGATCTCTCGTAAGAGGCAGGATGTACAGAGGAAGAGAAAAAGACCAAAACCTTCAATATTTCTTCTCTCCCACCACCCCATACCTACAGTCATGAGGAAACTTGGGGATGATATAATGGTAAAGATAACAACTACCACAACATATCTACTGTGTTCCAAACACATTAAGAAATATTTTCTCTCTAGTTCTCACGAAAACTCAGTAAGGAATAAACACTATGAAAACATTTTCTTTTTTGGTTGCAAGTAACAGAAAATGTGGCTAATAGGAGAGTGCATAAAAGGGGTCTATTTTCCTTACATAACAAGGAATCCAGATAAAGACAGTTCCAGGGAGGCTAAGGAGGCTCGGTGATGGTAGGACACAGGGCTGGCATCTCTGATTCTCTTTTTTCCCCCCGTCACAGTTATGAACTGGCTGCAGCAGCCCCGAGCATTGCATTTCAACAGAGCTGCATTCAAAGAAAGGAGCAGAGAGACCCACAGGCAGAGCTGCAGCTTCTCTGCTTCCTCCTAACACAGCAGAAAACCTCTCCCCCAACAGACTTCCCTTTCCCTCCCCGGGACCAGAAAGCACTCACTTGTCAGTTCCTAGGGACAGGGGTAAGGCCCATCTTGCAGAGCTTAAGTAACATCTTCCTGGCTTAACTAGGAAGGAAACAGTGTCATCTTTGGGCCAAGTGACAGTCTGCCATGGCAGCACCATCTCCAACCTACAGCTCAGGAAACTGGACTGCAGTGAGATGACATAACACACCAAAGCTGTGTTCCACCCAGAGGCCTCTCTGCCTGCCATAGCATCTCGCTGGGCTCAGTCACCCCTCTGCAGCACTACTCTCCCTTTTTCTTTTGTTATATATTCATTATTTTCTTAAGATAACTATATTAAATCTGAATTCAAATAAAAAAGTGTTCAAATGTCACTCAGGACTGTTCAGATCTGCCCCCCCAACCACTTCTAAGAACTAAGTGCAAATCAGTCAGGTCAAGAGCACCCCAAGGTGCGACAGAAACCTGCTGTGCAGGAACAGCCTGCCCCAGGGGCTGGAAAGCTCTCACAGGTCACCAGGGAGCAGCAATCATGTTAGCCGAGCCACAGGAACTTGCTGGCTACTGAGAGCAAGCAGAGCCTGACAAAAAATGCTGTCCTCAAAAATATGATGGGGTAGAAAGCCTTCCAGAAAATGCTGAAAACCTCAGCCTTTGCCTCTACCATGTCTGGGTTAGGCTGGACTCATCACTTAAGCATTCTACCTCCTGGAGGTGGTGGTGGAATGGGGAGGCCAGAAGCCCAAGGCAGATACTTTCTGCTGGATTTCTTAACTACCCAGAGCTTCATTGTCCTTAATGGTAAAATGGAGGTGACACTGGAATCTATCTCAGGGCATTTTTTTTTGAGACATAAAAGCCATAATATATATTATGGAATTAGAAAACGTTTGCTCCGTGAACACTGGTGGGTTGGTAAGAGTGGAGGCAGCATCACCAGGAGTAGAAATAACATCAGAAGGAAGGCCTGTAACAACTAGGATTATAAAGACTTAAAACTATTAACTTGCAAATCGTCTATCACCTCAAAGCTTAAACTGGCTACCTTCTCCCTCAACTCATTCAACAATGAACAATCACCTCAAAGAGCAAACAAGCGTAAAAGTATAAAATTTGACATAATGCAATATCATGTTTTATTTTTATTTTACTCTGTGTACATTATTTTATTTCTTCTGGTAAAACAGCACAATAAATCCAAAAGAATCCTAACATGTAGGCACATTTTAAATAAAAGAACAATAATGAAACATTCATATACCAATTTCACAGCTGAGAAATAGTATAAAATACATCTTTGAAGCCAGGCATCTTTCTATGACCTCCCCCACCCCCATGCAGATAACCACCAATCTGAATTTTGAATTAATCACCCCTTTGCTTTTCTTTATATTTTCATCAAATATCTATGTATCCTCAGGCAATAAATTATTTAACTTTGCTTAAATCATTTAACTTTTCATAAATGAAATTATACAGTAGGTACCCCTCTGCAATTTGCTTTCCCATTCAACATTTATTTGGAGCTTTATCCATATTTAACACAGATAATTATACTTCATTCATTTCACATTTCCGATATAATAGTATCTGGAATGTCCTGCTTATGGATCTTTTTGCCCTGTTTCTGGTCTGACTCCTCATCTCAGGGTGGTCCTATGCAGACCTGAAATGGGAGACCTTTGAGAGGCAAAGGGAATGCTATTAAAGGCTGACAGAAGGCAGCAGGCCTCAACCAGACTGGATGGTCACTCCACTGATAACAGTGAATACCATCTCAAGTTTTCCTTATCACCCCCTGAAGTGCAGACCAAGGCATTTAAACCCAACCCTGTTTAACCAATGGTGAGTTCACATTCAAATGTCATTAGCTTCCACATTTGCAGTACAACCCTGAAGGAAAGCCAATTACTCCTCCTATCCTGGGAAGTAAAGCAAATTCTTTTTAGGGGTAAGATGGAGAAAATGTACAGCTTCCCAGCTTCTTTTGTCTCATTCACAATTCTTCATCATCATGCTTGAAGACAATTCTAGTTACAATGGTAACAGTAGCCAAGATAAAATGTAAAAGGCCTTAAGGTCTGAAGTCTGCATCCTTTTTCTGAACCAAGACAGAACTAAGTACGTTGCATCCTTATTTAAGATTTACTACAACCCTATGTGGCAGGTATGGAACACAAAACTTGGAGAAGCAGAGTAACTTGTCTGAGGTCACAATGCACCTAAGTGGCAGAACCTCAATCACCATGTCTAAGTAGGGGACCTTATAACTCATCATAAAAGCCAGGACATTACTAGGACCCAAGGAGGTGCTATTAACAGTGGCACCAAAAGAACAGGTGTAAGTGGAACTGCCCTAGGCACAGCAGGATTGTGATACCCTCAGTCTGTCCAACTTCACAATATGCTCTTGAAATCTTCAAAATGTAGAGATAAATGATTTAGGGGACTGACCAAATTTGGGACCCGAATCTCTGTAGTTGACTCTGTGTGTGGAGATATGCTTCCGTCGCAGAGTGTAAAGATGTACACACTCCCTTGCCCCTTCCTCTACCTGGTAGACATCCAGTGGCATCCTGCCACTCAGCACAGCAGGTTGAAGAGGATCATGATATGCTTCCCTGAGATTCATAATTAAATTAGAGAAACATTCTTCCTCCTGAAGCTGCTCCTGTTGGTAGCTGCCAGCAGCAGAGTTAATGTCCCATTCACTGAAGCAAGCATCCCTCCAAGAGGGACTTCTTCTGATGTGGAGATCTTCAGCCCTTCCCTTGAGCAGAGATCCCAACTGTGTTCCTTTCTGGAAGCACACAGTACATGTGACACACACACACACACAAATAGTTTCAAATAAATATTTTAGACACAGAAAAACAGAGAATTACATAACCACATCCCAGGCCAAAAGCACATGTTATCTTTTGCTGTACAAAAGTGTTCCAAATTGCACCATTCATTGGAGTCACAAACCAGAAACAACATAAAAGTCCATCAACAACAGTAAAATGATGAATTGTGGTGTGGTCATACAAGATGAATGCTCTCCAGAAATAAAAGTGCACAAATCACTGCTACACAAAATAAATTACTCTCAGAATCAAATGTTGAGGGAAAGGAGAAAAAATTAATAAGGGATATGTCTACAAAAATTTCATTTACATAAGGTTCAAAAACAGGCAAACAGGATCTATAATGTTAGGAATGAGGATGGCTCATCTTGTGGAGGTGAATGTTGACAGGCAGGGACCTGGAGGATGCTTTACATGGATAATAGTCCATTCCTTGACTGGATGGTGCTACTAAGGTGGGAACTATGACAATTCATCAAATAATACCATTAAAGGTGTGTGCACTTTTCTGTATCTACATTACACATGAAGGAAAAGGATTACTAAAAAAAAACCTAGAATTAAAACCCACTTTAGTCAACTATTCTGTTACTGATGCCTAAATTATCTTTACACTGAAGCTATCTGTGGCCTTTGGCAGGCCACTTTGCTGAGTGTCTATTTCTTTATCTGTAGCAGCATACGATGTGTAGGGCTGGTATGAGAAGTACTTCATTTAAATATATGCAACAGGCTTAGCAAATGCTTGACACATGAGTCAGCACTCAAAAATGCAAGCTGCTTAAGCCAGGTCTCACCTACACCTGCCCTCCTCATACTTAGGGCCTGTCACCATTTGTCTTATCCTTCTGGAATGGGGCAAGGTATACTGAAATGGACAGGTTCACCTATCCTTGTTGGAGAGTGAAGAGAGAGATGAGTGAACCCCTCCTAGAGGACCAAGCACCCAGAAGACATCTGTACCCAGTAATTCCACCCGAGGCATCTACGCCGAGGAGATGAGACAAGAAAAAAGACGTGTGTGCTGAGGTGCTGTTGTGTACGTGCAAATGCATGTTATTTATAAAAGTGAAAAACTAGAAACAATTCATTACATCAGAAAGTGGTCAAACAAAATAATGGTGATTAGAACTTTTAAAAAAAATTTTTTACAGTTGTAGATGGACAGCATGCCTTTATTTTTATTTGTTTATTTTCATGTGGTGCTGACGATAGAACCCAGGACTTCATGGGCTAGGCAAGTGCTCTGCTACGGAGCCACAGCCTAATTAGTCCAATTAGAACTTTTACCAACATAAAAAAACAGTTGAACATAAAAGCAAAAGGTCCACCTGTATTGATTTTTAAGACAATAACAAATACATACATAGAAAAGACTATGGGAAACAAAACCAAAATTTAAGCTAATTATTTATGGGTAGTATTATTACAGGAATTTAAATTTTTCTTCCTTATGTTTTCTGTGTTTTTTCAACCTTGTTCTATGAGGATATACTAATGCAAACACAATGTTGAAGAAAGGATCGGTATCATTTTCTCCAAAGGCCTTCGTTTCTGTTGTCAAGGTGAGCGCCAGCAGCAATCTGTCACGTTTTAGGAAAGACACTGCACAATGGAATGTGTCTGAAGGAAGGTGACTGACGGCCTGGCAAAAGGCTTCAAACATAAAAGTCAGGAGGAATGGCTGAAGGAACAGGGATGTGAACTTGAGGAGGACCAGTGAACATGTCAGCTGCCTTAGAATATCTGTCATGTGAAGAGTGATCACGCTTGTTCTACGAGGCTCCAGAGGCTGGGAACAAGATCAATGAATCAGAGAAGAAAGGGGAGGAGGAGGAACAGAGCTCCAGGAGCAAGCAAGCTTTATGATCCCTACCCAGCCCCGCTTCCTTTCTTGTCCAACAGTAAGGCGCTCCTCTAGAGGGGCCCAACAAGTCGTCTTGTCAGCATTTGGGCACAGGCAGGAGCATTCCAAGGCTGTCCTTCTCTGTCTCCCAGACCAGCCTGTTCTGTGGACAGCCATGTGAGTCAGGACCCGATGACTGAAACCAAACACCAACCTGGAAATAAATACCTGCACTCCTTTTAATCCCTCTTCCTTGACCTCTAACAAGCTCTTCAAAATCACGTAAACTGATCTCCTTCTCTCCATGTTTCACCATTTTACTCTTAGTCCAAAAAGAGGTCTCTTTTAACGGCTCCCTGACTGGTTCCTCTTTTCGACTCTTGTCATCCCTGCTCCAAGTCCATTTGCTACAGAGAAGCTAAAGTTATGATTTTCTAGGATTAAAAAAAAAAAATCATTAACAGACTACAGGATTCAAAAGGGAGACTCGCCTCTAGTCTTCACTGCCCCCTTCTCCCTCACACAGTTATATTCCAATCAAACTAGCCTTTTAGGTTCCATGTTCATGCCCGAATCTTTCTACCTCAGGGCACTTGCACATGCTGAAACAGTCTCTATCACCCACTTTCCAAATCCTTCTGCAATTCAAATCTCAGGTGTCATTCCCCAAATTTAATCCAATGATAGAATCCCAGTCCCTGGGGCTGGGGATGTGGCTCAAGTGGTAGCGTGCTCACCTGGCATGCGTGCGGCCTGGGTTCGATCCTCATGCACCACATACAAACAAAGATGTTGTGTCCGCCGATACTTGAAAAATAAATATTAAAAAATTAAAAAAAAAAAGAATCCCAGTCCCTAAGGATCCTTTATGTGGTTTATATGGCTTTTCATGCCCTGGCCACAACTGGCCAGTCTTTGTCCATTGCCTGTAGTCTTTCACTAAGCAGAATGCCTCTGAGTTCCTCAAAATGTACCAGCATCTCTTAGGTCCCTCTGTCTTTATGTATGATGCTTCCTCTGCCTGGAAAAAATCTCCTTGTTCCTAATTCCTATCATTTTTAGGACATGGTTTGAAATTCCCCTTCTTGGAAAGCATTCCCTTGCCTCCAAATGCAGGGCTAGGTGCTTCTCCCCATTGTGTGTTTACAACACCTGGAATTATTTCATCACAGCATTTTTAATATTCAGTTGTAACCAAAATTTTCTACTAATTGGTAAACCATATTAAGACAGGAATCACAATTCTATTGCCCAAAACTGTTGAGTGAATGACTTCCTTTTTTTAAATAATACTTTCAGCAAAGATTTTTAAAAATAGAAAAATAATACATCTCCATGGGAAGCATTCTAATAAGTGGTATTTTCTTCCTGGAATAATGAAGCAAATCCAGACTTCACTCAATTCCCCTGTTCAAGGCAAAGTTTCATGTGTTGTCACTTTTACTAACCAGCACAGTAATTATTCTTTACCAGCATTTGAATGCCCAGGGGCAATCCTCAGTACATACACAAAAGGATCAATAGGTACTAAATAGACTAAAAACACGTATAATATTGAATTCATAAAATGGCAGGATATAAAGAAAAAATAAACTGGGAACACACTGGAGGACATAAAACTAATAATCAAAAAATAAATCTTCCACAGTCTGCTTCCCCAAAGGCATAAATAGTTCCTGCTAATTTGTTAAAATTGCTTCATGAGAAAGACCTTTAGAATCCTAAGCCCAAAGCCCTGGCCTTGGTATAAATTCAGGGCAGAAGTACAACTAAGAAATGTGTCAGGGACAGCACCTTGTGTCTCCATTATGCCTCCGTAATCTGGAAGACTGGGCAAGTCACAAGTCTTTCCTGAATTTCAGTTTCTTTACCTAAAAGAGACCAGATATACTTGAGAGGGTAGAAAATTGAAATTTTTCCACTCATCCTCATCCTCTCCTTTCTTGGTAATAGAATCTGATTTTTAGCTGGGCACATTAATGTCCCACCAAAACATCACATTTCTCAGCCAACCTCTCCAATCAGGTAGCCAGACCTGCCGGGCAGGTCTTCCAGAAAGTCCTGGAAGAAGAAGTCACACTGTTTTCCTTCCCACTGCCTGGCACAAAGATGAGATGGCAGAAGTCTTTTTTGTACTATAAAGACAAAGGTGACATCTGAGGGTCCATGGAGAGAACAGCCTGCAGGAACCAGAGCCCTGACGGCCCCCTGGGACCTCCATAATTAACTCTGGACCATAAACCTCCAGCCTCCTCTATCCTAGCAGGAAACACTTTGCCATCCCATTCTGTATTGCACAGCCTCATGACAAAGATTGCCTCATGAAAATCTTTAGCCCAAGCTGACCTACTTCAGGACACTGGTCCTGGCTTGCTGCTCGAGCAAGATATTCCACCTATCGCCTTCTACACGTCAACCCTTCAAATGTCCACAAACACTGGGATTTGCTCTATGGAAATCTGGGTCTCCATGTAATCTTTGGCAAGTAGCTTAAGTGCTCTGATCCTCACTCACTGTCCAAAAAACAAAGATTCCTTCCTTCCCTCTATATTTGCCTAAAAATGTCAGAAGGAGGAGCATGGGTTTGTGAATCAGATACAGATTCAAACTGCTTCATGGCAAGCTGCATCCATTATCATATCTTTAAAGTATCTTACTTCACAGTCATGTATTTCTAGGACTTTCTAAGGACTAGATAAGATGGCACTTAATGGAGGCTTGCACTTGTCAGCCCCATACCCTAATATGAAATCGTTGTCCCGTCCTTCTTCATTCTGTAGGGCTATACCATAGGCCAACAGCAGCCAACCATTACAAGGTGCTCATTATACCAGGAGCTGTTCAAGCACCTTTCATGTATTAAGTCACGTACTTCACATGACAATGCGGTAAATACTGTTATTTCCCCATTCCACAGATGAGGGAACTAATCCACAAAACGTCAGTTACCTTGCCAAGATCATAGCCAGAAAGGGAAACCATGCAGTCTGAGTCCTGCTCTTTACTGCCAGAATACACCATAGTGCTTACTCGTGGGAGGTGGGACCATGTCTCCCCAAGCAACTTGTGAGCTTCCTCAGGCCACAACCTGCATCATGTCCTTGGAGAACCTTGCCTACCACAAAAGCTCCCGGACGCTGTGATAACTGATTGGCAAACAAGTAAAAATTGAGCCATCTTCCAAAATGCCTATATTGTCTGATGACCTTGAGGAAGACATTTGTTGACTGAACCCAGGTGTCTGAAATGAAACACAGAGAGTCCCTGCCACAGGAAGCGGAAGACCCCTTCACTCAAAGTGCATCTCTTGAGTCTTCAGAGTCATAGTCCTAAAGACTTGAAGACTTCTGAGAACAATTCTGACTAATGTTTCCATGTTTCCAGAGTCTGAACTAAGTTTAAGGCCTCCACCATTCATTCAAATTAAAATATCTGCCACACAGTATGAAATGTGCTAGCATACTGGTCTAAAGAGGGCTACCATTTTCCTCTTGGTGCTGGTGGGCAACAACAGCCTTCTAAAACACAACAATTTATGTTGTCCTCACTAGGGATACTATTTGAGTATACAATGGCATAAATTAGGTGCTGGGGATGCATGAGATATGGCACAAACCTCACTAACACAGACTATGTTGATCTAGAATATGTGATAATTCTTAGTGCTGAATTTTATTTTTCCATGATCAATAAAGAAAAATAATATGTAAAATAACCAATATGTAATATAGAAAGAACCAATTCATCCATTCTGCTAATATCTATTGTAAGTCTACTATGTGCCTATATTAGGTTAGTAGTAATAAACCATTCCACGCATTCTCATTAAGGAAAAAACTCTGTAGTGTAAAAAGTAATATCTCCATGTCAAAATAAGTTAGAAGTCTGGAAAATTAGATTATGGTACATCAATACAATGGAATGCTATGAAATTATAATAAAACTAGTGGGGTAGATCAGTTGGTGCTAATATGTTAACAAGAATGACTGCTGAATTAAAAAGCAAGAGATGGAACCTTCTATAAAGCACCCCATTTGTATGGAAAGGCAAAAGAAGATAATAATGATATATACATACATCAGTGGATTTGCAGGAAAATTCTCAGAAGGAAGGTCAAAACCTGATGGTATGGGATAGGAAGGAAACTCATTTTTCTGATAATTTACATAATACTAAGGCTAACTAGAAGAGGTCAGCATGAATTAAGATGAATTGGTCCATGCCTACCAGTGTCAGGCACATAATGGCATTCCAGTATTTATTGAATGAATATAAATAAAAGATACTATTAATTATCAGTTAAACATACTTATCTTTTTTATTCAGGAAAACAGTTCACTGACTCCCACGTGCCCCCAAAAGGGGACTGGAATTAAGAAATGCTTTGCTGACATTAATAAAAGTTCAGGTTGGTCAAAAAGTTTCTAAACACATGCTGATTTGAGGACAGCCGGTCCATACCACACATTACCACTTAATGAGCACTACCAATTACTTTTCCAAGTATATTTTGAAAGGAGTTGATGTGGATTTATTTGAAGAAAAAAAATCTGCTTTATTCCTAGCTGCAACCATAAAAATGTCCTAGAGAGCCAGAGTAACCTCTAAGCACCCTGAAGGTCTCTCAACAGTGAACGTGCTGATAAGAAGTTCTTAGGTATACCTGACACACCAGGCTGCCTCCTCCACTGTCTCGAGCCACATGAGTGATGGCAAACTGGGGAATGGGAAACTGACAGTTTTGTTTTCTCGGTGCTGATAAAGGGGAACAAATTATGTATTTGCCCTGAGTGTGCAGTCTGCCGTTTTAGGTTGTTTTGTTGGCATTTTTCCCCTAGTAGCAGCAACTAGAAGTGGGGGGGAGGACATCTGGTAACTTCTTCAGGGAAAATCTTAACAGATTTGTGGGTGTAATTCTAGTCTATCTGTTGTGTAAATAAACCCCAGGCAATGGCATCAATTAAAACTCTTTTTTTTTTAAATGGTTCTAACAAAAGCAATACCCTGAAAACTATGGTCCCAATATAATAATCATAAGAGCCCCCATGTATGGAACTCTCATTATGTACTGTCCTGTGCAAAGTACTGAAGAGGCAAGGGGCAGTTCAACTGTCACAGCTTTATGGGGTCCCCATTTGGCAGCTGAAGAGACTGAGGTTCACTGAGATGAATTAGCTTGCCTGAAGTCATATAGCTAGTGAGTGGCAGAACTGAAATCCAAACCTAGTTCTGAAGAACTCCTAAGCATTCTGTAGGGTGGTTTTCCATCTATGCTCAACAGGCTCATCAGGGAGAAAACAGTATTGGAGAGATGAGGAAGAAGCCCGTCTCTGCCCAGAACTGATCTCCTATGTGCCAGACAAAACAACAGACCTGGCATTAGGAATCCTGGAATTGCTTTCTACCATGGGGAAAAAAACTGCCTGTGTCACTCAGACGGTCCAAGACTGGTTCTGCACATTCCCCAGCTCTAAAACCACACCTCTGCAAAAACAAGTATGTGGAGATGATGTTGCTGGAATGGTAAAGTAGGAGAAAGTCAATTCTAAGCCACAGGGTATACAGCTGGGTAAATGATGTTCACCTTGCCAAGAAAAACCGTGACAGATGGTATTAATCAATAGCCAGCTTCTAATGTAACAGCTCCAATGACCTCTAGTGGCCATTGCTAAATCCAGTGGTCAGTTTTTGGTCATATGACTGGACAGATCAGCAGCCTTGGACAGAGTTGAAAGTTTCTCTTCATGTGACTTCTGAGACTTCACCCTCTACTAGACTGTCCTCTACCTCACAGACTACTTCTTCCACATCACCTTTGCTACTTCATCCTCATCCCCCAACTCCTGGAGTGCCCGGGATTTAGTCTGGAACCTCATCTACACTGTCTTTGTGCTTTCATTCAATTTCATGGATTTAAATGCAATCCACACATTAATCACTCACAAATGTGTATCTCCATCCCAGAACCATTAACATTCAGCTACTTAACATTGCTGCTGCGATGACTAATGGGTATCTTGTGTCCTAAAATGAGCTCCTAAATCCACCCGACTCTGTCCTCCTCCATCCTTCTAGGTGCTCAAGGCATGTAGGGTAGTTAAAGCAAAGTCCTTCCAAGATTTTATCCTTCCTCACCCCAGTTACCTCTCTGAACACATCTCCAATTACTCTTCCCCAGCCACCCCCCTCCAGTCAGCTGTACTTACGCACATACTATTGGCTCTTCTTAAAACACTTTACTCAGATGCCCACAAGGTTCCCTCCTTCACTTATCCCAATATTTTCCAAATATGACCTATTCAGTGAGGCCTTTCCTGACCCTTATATCTTAAAGTGCAGCCTGCCCTTCAAAGCACTTTCTTTCTTCCCTCGTGAGGTTTTAATATCTTATTTTATATTTGACTCATATAGTTCTTTATCACCTATATTCTACAACTAGAATTAAGCTACAGTACAGTTTAGAAAGGGCCTGTCAGTCTTATTCACTATATTTCCAACATTGAGCACAGTGCCTGGAACACAGTAGACATTCTTTGGAGAAAAGAGAACCTACAAGCATCCATGCATAGCTTGGGCATACCAGGGTAGCTGTTTTCTATAAGAGATAGGAAATGATGAAATTTCCATCTCGGACACTGGTTTCTTTTCCTCTTTTCTAAAAACAGTGGTCATTTGTGGATTCAAAGAGAAGTATGACACTATATTGTAACTAGACTTCATACACCCAAATAACAAAAAGAAAATATATTTAAAAATAATTGTTTTTAAGTATCTAAATTAGAATCAGTGTGTTTTTTTTCATATGTAGGATTATTTTTAACATATAGCTGATACATAATGTATATGTATTTTTCATTCTTTTTAGTTGGGGAACTAATATCAGGATTCTTGTGATAATAAGAAAACTTTTTATTTATCAACATCCACTGATATTTGTTTATTCATGGCAGGTTTACTGTCTTTACTTTTATTATGTCTCTTTTTTATTGGTTTTTCAAGTCTGAAATCTGTCTATCACCCATCATCATCTTGTAATGGCAAATGTGGGCACTACATATGTTAGTCAGTTTTTCATTACTATAACAAAATACCAGAGACTACAAATTTGTAAAGAGAGGAGGTTTATTTTGATTCACAATTTCAGAGTTTTCAGTCCATGATTAGTTGCATTTAGGCCTGTGGCAGCAGAGTACATCATGGCAGCCAGGAAGCAAAAGAAGAATAGAAAGAAGTGGAGTCCGACTATTCTCTTGAATGGCATACCCCCAATGAACAGAAGACCTCCCACTAGTCCACACCTCTTATTAAATTTCCAACCATCTTCCAATAGCACCCAGCCTTTAAACATGGCCTTTGGGAGACATTCCAGATCTGAATGATGGCATCAATTAAGTGGTCAAAGCTCAGGCCTCAGTCCAAGTCACAGGTCTACTATACACTATCTCCAAGAACTCTGCCAGCTTACCTAACCTCCTTGATCACTTACTTGCTCTTCTGTAAACTGGATAAGATAGCCATCTAGTAAGATTTCTTTGAGGATCAATGAAAAACTACACATAAAACAATTGGCATGGCATAACAAATGGAAATATTCAATTTACAGCAACTATCACAACTAATCTTCAGACCTCATCTGAAGGCTTTGGCTGTCCAATTTTGAAGGTCTTGTAGTTCTAAGCTCAAGTCCCGTCAGCTACAAGTACATAGTCTCCTTTCAGTTTATGCCTAATGAAAACACATCCATTTCTAGCAAGAATAAACAAATAAAACTACCTCAAATGTCCTACAGAGATATGTGAATGTGGATTTTAAAAGATAAAATTCTCAAGGGGTTAAGAACTGGCTGATGATAAATAAACTAGGTTCTCACATCTGAAATAACATGGAAGGAGGCAAAGAAAAGAAAAAGAATTACCCAAACAAAGGGTGAATCTGAAATGTTTATTGCTTCAATACTTAGAGCAATGTCAACCTTTTAAAATATGAGTCACAGGACAGGTAAACCAGGAGAGAGCTACAAATTCCATGCTTACCAATGCATTCTTCTCTGATATTAACAATAATAATAAATAACACACCTACAGATAGCACCATGTGCCAGGCTTTATGTATCTTGGCCTATTTCATGCTCACAGCAGAGGGTACCATTAACAGTTCCTGTTACAGCTGAGGAAACCCAGGCACAGAAGGTAACGTGTTTAAGGTCCAACAAGCTGGCAAGTGGCAGAGTCAGGATCAAGCCCAGGCAGTGCAGCTCCAGAGCCCAGGCTCAGTCCCCAGTGCATGCTCCCTCATGTGTGTTCTGATTTTAGAGAGGTAAGCGTATGTTCCCATTCTCTGGAGAATTGTTCCTTTACCCTGACCCTCTGTGATTCTGGAAGAGTTGAATCTACCCCCTACCATACTTAGCCACAAGGGTGGCATGTGTGACCAAAAATGATCAGGCAGATGAATGGATAAAGAAAATGTGATATACAGACACAATTAAATATAACCCAATCTTTAAAAGGAAGGAAATCCTGTCGTGTGACAACATGGACGAACCCAGAAGACATTTACCTTAAGTGAAATAAGGCCAGCACAGAAAGACAAACACAGCAAGGTCTCACTTATATGTGGAACCTAAGAAAATTAAACTCACAGAAACTGAAAATAGAATTGGTTGCCAGGGGTTGTGTATGAGAAAACAGAGAGGTATTGGCCAAAGGATATAAATCTTCAGTTATAAGATGAATAAGCTCTGGTGGCCTGGTGTATGGCATGGTGATTATAGTTTATAACAATGTCTTATGTACTTGAAATCTGCTAAAAGAGTGGGGAGATCCTAGGCATCCTCATCACACACACCCTCCCCACACACACACAAAAGGAACTATGAGAGGTGACTGATAGGCTAGTTTTATTGTGGTAATAACTTTATACTGTAAACCAAAACACCATGCTATATAACTTAAATAACTTTAATAAATATTATTTTTCAGTTATATCTCAAAAAAACCTGGGGAAAATAAATAAATAAAAACCAGGCTCTCAGGAGCCATGTCATACAAAATGGCACACAGCAGGGACACTCCAGGAGTCAGTCCTCCACTAAAGCAACCACTGGACTGTCAGGAGCATTTGGAACGAGCCACTTAGAAACTCTGGAACCTAACCAGACACTCAGAACCAGGGGTGTGCCCGTGAAGGCGGAGGCTGTTGATCCTAAGTGAGCCTCGTACTGAACCAGCCTCTAGACTCATTCCTCAGCCGCACCTCAGCTCTGGGGCAGCAGCCATGTTCCTGAAGTGGCTGGCTGGTACCAGAGTGGGCAGTAGGACTTTGTCCTCCAAAACTTTGGTGATGTGCGTTTTGGTTGGGTGGCAATACCTGAGGGACTGACACTGATGCCTGCCTTGGCGCTGGCCCTCACGGGGAGCAGCAGCTTCCCCTAAGAGCATCGACTGGGAAGTCTTAAGAAATGACCCCCACCCCCACCCCCCAGTCCCCCTGAGAGCATGTTTTCCCCTTTTTGGAGCCAGACATCAAGAAAGTCTTTTCAGGTCACTGGCCGACACAAGAGGAACTTCACTGATCACACAAAATAAGAAACATATCCCTTAAAAACAGCTTAGAAAAGTCACAAATGGACAACACCCCCACCAACAAAACAGCCTAAACTCTGAAGAGTGGGAAAATGAGCTTTCCAGAGTTAACCTGTTATAACACTCAGAATGTCTAAATTTCAGTGAAAAATCATGAAGCACATAACAGGTAAATGTGTCACTCACAGGAAAAAAAGGAATCTGTCAGAAACCACTGATGAGGAAACCCAGACTAGAATCACTAATCAAGATGTTAAATCAACTGTATCAATACAGTAGCCCTGTTGTCTGCAGCTTCACTGTCTGTGGTCACAGCTACCTGTGTCAACTTCATTCTCAAATATTAAATGGAAAATGCCAAAAATAAACAATTCATCAGTCTTTAAAATATTGTGACTTTCTTGTTAGAGTGATTAAGTCTTTTACCTTCTGCTCCGTCCTGACTGTGACGTGAACCATCCCTTTGTTCAGTGTATCCTTGATGTGTATACTTAGTCACCAGATCAATCAACTCACACCATCACAGCATTCAAACAACCCTGATTTTACTGAATATTGGCTCCAAAGTGCGAGAGTAGTTTTGCTGGCAATTCAGATGTGCTGAAGAGAAGTCAAAAAGTGCCTCCTGTAAGTGAAAAGGCAAAAGTCCTCAATAAAAACAGGGCGAAAAAAAATGTGCACTAAAATTACAAAGCTCTTACCTAAGAGCAAATCTTCTATCCATGAAATCGTGAAGGAAAAATTAATTTTTATTAGTTCTGATTCCTCACCTTCAAACCGCAAAAGTTACAGCTATAATATATGATAAATGCTTAGTTAAAAAGGATAAAACATTAAATTATAGAGTTTGGTACTATCTACAGTTTCAAAACCCCAATGAGGGTTTTGAAACCTGTTCACAAATAAAGGGGGACCGCTGTATTCTCAACGAGCTAAAGGAAACCACAGACAAAGAACTAAAGGAAGTCAGGAAAGCAATCTATGAATAAAATGAGAATATTAATAGATAGATATTATAAAAGGAGCCAAACAGAAATTCTGGAGCTGAAAAGTACAATGACTACAATGAAAAATTTCCTAGAGGGGTTCAACAGCAGATCTGAACAGGCAGAAAAGAGAATCAATAAACTCAGAGAGAAGACAACTGAAGTGAACCAATTTAAGGAGCAGAAAGAAAAGCGAATGAAGAGAAGTCAACAAAGCCTAAGGGACGTGTGGGGCACTATCAAGCAAATCAGTGTGTGCACTGTGGGCACCCAGAGGAGAAAAGGGAGAGGAGGAGGCATACCAAGTAGCAAGATGGATCTTCGGGAGCAGTGGGGAGCACTGCCAGGTTACAGTTAGGGCTCAGAAGCCCTGCTAGAGCCAGAAGCCCTGCCCACCAACTTAAAATGGGCCTTTATACAGAATTCCCCAGGAAGACACTGGCTCCTGGCCCCTCTCTCCCTGTTTTTCTTTAAAGTTGATTCAATCAACAAAGGCACTGGCTTTATGGCTAGGGCCTACCATGAAGTCATCTGTGTCTTCTTAAACTGTGACCATTCTCACTGCAGCCTGTAGAATTTTCTCTTTAATTTTTAAAAGCAAGATGCAGGGGGCTGGGGTTGTGGCTCAGTGGTGGAGTGCTTGCCTAGCATATGTGAGGCACTGGGTTCAATTCTCAGCACCATTTATAAACAAACAAAATAGGGCTGGGGATATAGGGCTGGTAGAATGCTTGCTTTACATGCACAAGGCCCTGGGGTCTAATCCCTGGCACCATAAATAAATAAATAAATAAATAAATAAATAAATAAATAAAGGTTCATTGACAACTTAAACATATTTACAAAAAACAAGAAGCAAGAAACCACTTTTCCTGTCATAGCTTAAGAAATGATCACTGGAAGCTCTTATCACCTCCCTACTTGATGACATCTTGATGAGGACAGGGAATCAGAGCTCCATCATCTTTGCATCCTTAGCATCAAACACAGATCAAAGAAAATTTCATTTTTATAGTATTTACTAATGTCTAAAAATTCCAAATTAGAAGTTTAAAAAAACTCTGATATCTAAAGGAGAATTAATTACAAAATCAATTATATAATACATCCTACCTAGGATTTTATGAACATCAGTTTTATGTCAAAATTAAAGAAACTATAAAACCTGTTTTGCTATTCACTGTTTTATGAACATCAACCCAATAATGAATTCTAGCCCTCATTATTAGAAAATGTCTACTATAATCTTATTTGTAAAATAGTAGTAAAAATAACAGCTACCTTCTCGCATTCTTTTAAGAATTAAATGACTAACATATGTTTGATACTTAGAATAGGCATGGGGCTGGGGCTCAGTGGTAGAGCACTTGCCTAGCAAGTGTGAGGCACTGGATCCAATTCTCAACACCACATATAAATAAATGAATAAAATCAAGGTCCATCAACATCTGTTTAAAAAAAAAAAAAAGAATAGTGCCAGGCACATAGTGACCACTTAAGAAATGTTAGCTAGTATTATTATAACTATCAGGCACTGCCCTAACACTTTAACAGACATAGTTGTTTTTTTTTAAAAAAAAAAAGTTCATTTAATTAATCTGCCCAGAAAAATATTAATAGAAGCAAAATGCACAAATAACCTGTCCTCTCAACAAAATTTGCCCTTATAGTTTTAGATGCCTTCTAAAAGTCATTAGTGAATTCTCAACATAAGAATTACCTCTTATTGTTTATTTTCTAGAATCCAATTTCCCCTTGAAGCAGAAAAACATATTTAGCAGACCCTAAATGTATGCCAGAAAGAACTGAATCAATAGCTTCATTAATAGTTTCCTTATTTTAAAAAAAATCAAACGCAAGGATTACCTTCTCTTCAAACCAGATGATGCTGCTAATCCGGCAAGATTTGGGGCACTTCTATCTAATATGAGCCCATGAATCTATAAGAATTTCAAATGACTACTGCTTGGGTTAAAAATAATCACCGAGAAACAAAAAGCAGAAGTATTTACAAAATTGCTCCATTTGCGCTCTCCCACTGTGGGTGTTTTCCTGTTTCTCAAACCACTGACCTTTAGCCCAAGCAAGTACCAAATGGTCCAACACAGGGTACTGTGGTAAGTAAGTTTGGGAAACATACTTCTCACTAGAATAGATACAACATTCCACTAACATATTAAAGGCCCTAAGCCTCTTTGAGGGGGGGGGAGACACCTGTTTAGTTGTGCTCAACCCACTGTTCGAAAATTTACTTAATCACACAAACTCCCTTTTCCAAAGAACAATTGCTAGAATCTAGGTTTTGGAAAGGCTGAAAGTAAAGTTAATTGCTTCTGCACACCTCGGGAACGACTATGGGCTTATTCACTTGGCCTCGCCTGGACAAGTCAACACTATTTAACAGCAGATGGGAAAGAATGTTTGACCCTACACATACTCATGGCCCCTGATTCTATGTACTTTTTTCATGAAGAGGCCTATCATGGGTCAAGTAAAAAGGAAACTATCCTTGGGATCTATCTATCCAAGGTGATTCCCACACCCAGGGAACTCATCAGTAAATCCATGGGAATAGCTCAAGGAATCATGAATTCAGAAAATCAGAATAAGAAAAAGACAACAGCATGGGCTGGGGATGTGGCTCAAGTGGTAGCGCGCTCGCCTGGCATGCGTGAGGCACTGGGTTCGATCGTCAGCACCACATAAAAATAAAATAAAGATATTGTGTCCACCTAAAGCTAAAAAATAAATATTTTTTAAAAAAGAAAAAGACAACAGCATAA
Organism: Marmota flaviventris; assembly: GCF_047511675.1. NCBI lineage: Eukaryota > Metazoa > Chordata > Mammalia > Rodentia > Sciuridae > Marmota > Marmota flaviventris. Next base: position 25,524,481 of record NC_092500.1, on the reverse strand, counting down.
GAGCAATTCTGCCAACACAAGGACTTTATTCTCCTCCTATTTGTTAAGTCAAAGAGAAGAATGCTAGAATGTGTTCAAAATCACCAGGGAGAAATCGACTGGTGACTGATGCCAGATTAATGGTCTCACAAGCAGAGAGGCATGGTCAGGGGGAAGAAGTCCTTGTTAAACTATCTCCCAAACGTCCCATCTCTAGGACATTATCTTGCTCTGTAATTGGAAGTTTCCAGAATCTTCAATGTCTGTTTGCAATACAGGTTTCCTTTTTTCTAAACCAAATCTCAGAAAATTAGGGAATTGCTTCCCTTCCTAGGCCACTGTGATAGTCACCTAACCAAAACTATGCCAAGAGGCCCCTACTGGTCACCTAAAATGGTCAAATTTATTACAAAGGCACAGTGTGACCAGAGAGGAACCTGGAAGTTCTGAAATAACAATAGCAACAAAGAAAAAACACATCCTAGGATATGTAAACCCTTGTTTCCCAAGATTTAAAGCACTCAAGAATCTTGGGTCTAGGTATTACCCCAGGAGGACAAGAGAGGTGCTGGAAAGGTGCTCAACTGAGTGTCTAGAAAAGCCTCACCTCACAGGCTCCACAGTTGAAGAAAAGTCACGGGAAATGATCCAGAGCTAACAACACTTTCTGCAGTGATGACGATGTTGTCTATCACACTGTCTAATGTGATAGACACACTAACCAGTCACGTGTCTACTCAGCACTTGAAATGTGTCTAGAACAACTGAGGAACTGAGCTTTTACTTTAATTTTAATAACCACATATGGCTAGAGGCTGCTGTATTGGATAGTGCAACTAGTCTAAAAGAAAATTTTTCCACAAGAATTCTACAAAAATAGATGGTTAGGGACCAAGGAAGGATTTCTCCTGAGGCTGTGAAAAACAGACTATTTTACTTAACAAAAGAAGCAGAGAAAATCTACTTGCTCATAAGTTGTGGACACTGCTGAGATGGCTCAAGATAAGCATCATTTCCATTTTACCAAACAAAGAAACTGAGATACAGGTCAATTAAATGACCACTCTTTGTAGAAACTCTACATGAGCAAAGGGTGTCATATGCTGTCTTTGCAAAAATACTCCAATATACACATTATCTCTTTTCACAGATGTGGAAACTGAGGAAAGACTACACAGCAGAGCTAAGATCTGAACTCAGCTCTAACTTCAAAGCCCACACAAAATACTGTTTAGGTCTTTAGCAAAAGTAAGATTCCTTTCTTAGATTTTATCAACAAGATTTTTTGTTTGTTTTTGAGCACCTATTACACACATCACACCATGCTAAGTTCTAGAGTAAATGTGGGGTAGGGAAACAAAACTAAACAAAGAAAACCATCAATAAACTGAACCTCAGAATTGTGTGGGCTTCCTGTTCTTCAATAACAAAGGTAGATTAATATTTTAATTACTTACAGCTAACTCCTCTGGCATATTACAGCAACCAACCAGCCCAGAATAAAAAAATGAGCTAACAGTTTTAGCACTTCAAAAACATACAGAACCAAACACATAAGTTACAAGAGAAAAAAATTTATTAGACTTCATAACAATTAAAATCTTTTGTGCAAAGGACATCATTAACAAAGTGAAAAAACCGTCCACAGAATAGGAGGAAATATTTGCAAATCATATATCTAATATGGGATTTATATCCAAACTATTATTTGTAAAAGAAACTCTTAAAACTCAACAATAAAAAGACAAACAATTAGACACATTTTTGTGTGAACAAATTTTTATTTCTCTTGGTTTTATATCTTGGAATGGAATGCTGGGTCATATAATAATTCTATGCTTAATATTTTGAGGAAGTGCCAAGCTAACATAGCTATACCATCTTATAGGCCCTTGGCAGGGTATTAGAGTTCCGATTTCTCTACATCCTCATTGACATTTGCTTGTCTTTTTAATTTTAGCCACTCACAGAATTATGAAGTGGATCTCATGATGGTTTAATTTTCCTTTCCTAATCACCAGTGATGTTCAGCATACCTTCATGCACTTACTAGCAACCCATGTCATCTCTGAAGAAATGCCTACTCAAATCATTTGCCAATTTCTCAATGATTTGCTTTCATTAAGTTGCAATAGTTATTCATATACTCTAGATACAAGGTTTTTTTTTGGTCAGGTATATTGATACATCATTTGCAAATATTTTCTCCTATTTTGAACCTGTTTTTTGAGTCAAGTCAGGTTCTCCCGAATTGCTCAGGAAAATGAAAACCACAACACTTTTTAAATTAGCATCTCACTGAAGACTTGAATTGGGTGTCAACATACTTTATATACAAACAGAGATATGAAAAATTGTGGTTTATTTGTGTATGAAGAATTGTAATGCAAAAAAACAAAGTACATGTATAAAGACATAAATTGGCATGAACATACTTTATATACAGAGATACAAAAAATTGTGCTCTATATGTGTAATAAGAATTGTAATGCATTTCACTGCTGTCCGTGTATGAAAAAAAAATTAGCATCTCACTTTCTGACGAAGAGCAGTTGAGAGACCCAAGTCCACAGCATGGAAAGGGCTCTAATGACTTGAAAATAATCATTCAGACTACAAAAGGAAGGACATGGAGGAGTACATGGACATAAACACAGAAATTGCCCCTGGGTGTTCCTTCTACACAACTACCTCCACTGTGAACTAGCGCCAAAATCAAAATACATCTGAGAGGAGAGGAGATCCAGATAGGAACTAGATATGCAAACTTCTCTTAATAGATAAACCAAGAAAAGGGAAGAAACAAGATTCATTCAAACTGATCCCAAAGGCAAATCTTGTGGGGAAACCCAACAAGATAAACACAGTAAATTCTCAAAAGAGCCTAGTTATGAGTGTTACCATAATACTGTAATGCAAAAAAAAAAAAAAAAAAAAAAGTACATGTATAAAGACATAAATGCATAAATTTATATTTTTATAAATTCCTACATTAATGTTTGAAACAGCGGTTATATAAGAAGACATAATGGAGAACTGGCTTGACCAAAGTCCACAGAAGAAAAAAAATGGTGTTTTGATCAACCAAAAACCAATGAATACCAACAGTGCAGCACAGCTGCTAAGCAGTCAATATCGCCAGGCAGTCCCTGTTCACACCAAAGGAACAGACAGGTCCACCAAACCTTCCCAGCCACTTAACCTCCTTGAACCCTCAGCTTCCACTGACTCATTTGGTGTCTACACATAGGCTGAGTTTGGATACAAAAGACACAATCAAAATCATGTCCAGAAAAAAGTGACCAAAGTGGCTATAGGTCTGGAATTTAAATTAAATATACAACAATTGATAGAAAGAAGGTATTTGTACAGGTGAAGGCTTAAAGTAGTTGAATAACTTCAAATTAAGAATGGTGCTTGCTGGTTTGTATCACCAATGGGTGAAAATTACAGGTGAGCTGGGGTTGTGGTTCAGTAGCAGAGTGCTTGCCTAGCACATGTGAGGCTAGATTAAATCCGCAGCACCACATTAAAAATAAATAAGGGAGGGCTGGGGATGTGGCTCAAGCGGTAACGCGCTCGCCTGGCATGCGTGCGGCCCGGGTTCGATCCTCAGCACCACATACAAACAAAGATGTTGTGTCCGCCGAAAACTAAAAAAATAAAACATTAAAAAAATAAATAAATAAATAAATAAGGGGCTGGGGTTGAGCCTCAGCTCGCCTAGCTTATGTGAGGCTCTGGGTTTGAGCTTCAGCACAAAATAAAAATAAATAAATAAAATAAAGGTATTTTGTCCAACTACAACTAAAAAGTATATAAATAAATAAATAAAATAAAGTTATTTTTAAAAAAGGAAAGAAAATTACAGGCAAGGCCAAGTTAGGCTCCATACCGAAAATAATTTTCTTATCCAGGAATGGATCCTATGGGCTAGAGAAATTATAAGCTCTTTCTTGTTGGAAATGCCTGGGAGCTGCACGGGGTTATCTGACCACAAGAGCAATCTAAGGAATCCTCTGGTGGGCAAAGGGATATACTTAAAGTCTTAACCCTTTCCAACACTGCCACCTGTGCATCTATGATTCATTCTGCTTATGGCTGAGGTTCATCAAATTAGTGGACAGAGCCCAGGGTTAATCTCTTCTCCAGCCCACCTTGGCAGACCCTGGGGCTGGGGGTGGGGGGAGAGACTGACTGCAAGTGGGCACAAGGCAACTTCCTACAGTAATGAAAATGTCCTAAAAGTGGATTATGGAGTTAAATGCATAACTCCACAAATTCCACACACAAAAAAAAAAAAACACTGAATTTACAATGGGTGAATTTTATGATCTATAAATTATACCTCAATAAAGCTTTTTAAAAGTTGTAGCCCTAATGGGGATATGGCTCCTGAGTTCAATTCCCAGCACCAAATAAAATAAAATAAATAAAGTCGTAGCCCTGAGACACATGAAACACTGGGCCTGGTTCAAAGGGCAAATGTTTTGGTCACATTCATTAGTACAAAGGCAGAAATATAAAGGAGTGGAAGAACCATTTCCCCTTCTATTTTATTTATTAAAAACAATCTCACAGCTGGATACATGACACATGCCTTTAATACCAGCAACTTGGTAGGCTGAGGCAGGAAGATTGCAAGTTCAAGGCCAGCCTCAGCAATTCAGTGAGACCCTGATTCAAAAAACCAAAACAACAACAAAAAAGGGCTGTGTGTGAGCTCAGTGGTAAAATGCCTGCTTGACATACAAAAGCCCTGAGTTCATGCCCCAGTACCATAAGAAAAATAAAATTCTTCAAGTATTTCAAAACTTAAAGCTGTAAGTATGTGAATTCTAATTTTGGAGGTAGTCTAAAAACCAGCTTTCTTGACGACAAGCTTTTAGCATGTTCCCTAAACTGAGTATGCTTTCTAGAATATGGTAAAGAACAAATGCTGGAGTTAGTAATTTTATTATTAACACATCACCATGACCCTATCTCTCTCGAGATTTAAAAACTTGAGCAACATGAACATGTCCTCAATGTACATTTAGTGCTTCATTATCACTAAACTCAATTTAATTCACCACCCAAACACAACCAAGTTTCCTTGCAACCCTCAATCATCATCTTAGGGACTTACACTTTGAAATAAAGTGCCCAAATCATTTTTCTGAATAGAACAAAAGCTATACTACACTCTGGCTAGAATCAAGGTATGTTCCAAATCAACAATAGAAAAAAAAATTTTAAATAGGTACATTTTTGTTGTTTGTTTCTTTCTGACACAACTGTACAAGGAAGAACATGGGAAATGGGGAAAATAACACAGGAAAAATAAAGCCATCTGCCAGAGGAGCTGGCACAATAACACAATAACACTAGGCCCTGCACCAGAGCATCCGTCACTGCAGAATCAAGCAAAGGGCTGAAGTATAGTACAGGCTGCTTCAGGGTAAGAGCTGAAACTCAGCTCAAAAACCCCTTGATTTTTTTAAATTTATTTATTTATTTTAAGTCTTATGTGAAAAGAGAAGGGAAACTGTACTCGGGTGAATTCTATTCTCAAAGGCAAACATCTCTGGTTCTCCTTTCCTTTATTCTGGGCAGGGGATGGGGAAACAAGCATCTGGAAAAATATCTGTGGCACCAGGCAGACCGCACTTCGTCACTGATGTCAAGAAAAGTACAGCAGTCACCTCTGGCTTGTCCCACCAGCCCACCCATACACCACAGCTAAAAACACCCGCTGTCCCAGCACATCTCTCTACAAACACCTCAAAGAACATCTAGGGAGACACACATAATGTGGCAGGGGGCCAGGAGTCTGCACCAGGGAGAGACAATGACCCTACAGTCCCCACACTTGCTGGTCAGCCACAAAAGCCCCACGACCTCAAAACATTCAATGGAAATATGTCATGGAATTTACCTGTCATGAGCACAGCTCCAACTCAGCATCCAAGGAAACCTCACGGCTTCTGTGGGGACTTCCCCTGGATACCATCTAGCCCTAACTGAACAAAATAGGACAAAACACAACTTCCTGGCAGAACTGTCCATCATGGCCAAATGTAAGCGACCCTGAAATCTGACTGGACAATAATGCTCCTATCATCTGGACCTGTCTTTGAATGCTATCTCTGTTTTGGTGTTTCTGCTGCAAAGTTCCTAGAACATGAGTGTTGAGAAGGCCTACGAGGCCTCAGAGAGGTGAACTAACTTACCAAAGGTTACAGAGGAGGAAAGCGGCCCAGCCAAGACTAATACCCAGCTTTATCACCCAAAATTGGAAAATATTATTGTTCTGGATTACAAGAGACCCTGTTCCTTAAAGAGGACATCCTCCACCCAGAAAGAAAGTGCTCACAAGGGAATCTAGTCCTGAGTCTAGGCTGATGCTAAGGTTCAATCCTTTATCAGGATTGAAGTCCTATCCTTTTTCAAGGTGCATGACCAGGGCAAGTTCCTTAACCTCCATTTGCTCACCATTATTAAGGGGCTAATAACAGCATCAACCCTGTATTCTCAGGATGGAATATGTCATAAAGAGTTTCTATATAACTTACTTTGTATACAACCAGAGATACGAAAAATTGTGCTCTATATGTGTAATATGAATTGTAATGCATTCTACTGTCATATATTAAAAAATTAATAAAAAAAAGTTTCTAGTGCTGGGGTTGTGGCTCAGAGGTAGAGAGCACTTGCCTAGCATGCGTGAGGCACTGAGTTTGATC